>NC_059361.1:22207500-22522500 GCF_019703515.2 Myxocyprinus asiaticus
CACCTTATTTTCATCCTGCCTCCGAAGGCAGCATTTTCCTGGTTTCGGACATGGATCTATAAAATACCAGTTTCGGACGCAGCACCAGTTTCGTGGTCATGCTTAAAAACTTTAAGCTTTATTGCCCTCTTGTGGTTTGAGGTTTGTAATCGCCAGAGCAATGCAAGAGCGCACGTAATGTATGTACCTTGGGGCCTTGCGTTGGCCAAGCGCTCACGTTTGCGTACATGCATGAAGCATGTTTCGATCTTAAGTGTGCATTTTACCAAAAATAGTTTGTCTTAGAGAGTTTTAATAGAAAATGTGTGATTGTTTAAAAAAAGAAAATAATAATTCTCTGTCATTTTGTCTGTACTTTTTTTAAACCAAAATACTAAATACAAATTTTAATTGGAAATTTAGACCTGAACCAAAAACAGCATTACTGAGCTGCCATATGACAGGGTCACATACAAACAAAAACACTGCTGTTAATCTAAAATGAATCCCTCTGTTTGTCACTCTTTTTCCATGTCAATCAATTCCAGAACTTTGTTGGATTGCTGTCATCAGACCTCAGAAAAGTGTAAACCCTGTGTATCCCTTTTTGCAAAAAAGAAAAAAAGAAAGAAGTAAAAAAATATGGGGGAAAATGTGTACCAGTCTGCCCAGCCTGTTCGTTTAGCTGTCAGTTTAAATCAGTTTTGACACTCCTGTCACTTTCCCTGACCCTGGAGAGACTTCTAACTGACCTGGACCATCCTATTCGGGTCAAAAAGCGAAAACTCAGCACCAATCCAAAAACAAAAGCTGTAAACCCCTCATTAGAATAAGGATAATGTCATCTCTAAAGGAGAAGTGCCAGTTGGAGAGGCTGGAAGCAGCTGTCTAAAAGATTTCCTTTGTGTTGAAGTTTTAAGGCAAGCCCTCGGGCAGAGGTGTGCCCTGGCAGGTCAGTACGGCTTTGAGGTCGGGGCTTTTTGCCCCTGCCGTACCTCAAGCAATGGTGTTCTCCCAGAAAGGGCCTGGCACTGCTGTCATCCACAGATCATGTGAAACTGTCAAAAGTCAAGTCTAGTATTGGAGGGTTAAACTGATTAGCCATGCACTTGTGCTCCCTGGGTCAGAGTTGGAAGAACAATAGTTTGATTATGGAATGGGGATCTCTTTCATTGCTTGCTTAAAATGGCCTCGCTTTTTTTCGCCTCTCTCAAAAGAGCAAAAGTCATATGATGGTCTTGTAGGACTCGGGTGGTGAATGTTTTTCTTCTTCAGCCCTACCCTTCTGCATCTCTCTGCTCCTCTCACTTCCTGTGGCAATTGCTCCCATTTGGATTGCCGCACTACCTCGCCCTCGCTTTCGGTCTCTAAGCATCTCTTTCCAAGAAGGCACTCCCTGTATTTCTTTCTCTTTTCCTTCACTTCTCTCTCTGTCCCCCCCCCCCCCCACCCATCCTGCTGGTCCTCCTTGCTGTGTTCTTCTCACTTTTGCCTACACTCCTCTATGGGAAATTTACATCTTTTCCTGACAAGTTCCTTGAAGACTGGAAAAGAAGCAAAGCCTCTGGAGATAGTCAGGAATCTTCTGCCAAGAAATGCGTGGGAATGGTCTGGATGGAAAGAAGAGGGGGATTTTTAATTGTTTTTTTTTTTCTCCTTTTTTTAGTCAGTGGAAAAATGTGATGATTGTTCATTTATTTATCTTATGTAAAAGTGGGGCTGTGGATTTGTGCTGAGGGGCTACTGCCATGTAATCCTTGTATAGGAGAGGGTGAAGTTTTTGTTGTTGTTCAGGCAAGTTTTCATGACATATCACAATAATTTACAATAAACAATAATTAGGACAATTAAGAGAGATTAAGAGGCCTCTGTGCAAATGCAAAGTTTGTGCATGTATTCAATCAGTTGCGATTGAGCAATGTACAGTGGATCAATCAGTCCACATTTACAGCACCAGTGAATATTTACTCTCTGTGTTTATGTACTTTAGAACCTGCTTCAGAACACAGCTGGAATAACACAGGCTGTACTTTTAGGTTCATTAAATGCACAATCAGATGGTTTCCTGACTGGAGAATGTTCGAGTTCAGCTGTGAGGTAGAGGCCTCTGGAAGTTCATGGATGTTTGGAGACAGATGATATTTTTGTTGGCCTGCGCATCTCCTAATCTGTAATGATTATATCCCAGACATCCTTCTAGCCAACAAGCACCGCAGCAGCCCAAGAGCTGAAATGATTGATTTATTTATAACCTGGATGGACAGAATTTGTGAGCAGTTCTTAGAGTGTTGAAGGTCAAAGTCCATGAGAGAGTTGTAAAAGAAAGTGACAGATAAACAGATATAATAGATGAAATATAATCTGTGTTCTTTATCCACGATTTTATGTAAAATCTTTCAGCCCGTGGGTGACCCCCCCGTAAGGTTAAAAATTACATTGCATAACACTTTATTATTTTCACCATTAATAAACCCTGCTGAAAAATAGTCCTAAAACTGGCCTAAGCTGGTCTTTGCTGATCTCTAAGCCTGGCCAGTGTGGTCAGAATAGTTTTAGATGGGTTTTAGGCACATTTTAACTGTTCAGGCTGGGAGACCATCTTAAATCAGCTAAGACCAGTGTAGTTCCCCTAAGACCAGCCAACCTGCTAAACAGGGTAGGCATCTATTCAACAAGTCTATTCTGCAATATGATAAGAGAGAGAGAGAGAGAGAGAGAGAGAGAGAGAGAGAGAGAAAATGTAAAGGGCCTTTGCATGTTCCCAGACAAGAGAGAGAGACACTCATAGAGACCCTACACACACATCACAATCTCTCTCTCTCTCTCTCTCTCTCTCTCTCTCTCTCTACACACACACACACACACACACACACACACACACACACACAAACACTCTTTACAGCCCCGGGCCCTGTAGTCCTCCACACTGTAGGGGATCACTGGAGGTCAATCTCTTGTTGAACAATGTCGCTTGCCTTCTTTGTTCCAAAATGGACTTAAAAGGGCCTTTATTGCAGACGCACAATCAAGCTCCGTTCTTATATTAAAGGCGCATACACATGAAAGGTGGGGGGCCATCAGAAGAGTTGAAGGGAGATCAGCATTCAGGCAACTGTATTAGCACATTGTCCAGCACTATAAATGAGAAGGAACGGCTCATGATTTTTACCTGTCAGTTTGCCTTTTTAGATGGATTAAGACTGTTACAGTGAATGACTCTTTCTTCAGAGGTGGGATTAATTAAATTGTAGTATTAATTCCTTAATGATAGTATGTATTGATAAGTTCTAGACATTGTACTGAAGATTAAAGGTTTTGTTTGAATGTATAGATTTATTATGCAATATTAAAAACTTTATTTAACTTCATTTAAAGGAATAGTTCACCCAAAAATGAAAATCACCCTTATGTTGTTCCAATCCGTATGTCTTCCGTGGTGGAACACAAATGTCACCATACAATTTTATTACATCTTTTTTGTGAAGGGTGATTAAGGCTGTCATTCTGCCTAATATCTCCTTTTGTGTTCCAAGGAATAAAGAAAGACTTATGGAATTGAAACAACATGAGGGTGAATAAATGATGACAGCATTTTAACTTTTGGGTTAACCATGCCCAGTAGCAGATCCTGGCATAGGCGATATAGGCAGGTGCCTAGGGCGGCAATGCTCTCTGGGGTGGCACAACAGGGTACCTGCCAGGCCGCCCCCACACAGGGCTCACAAAATCGGGATTAGGTGTAATAGCACAGAGTAGCAGCAATCTGTAATAATTATGCCATATACTTTATTTATTGACTCTCTCTCTCTCTCTCTCTCTCTCTCTCTCACACTCTCTCTCTCACTCTCTCTCTCTCTCTCTCTCTCTCTCTCTCTCTCTCTATATATATATATATATATATACTGTATATATATCCATGTCCAATCTCGCATAGGGCACCTAGTAATCCAGAACCGCCTCTTACCATGCCTTTAAGTTTGATCACTCAGACTTACAGGTCTTCATCATTGCACTGTCATGTCATAATTTCCAGACATTTCAATTTGGAGTATAATAACATAATGATTTGTAAATAGTATTACTGATTTCAGCACACCCAGCAACCTTTTACCTGCCCTTTCATGATTTTCTTTTAACGCAAAATGCACATCGAGAAGGTCAGCAAATGTTGTAACTGAATTATTGAGGCAAAACAATGGGTGTGTTTTTCATTCAATGACAGTTTTATGGCAAAATTTGTAAGTATCTACTTATGCTACAATAAACAGGCTTTGATATTATGGCCTTTAATATAATGTGATATGACTGGGCTATGTTTTTCAATGCATTATTCAATAGGCCATATCTCTGATTTAAATCAATATTTAGAAGTCAGATTTTGTCAGATTAGTTAAATAATAATAATAATAATAATAATAATAATAATAATAATAATAATTCAGCATGACTGACTACAAGATTTTTCAAACAATCTATTGGCAGTCAAAGTATATAGTGTTGTTGCCCCTATTATGGCTGGCTGTGAGGAGTGTGGACCAATTATTAATGTAAACCATGGGAAGCAAATGCCTGTACTCTGTTTTACATTTATATTTATTCATTTAGCAGACGCTTTTATCCAAAGCGACTTAAAAATGACACCTGCACAGGTGGAAATCAGAAGGGAATTCCACTAGCAAGGAACGTTGAAAATGAAAGTCAGAGAAAGCGATTTTGTGTCTCTGTGAGATGGTACCACAAGGCGCCATTCACCTGCCGATCACATGCTGAATAGGGGGTCATGGAACAAGTGGCCGTTAATGACAAGAGCTTGGACAAAAAGTTGTGTAGTATACTCAGATAGGAAAGGTCTGATCTTCCTTAATGGGCTATCTTTGAAATTTGGTCCATGAAGTTGATCATCAAACATAACCCAAAGATTTTTTGCTGTCCTGTATGGTGTACAAGCAAACTGAAGGGGGTCCAGAAGGGGTCCAGTGATGTCCTTCAGGTAGGCCAAATCCAGTCTCTCAAACGACTTCATGACCACAGACGTGAGAGCGACAGGTCATTAAGTCCTGTAAGTTTGGTTTTTTGAGGACTGGAATGATGGTGGAGCGTTTGAAGCAGCAGGGAACTTCACATTGCTCCAGTAATCTATTGAAGATCTATGTGAAGATGGGTGCCAGTTGGTCAGTGCAAACTTTCAGACAGGAAGATGAAACACCATCTGGGCCTGAAGCTTTCCTAGTCTTTTGTTTCAGAAAGACTCGGCACACATCCTCCTCACAGATCATAAGTGCAGATTGAGTAGCAGGAGGGGGGAAGAGGGGGGTTCTAGGAGGTGTTGTTGAGTGTATGAAGTGAAGATCGTAGTGGGGTAGGGGTGTGAGACTGGGCTTTTCAAACCTGCTGTAAAACACATTCAGTTCATCAGCCATTAGTTGATTCTCTACAGAGTGAGGGGGAGGTGTCTTGTACAAGATGATTTTTAGGTCTTTCCACACAGATGCAGGATCATTGCCTGAAAACTGTTATTTTTAGCTTTTCAGAGTAGCTTAGCCACTCTGATTTCCTTAGTAAGTGTGTTCCTGGCCTGGTTGTACAATGTTTTATCCCCACTTCTGTAAGCATCCTCTTTGGCATGATGAAGCTGTTTGAATATTCCTGTAAGCCATGTGTGATGAGGAGGAGGGCTTGGCCAGGCTATAAGGGTGCACGGCCGGTGCTGAGTCAACTAATCAGCGGGAGAGAGAGATAAAGGGGAGCTGGAGACGCCAGTTCGGGAGAGAGAGACACACGTGGCCATGCTGTGTGTATGTTTATGGTTGTTTTATGTTGTTTTAAGTTCAGTAACATCAGTTATGTTGACTGTCCTGCTGGTTCCCGCCTCCTCCTTGCCCATCCTGAACCTGTTACATTGGTGCTGAAACCCGGGAAGGAGGAATGATTCGCTGTCGTGGAGTCCTCGCCACTGCCGTCCACCAGGGGAGGAGCCGGGGATGGAGGAGTCGCTGCCGTGAGTCGGAGGACTCGCTGCCGTCCGCCCGGGGAGGAGCAGCTGTCGTCCGTCAGAGGGTGGAGGAGTGGCTGAGGACAGGGTGACGGCGTGTCCGGGGACTGGCGAGCAAGTTTTTCTCTCTCTCATCTCTCTCTCTCTCTCTCTCTCTCTGTGTGCCTATCCCGCTTGCCCTTTCCCTCTCCCCTCTACCTTCCCTCGTCTCTCCCTAGGTTCCCAGGAGGCGGGATGGACCATCGGCTGAACGTCCAGAAGGGCAGCATCTCTCCTCCAGAGGTGGGGGGGGGAGTAGGCCAATCCGGATGGTGCACCGGCCTGAATTGGGCAGGGGATGAGTGTGATGAAGAGGAGGGCATGGCCAGGCCATGAGGGTGCACGGCCAGCGCTGAGTCAACTAATCAGTGGGAGAGAGAGATAAAGGGGAGCCGGAGAGGCCAGTTTGGGAGAGAGAGAGAGAGAGACATGTGGCCACGCTGTGTGTGTGTGTATATGTTTGTTTTATGTTTCTTTAAGTTCAGTTACATCATTAAAGTTATGTTGACTGTTCTGCCGGTTCCAGCCTCCACCTTGACCCATCCTGAACACCGTTACACCATGGTTTATCATTATTGAATGATAAAAAATGTCCTAGTAGGGATGCACATATACTCACAGAAACTGATATATGACGTCACAGTATCTGTGAGCTCGTCCATGTCTGTGGCTGCAGCCTCAAAAACACTCCAATCAGTGCAGTAAAAGCAGCCTTGTAGTTCCAGCTCTGCTTCATTGGTCCATCTCTTTACAGTCCTTACTACAGGCTTAGCTGATTTTAGTTTCTGCTTGTAGGTCAGTAGAAGATGAACCAGAGAGTGATCAGAGAGTTCTAAAGCTGCACATGAGACAGAGCAATATGCATCCTTTAGAGTGGTGTAGCAATGGTCCAATACATGTATTTCTCTGGTGGGGCATGTGATGTGTGGTTTGTATTTTGGCAGGTCATGGGTAAGGTTAGCTTTATTAAAATCTCCCAGAATAATGATAAGAGAGGCCGGGTGTTGTTGCTCCGTGTCTATGATATGATCAGCCAGCTGTTGCAACGCTGTGTTCACGCATGCTTGTGGCGGGATATAAACACTCACCAGAATAAACGAGGAAAACTCCTGTGGCGAGTAGAAAGGCTTACAGTTGATGAAGAGCACCTCTAAATTAGGAAAGCACATCTTTTTCAACACTGTTACATATGTACACCAACTTTCATTGATGTAAAAGCATGTTCCACTGCCTCTCATTTCACGATAACTCCGTGATCCGCTCTGAACAGCTGAAAGCCCGGCAGATGTAACGCACTGTCTGGAATGGCTTCACTTAGCCAGGTTTCCGTGAAACACAGAGCAGCGAGTTTAGAAAAGTCAGTTAGAAAAGTCCTTATTTGTTTGAGTGAGCGGAAGCAGTTCGTCCATTTTATTGGTGAGGGAGCGGACATTTGCCAGATAAATATTCAGCAGCGGAGTCCTAAAGTCACGTTGATGACACTTCACAAGCGCGCCGGCTCACTTCCCTAGCGTGCGTCTTTTGGATCGCTTGTAGAGCACTGCTGCGCCTCCAACTAAGATGTCTAATAAAACGTCTGAATAATCAAACACCAGCAAAAATGATCAGGTATGCTCTGCTGAATATTCCACAGTCCATCCCTGGTGAAACTGATTGGGAAAGAGTGACTAAAAACATGACAAACAAACAAAAATGCTAGAGAGCTCCACATCGAAGCAGCCATCTGCGGCACCATCTTTTTCAGTGATGTTTATGTATAATGTATTTGAGTGTAGGTAAGATGTAACGGGAAGAAATGAGGGGTAGTAGGGGTAGTAGGAAAGCTGGAGAGAAAAAGTTTAGAGACCTCAGCCTCAGAGAGGGGAGAATATGAGGAGAGAAGTGGGTTGTGTGTTGGTGATGGGTGTCTGTGGGTTTTTGATGTGGAGAATTGAATGCTGATGTCTGACGAGGAGAATTGGTCAGGGAACAGGAAGAGAGGATAAGACCATAGAGAAAAGACAAGTAGGTGAGAAAGAGCAGAGATTACATCAAAATGACATCTGAGGAGGAGTGTGTGGCAGGCAAGATGGCAGATTTATGTTAAACCTAAGGAAGATTATCTAAAGTGTGTAGTGGAGTAACAAGAACATGGTCAGTGGTACAGTTATGTGTGTAGATGACATCCAGCTGGTTACCTGATTTGTGAGTTTCTGCAGTTATGAGGTGTTTGAGGTCAAACGAGGCAAGCAAAATATAAAAGTCTGCGGCCTGAGGTTTTTCCAGGTAAA
Organism: Myxocyprinus asiaticus; assembly: GCF_019703515.2. Taxonomy (NCBI): domain Eukaryota; kingdom Metazoa; phylum Chordata; class Actinopteri; order Cypriniformes; family Catostomidae; genus Myxocyprinus; species Myxocyprinus asiaticus. Next base: position 22,215,781 of record NC_059361.1, read on the forward strand.
TGTTGAAATCACTGAGGACCACAAGTGGGCTGCTATCCTCAGGAAAGGAGGATAGTAGAACATCCAGCTCCTCCAATAAGTTTCCTAGCTGACCTGGGGGATGATATACAGGTGCATCTCAATAAATTAGAATGTCGTGGAAAAGTTCATTTATTTCAGTAATTCAACTCAAATTGTGAAACTCATGTATTAAATAAATTCAGTGCACACAGACTGAAGTAGTTTAAGTCTTTGGTTCTTTTAATTGTGATGATTTTGGCTCACATTTAACAAAAACCCACCAATTCACTATCTCAAAAAATTAGAATATAGTGACATGTCAATCAGTTAATCAAATCAAAACACCTGCAAAGGTTTCCTGAGCCTTCAAAATGGTCTCTCAGTTTGGTTCACTAGGCTACACAATCATGGTGAAGACTGCTGATCTGACAGTTGTCCAGAAGACAATCATTGACACCCTTCACAAGGAGGGTAAGCCACAAACATTCATTGCCAAAGAAGCTGGCTGTTCACAGAGTGCTGTATCCAAGCATGTTAACAGAAAGTTGAGTGGAAGGAAAAAGTGTGGAAGAAAAAGATGCACAACCAACCGAGAGAACCACAGCCTTATGATTGTCAAACAAAATCGATTCAAGAATTTGGGTGAACTTCACAAGGAATGGACTGAGGCTGGTGTCAAGGCATCAAGAGCCACCACACACAGACGTGTCAAGGAATTTGGCTACAGTTGTCGTATTCCTCTTGTTAAGCCACTCCTGAACCACAGACAACGTCAGAGGTGTCTTACCTGGGCTAAGGAGAAGAAGAACTGGACTGTTGCCCAGTGGTCCAAAGTCCTCTTTTCAGATGAGAGCAAGTTTTGTATTTCATTTGGAAACCAAGGTCCTAGAGTCTGGAGGAAGGGTGGAGAAGCTCATAGCCCAAGTTGCTTGAAGTCCAGTGTTAAGTTTCCACAGTCTGTGATGATTTGGGGTGCAGTGTCATCTGCTGGTGTTGGTCCATTGTGTTTTTTGAAAACCAAAGTCACTGCACCCGTTTACCAAGAAATTTTGGAGCACTTCATGCTTCCTTCTGCTGAACAGCTTTTTAAAGATGCTGATTTCATTTTCCAGCAGGATTTGGCACTTGCCCACACTGCCAAAAGCACCAAAAGTTGGTTAAATGACCATGGTGTTGGTGTGCTTGACTGGCCAGCAAACTCACCAGACCTGAACCCCATAGAGAATCTATGGGGTATTGTCAAGAGGAAAATGAGAAACAAGAGACCAAAAAATGGAGATGAGCTGAAGGCCACTGTCAAAGAAACCTGGGCTTCCATACCACCTCAGCAGTGCCACAAACTGATCACCTCCATGCCACGCCGAATTGAGGCAGTAATTAAAGCAAAAGGAAGTATTGTGTACATATACAGTAAATGAACATACTTTCCAGAAGGCCAACAATTCACTAAAAATGTTTTTTTTTATTGGTCTTATGATGTATTCTAATTTTTTGAGATAGTGAATTGGTGGGTTTTTGTTAAATGTGAGCCAAAATCATCACAATTAAAAGAACCAAAGACTTAAACTACTTCAGTCTGTGTGCACTGAATTTATTTAATACACGAGTTTCACAATTTGAGTTGAATTACTGAAATAAATGAACTTTTCCACGACATTCTAATTTATTGAGATGCACCTGTATAACTACAAAATGGATTTGTACCGGATGGGTGATAGTAATGGCATGTAGTTCATAGAAGTTATTTTCACACAAAGAGGACAGAGGTGTCCATGTATTAGTCATAAGAAAACCTGTTCCCTCACCCCTCCCAATCTGACTGGGAGTGTGGGAGAAAGTGAAGTTGGTAGAGAGGGCAGAGGGTGGGGTGGTATCGAATCGAGGTCTCAGTCAAGGCCGGGATGTTGAGACCTGATTGGCTGATTGTGTGAGTGATAGTGGGAATGTGTTTTAAGCACATCCTTGCATCCTTGCTCATCCTTGCTCGGTGGGCTCGTTTAGGTAGACTCGCAGGTTTTTACATGGATTTGGTCTTCACACGAGGAGGGCGTCACATGAGTGCTGATGCTTCCATGACAGCACTGTGCCTTGCTTTAGTGCTTGTGTAATCAGTGTTGGAGTGAAAACAGCTGAACACGCCTTTTTAATTAGCAATATAAAACCTTTAACACATGAACGGCTCAAATAGAAAGCACTTAACAATAGTTCTGTATTAAAAGCACAATTAGTAAACAGAGTAGCACAAATAACTCCTTCCTATAAACAAGTCTAAACAACAAAAACAAAATGTTAAGACTTACACACTACTGCAGAACTCCAGGTGACAAACATGCTTCTCACACTTCTGTAGAAGTCCATGCTGTTGACACGCTTAACAAACAATAGCAGAATCTTCATCAATCTGGAGATTGAGTCTACAGCTGGCTAAAGCCTCCTGTGGCTTTACAAATGTGGCTGTATGGTAGTGTTTTAATTCCAGAAAATGAAAGAGAAAATGAAACAGAGAAATAGAAGGAAAAAGGGGCCCTGTACAATTCTGCTGGGCCATGGGTCTCAATTTGTACATGGCAGGAAGCTTCTCTGGGAGGTTTGTTTAGCTGGATGTGATTTTGTGTGGCAGGAGGGGGTGTTGCCCAGTCATAAGAAGCACAATAGGGCATACTTTCTCAACACAGTTAATAGGCAATAATGAAGGTGGATGGCATCCAAGCACCTCCATGGCCCACATTCTCAGATTAAGATACCCCTAGGTCAACCGCACACTCCTTCATTTATTGCATCACTTCATTTATCACAGAGAGTCCTTCTTTCTAGGAGTTGCAGAAATGTTTATGTGTGCGTTCATTTTATGTGGAGTCACTGGCATTCCCAGAATGCTTTAATTTTTATTAACATGTACCGTTTGACCTTTGTTGTTATTGCTATGTGAGAAAATTACTGTTTCAAGATCCTCCAACTAATGTTGAGTAAGGTAACTCAAGGCTCTGTGCACTGACTCACTCATTGTGGTGCTTAGTCAGATCACAAGTGTTATTTTACAGACTGGCCATTTAGCTACACTATGATTAACTGGTAGTTTAGGTCATGAAAGTAATTTCATTAAGCAAAATAGTTCCAATTGCTTCCAACATATACTCTTACCAATGTTTGGCAAAACACACTGTTAACATATTGTATAAATACAGAGAGAAAAACAAAAGTAAGAAGAAAAGAATACAGTTCATGAGTATCGTATTGCAGGAAATAAGCACTCACTCTCTCTAAGTAACCGGTTCCAGAAAAGGTTGGTAAAGAGTGGAGGAAAGGAAAAAAGATAGGGAGCCAGGGCCTGGGATTTTGGAAACACTGAACAAGATAGATTCTCTCCAAATCCTAATTGGAGAACAGTTGATTTAACTGGTATCCATTTGGCTGACAAAAGAAAGCAAGGGGTAGTGGGCAGGCAGGGAAGGCCCCTTGGGGGATGTGAACATGGAGTGGCTCTGCAAAATGCTTGGGGACGGATCACTTCCAAAGACAAACCGTGGGAGCTGGCAGGACAGATTGCGGCAGGAATGAGGAAGGGGGGAAGGAAATGGTGGTGAGAGAATGTAGAGAAAGCCTTTCAGAGAAGAGCCATCTTTATTTTAGAAGGCACAGGCTGTTTGTAAGGCTATAAAACCACTCTCCTGTGCTTGGGGAAAGAGGGTGTAATAGGACTCTGAACCAGGGAGGACAGAGAGGTTATGGTTCAACAGTCCCTGCAACCTGAGGCCTCTTGCTGCCCAGACAACTAAATTAAAGTGATCACAACAAACTACTGAATACACTCCAGATTAACTCATCCACTTGGCCTTCCACGTTTGATCTCTCCACATTGTGATTAAAATGGTTGAGAAATAAAAAACATAAAAAGTTCCTATTCAGACAATTATTTAATGGTCTTGACTTTTTTTTACAGTCTGATAATTGATCTTAAAAGAATAGTTTGCACAAAAATGAAAATTCTTTCATCATTTAAATATCTCTATATCATTCCAAACCAAAGACTTTCTTTCTTCCATGGAATAAAACAGGAGATGTTTGGCAGTCCCCATTCACTTTCATTTTAAAGAAACAAATGCAATGAAAGTGCATGGTCACTGAGGCTAGCATTCTAATTACACAAATGATGAAAGGATTTAAATTTTTGGTTGAACTATCCCTTTAATGCATGGTATGGCTCAACAGAGGGCTCTATAAAAATACACTAAAACAGAAGTTATTAAATTATGAAAAATGAATCAAATGCAATATTTTTACAAATCAAAGTTCTGATCAGTAGTGGTGTATGAGCTGTGCTTTTAATAAAAATAATCCTAAATTTAGAAATCTCTAAGCATGTTTCATGGGATGTGCATCTGTGTGTGTGGGATAAACAGAGTGCATCTGTTGGCTACAGAGGCCCGGATGTGCAGACAGGGAGAGACCCAGGTGCTGCACTGTTTTTATGGCCTCTGTGGAGAGAAAGGGTTGGGGGAAGAGGGATAGAGGAAAAGACAAAGAGTGAGAACGAGAGATAGAGATGAAGGGAGGGCAAGGGTAGATGACCAGAGGCCAGGCAACATAGACCTTCAATGCTGCCACTAGGGGACCCAGACACTTCTTATGTTTTCCTCCACTTTCACTGTCCTCCAATCAAACACACACACACACACATGTTGGTGCGGCTATCCTTATGAGGACTCTCCATAGACATAATGATTTTTATACTGTACGAACTATAGATTCTATCCCCTAACCCTACCCCTAAACCTAACCCTCACAAAAAACTTTCTGCATTTTTACATTTTCAAAAAAACATAATTTAGTATGTTTTTTAAGTGATTTGAATTATGGGGACACTAGAAATGTCCTTATAAACCACATTAATAGCATAATACCCTTGTAATTACCAGTTTGTAACCTTAAAAATCGTCCTCGTAAACCACCCAAACCCACCCACACACACACACATTTTTTTTTTCTTTGTGGGGTCTTCCCAATGACTTCTATTGTTTTTGTACTGAGCTAACAATATTTCTATCCCCTAACCATCCCTTAAACCTAACCCTCAAAGATTTTTGTTTCTTTTTTTTTTTTTTACATTTTTCTTCAGACATTTTTATAGTAGTATATTTCTAAGGCATTTTCAGTGGCAGATGAACAGAAAAAAAAATCCCACACAATGCCATAAAGTACAGTCAAGGTTTTATTGCATTGATTTGTATTGTAACAATCATCAGGCATTTAATAACATATCCAAATGTAAGAAATGACAAATCATAGTCTTTAAGAAGGATTTTTATACATGAGCATGTTGGGGGCTGGGTAGCTCAGCGAGTAAAGACGCTGACTTCCACCCCTTGAGTCGTGAGTTGAAATCCAGGGTGTGCTGAGTGACTCCAGCCAGTCCTCCTAAGCAACCAAACTGTCCCGGTTGCTAGGGAGGGTAGAGTCACATGGGGTAACCTCCTCGTGGTCGCTATAATGTGGTTCTTGCTCTCTGTGGGACGCGTGGTGAGTTGTGCGTGGATGTCGTGGAGAATAGCATGAAGCCTCCACACGCGCTATGTCTCCACGGTAACACGCTCAACAGGCCACGTGATGAAATGCACGGATTGATGATATCAGACACAGAGGCAACTGAGATTCGTCCTCCACCACCTGGATTGAGGCGAGTCACTACGCCACTACGAGGACTTATAGCGCATTGGGAATTGGGCATTCCAAATTGGGGAGAGAAGGGGAGGGAAAAAAAGAAGAATGAGCATGTTAATATGCATGTTCTTACAGTGATTATGCTTAATAATGTAAGCCTACAATGCGTAAGGTCATGTAAACACGTTAAACGGTTTTCTTTTATCTGTCAGGATTCTGTCACTTTGTCAGTCTGGGTTTTTGTGGTGACTAGGATCCTGACACTCTTGTTCTGTGTTTATGCTGTGTTTCGTTTTTTGCCTCTGTGTGAGCACATGGCTTCGAGTCGTGGTTTCCCTGCCGTGCGCTCTTCGGACGGTCTTTTGTTTCATGTTCGGAGCACGGTGTCTGGATCCTAACTCTCCTGTCTGGTTCGGTTTCGGTTCTAGTGTTGGGATCCGGACACTCATGCTCCATGTCTTGTCTTTTATTGGCATGGGTGCATTGCTCTTATGTCATCTTGGCGGCATGCACTCACGTCAGTTGTTTGTGTCTGTCTCTCGCGACTGCGGGTGCGTTTCGCATTGCGCTCACTTTGCGCTGCGTGTCCGGGTCACGAGCTGTCTTCATGTTGTGCTGGGGTTCAGTCACTTCTGTCTTAGATGTCGGTTTTATTTGTGGCCGAACTCTCGCACAGGTGTCTTGTCTCGTTTTGTCGCCTGTTGGGTGCATCGCGTGGTGTTTGACTCACGATGTACAGTCAGGCTTTGTCTAGTGTGAGAGTGCATGGCATTGCTTTGTTGGCGTTGCCATGCATTCTCTCGTACTGTCTGTCGGTTGGTATGAGCGCATGTTACCTTATTGTTTTGGCGATATGCAATCGTGCCATTCGGGTGTTTGTATTTTGTGAGCGCACATGGCTTTGTGTTGTTTCTATTTTGCCTCGTGTCTTTCAGTCTTGCATCATACCCCGCCTCCTTGTTTGCCCATTATCAGTTCATTTGTCTCACCTGCCCTGCCTATTAACCTGTTGATTTCTCTCCCTATTTTAGTCTCCTAATGTGCGCTGTCCTGTGCCAGTTCGTCTTTTTCCCACGACTTGTCAGTCCCTTTTGATCCAGCCCAGCCCATCTCTGTTCTTGCCATCCTGGACTGTGTTTTTCCCCTATGGGTTAGTCTGTGTTGGTTTTGTTTATTTTTGTATTAATAAATCCTTTGTTTCACTCTGCTTTTTGGTCCTACCTCTACAAATCGTGACATTATCAGAGTTAGGTCATAAACTGATTGACGATCGACACGCAGATTTTTGCACATGTATCCATTGTTGGGTGCATGCCTGTTTACGTTTTGAAATCAAAATCAGATAATAATCAGACGATGTAAAATTTCATTTGAAGGCAGATTTCTTACATAGTTGGGTATTTTGAATAAGCTGATTTTTGGTAGTTGTCAGCAAATTGGTGTGCATGTAAACGCACTCACTGACGTAGCAAATAACAATTTGGTAGAAAGTGACATTCAAGACACATATAAGGCCCAAAGTGGAGGACCACTGAAAAGTAAATGCATCCTGGTGTAATTATTATAACAAGGGATAACACAGGCATTTAATCATTACAAATTATTAAAAGAAAATATTAAAATAAGTTACTACAAATTCAAAATTATTACACTTTAAACAAAATTAAAATGTTATTATTATTATTATTATTATTATTATTATTATTGTTTTTGTTGTTGTTGTTGTTGTTGTTGTTGTTGTTAAAAATCAGGCCTTGTTGGCAGGTCCCCATAATGTAGCTTGTTGCATGTGATTATATGTTTGGGGACGATTCAGCAATATTCCTAAATCTCTGTTACAAATGCTGTATTCAAATAGGAAAGAATGATGAAATACCAAACCTAAAATAATCTAAGGGTAGTTTAGTTTATAATCTCCAGTGCACAATGTGCCAATCCATAAAGTTGTGTTTTAAAGCAAATTTCTCTCTGGCTAATGCACATCCAAAGTAAGTCTCTCCATCCTTAAAAGAAACGTTGTTAGATCTATGCAAAATCTGTGTAAGGCAGCCGCTAGCTTTAATCCTCTCCTTACAGTATATGACAGGGCTGCTCTCACCTTGCCAAGCACTTAAAGAGGCAATCTCTCAAAAACTTGCCTTTCAATTAGAGCCCATATGAGTATGCATAGAAGATGTACAGAAGTTGGGGGTTGTGGTGAAGGGGCAACAAGCCCATTTATGATGTAAATGAAGAGATGCATATCAGCGTTAATCCATTGCTTTGTAGTCACAGCCATACCTAAAGTCTGTCTAATTTCCCTTGCCCTCCCCTTTCCAGCCAGAAGTGTATTGATCGTCTGTAATTGAAGTGTACTTGATAATCCGCAAGGAAACAGGGGAGAGGGAGACCCTCAACTCTAACATTGATGTACAGAGAATGGAGATGGGTGTGTGAGTGTGAGTGTGTGTGTGCTAGCGCTGTGAGAGCTCTTAGGTATGGGCGGGTTGGGCAACACCCCTTTCACAATTTTTCTCAGCTGATTAAACTCATTGAGAGGCAGGCAAGTGGAACAAATGGATACAAAGGTCTGCCAAGCAGCCAACAGCAGCACAGATTTCTTCATTGAAACTGCCAGCTCCAAATCTCTAAGGTTGTCTCTACACTATTACCCTGCAGGAGAGCCCTGCCCCGAGGTCCTTTAACTGTATAAATAACCACACCATGTCTGCTCAGACCCACAATGTAGCTGTGGCAGATTTTAAATCTGTAAATACAATTTAGCAAATTTGATAACATGGCCACAGTTAGAATTAAATTATGTATTATTCATCCCTGTAAAGGGAAATTGTATTCTGTTTCAATTAATTCATTGTATTCAGTAATGTGTTCAGTATTGGAAAAATATGTTGGCATACTTCTATAACTATGTTTTTATTATTATTATTATTATTATTATTATTATTATTATTTAAACATATCTTAAAAATAGCACATTTCGAAAATGTCAATTACACAATGTATCAAATGCAGGAAAAAAAATAAATAAAAAATAAAAAATAATAATTTCAACACAGAGATTTCACAAATAGAGGATCAAAGTAATTTTGCTTGGGTACCTCATCATCTTCCCATTGTTTATTTGTAAGTGGGGAAGTGGTGGTCTGTTTCCGAGCAGACTTTCTGAGAGGTTGCCCAGGATAGCAGGGCTTCAAGACAGCTTGGTTTTGCCATTTAGTACTATAAATCCCTTCCAGATCCCTGTATTTGTTTAAAATGGAAAGGGAGGTGACAGAACTGTCATACAATAAGCCATGAGATGGAATCAAAATGTAACTTTCCCTAATATTTGATAAACACTGTAGTACATCTGAAGATCCTCTTGCTAATAGCTTGCAAATTATTACACTTGCTCTCTCTCTATCTCTACTATTCTGTATTGCACACAAATCAGGACTCTTACACTTACAACAGATTTTGTTTTGAAGTAAATATAGCAGAAAAGATAATGTACTTTCTACATCAAATAATTTAGTTTAAGTGTGAACTTGAAAATATTAAGTAAATTCTACACTGGGGGGCCTGGGTAGCTCAGCGAGTACTGACTCCGACTACCACCCCTGGAGTCGCAAGTTCGAATCAAGGGCATGCTGAGAGACTCCAGCCAGGTCTCCTAAGCAACCAAATTTGCCCAGTTGCTAGGGAGGGTAGAGTCACGTTGGGTTAATCTCCTCGTATTCACTATAATGTGGTTCTCGCTCTCGGTGGGACGCATGGTGAGTTGTTCGTGGATGCCGCGGAGAATAGTGTGAAGCATCCACACGCGCTATGTCTCTGCGGTAACGTGCTCAACAAGACGGTCTTGATGGTCTCAGATGCGGAGGCAACTGAGATTCATCCTCCACCACCCGGACTGAGGCACGTCACTATGCCAGCACGAGGACTTAGAGCGCATTGGGAATTGGGCATTCCAAATTGTGGAGAAAAAGGAAGAAAAAAATGTAAATTCTACATTTGTACTCAATTCAAACATGTAAAAAATAATGCTCTAGATAATATATTTCGTTATTGTTTTTTTTTTTTTTTTTTATCTTTAAAGTGTGTCATCATTTATCAGTCTTAAAGTAGAAAACCTTTATAAATGTTTTTGCTAATTTGAGTACATTTCACAGGTAAATAAATTTGGTAAATTGTACTTACCTTTTCGAAGCTGGTGTACCCAGCATGCACCGGGCTTTACACCATTTTTATTGTTGATTTTTATTTTTTATTTTTTTTATTTTTACGTTTGGTAACTTCTTGTTTTGTGAAGTCTGAATATATATATATATATATATATATATATATATATATATATATATATATATATATATATATATATATATATACACACACACACACACACACACACACACACACACACACACTGGCGGCCAAAAGTTTGGAATAATGTACAGATTTTGCTGTTTCAGAAGGAAATTAGTACTTTAATTCACTGTGGCATCCAACTGATCACAAAATATATTTAGGACATTACTGATGTAAAAAACAACACCATCACTATTTGAAAAAAAGTCAATTTTGATCAAATCTAGACAGGCCCCATTTCCAGCAGCCATCACTACAACACCTTATCCTTGAGTAATCATGCTAAATTACTAATCTGGTACTAGAAAATCACTTGCCATTATATCAAACACAGTTGAAAGCTATTTGGTTCATTAAATGAAGCTTAACATTGTCTTTGTGTTTGTTTTTGAGTTGCCACAGTATCCAATAGACTGGCATGTCTTAAGGTCAATATTAGGTCAAAAATGGCAAATAAGAAATAGCTTTCTCTAGAAACGTGGGGTGAAATGTCACCTGAGCATCTGGACAAACTGACAGTTAGAATGCCAAGGATCTGCAAAGCTGTCATTGATGCATGTGGAGGATTTTTTGATGAGAACTATTTGAAGTAGTTTAAGAAGTTCTGAACAGTTTTTTTTTATTTTATTTTTTATTTTTTAAATTGTAATAGTAATTTTTCACATTATTAATGTCCTGACTATACATTGTGATCAGTTGAATGCCACTTTGGTGAATAAATGTACCAATTTCTTTCCATAAGAGTAAAATCTGTACATTATTCCAAACTTTTGGCCACCAGTATATATATATATATATATATATATATATATATATATATATATATATATATATATATATATATATACTGTATATATATATATATATTTACTGTATATATATTGTATACCATTAAAATTTACTTAGAAAAACTATGTGCAAAAACTTTCTAAATTAAAATTCAGTAAATCTTACTAGTCATTTTTTCTATGTAGTTTAAGGGTGAAGTGTGTAACATTGGCTCAAATAATGGCATTAGTTTTGAGCGAAACTGAGTGTTCTTTTGAGCGTTGGGGAAACCTGTTTGAAAATGATTAAATCATTATTTTTGTAATTCTGTAGTGAATTCTGGTGAGAATTAGGCTCAGAAAGTACACACTTCACCTTTAACCTCGTGCGACCCCTTGTCCACATACGTATTTTGGCCTAGCTATATGCAACACATAATTTAAATGAATTTAAACCAACTGAATACTTTTCACAAGACTCTAGACTGTCATTTAAGGGTTAAAATTCTGGCACACCGAGTCACGTGACACAACAGCATAGCCTTGATTTCCTTGAAACACTTCAACGGGCACAGAGCCAACAAAAGTGCCTCTGGAAAGAAGCCACTTTAAGTTTTTTTTTTTCGCTTAGATATAAAGAGTAGTGCCTCTAGTTTCGTTTGATTCATTTTAAAGAATTAATTAATTGATAGACATGATGTCCACATATGTGGTTTTTCAGACATTATTACCTCAAAAGTTGAAAAAAAATATTATCTATCTATCTATCTGTCTATCTATCTATCTATCTATCTATCTATCTATATATATATATATATATATATATATATATATATATATATATATATATATATATATATATATATTAGTTATTTTGAATAACTTTCAACATTAACACATCTGTGGGTCATTTCGCTTCATTTTAATATAAATTTTGTTATCACTGTAGAATATGATTCTATTCATTAACATTAGTAAATGCATTCCTATATTTATGGTGCATTTTCACATTGAAAATTAATGTGTTCATCTAAAAGCTGAACAATGTTGTATTCAGAGGATTTATATTGTGTGAGGATGGAAAAAAAGGAGCATTTCAAACTGTTCTGAGACCAGTGCTGACAGACAGCACACTGGAGGTTAAGTCATTCACTAAATAGGGAGCAAGGGAGCATCCTAGAGCAGTCTATGCAGCTAAGTGCATTCAATCCAACTTCCTATCAAAAGTTCAGCTTCCGGCTGCAGATAATGTTTGGACCACTCAACATGTTTGCAAGACATAGGACAATGGTAATCAGTACATAGATTCAGAATTTGTAATTTTGTATAAAATGTATAATTTTATTTTAACATGGTTGGCAGTGATTGAAAGATGCTGGCCATTACTTTGAATCATAAATAGTTATGCTCATTTTTGACATAACTGACGTTTGATGTAAAAAAAAAATAAATAAAAATAAACAAATAAGTAAATAAATCTGACTTTTTTAAGCTTGGTATTATTTAACATTTTACATCTTATTCCCACTGTCCACATATGTGGACACCAATTTTTAGGAAATCTATTTGCTCTAGAATTTATTATTATTATTATTATTATTATTATTATTTATTATTTGCTTGTTTATTAGGTGCTACTAGTTACAAATCAAAGAGGGAAATGGAAAATGCACACAGCAGTCATGCCCAGGTCTCAGGAGGTTAATGATTCCTTGGGCTTTCAAACTATTGTTGTAAAACAACAAAAATACTTTTTTATCCCATTAGATAGCTTGATAGCTACAGTAGCTATGATCTCCAACAGAATAAAACTAATTGTACAAGTCATCACTTCTGTTTTTTTTTTTTAATTATGCAAAATCCAAACAGCGGTCTATCAGTTATTTATAGTCAGTGGCGTTTCCTCAAACAAAGCAAGGGAGGCAGGGCCTCCTCAATAAATAGCAGTCATATTTCTAAAATTACACTGTCCAACACCGACAACTGCGGATAAAGTTTTAGTGGGAGGCATTGCCTTTCTTGCCTCCCTTCAGCTCATTGGGAGGCAATTGGGAACTCCTAAAGCGTGGCGTGAATATGAGTTGGGTAACCGTGGAATAAAGGCAAAAAGTCATGTGAGAGGAGGCAATGTCTCCACTTTGATTTGATTGGCCATTACCCTGTCATCCATTCAACAATGCGATAATACCCAGCCCGCCTATCATGCTCGCAGCAGATCTGCAAATCGTGGTGAATGGAGCGAACTGGTAGAAACGGGTAGACAATCACAGGGTAAACAACTAACCGACACAGACAACACCACTCAGAATCAAAATGATCTTGAAATGACATGAAATAGAACATGAAATGGTCTGTGAGTGAGCTGGTTTTAGTCAGCACTTCTGTTCATTTAAGGTGCATTCCATGCCGTTATTACTCCTGTAATACTCACAGTAAATGTTCTGAAAATAACTATTAAAAATAATGACTATTAAAAATAATATCCGGACAGGAAATAATAGTTAAACATGAAATATGATTGTTGCTGTAGAATTGTAAGTATTATTTTTGAGGCAATGTAAAAAAAAGAAGTAATAATAATTAAAAATAGAACGCATAAACCTTTTTTTTTTTTTTTTTTTTTTAATAGACTTGGTTTAAAAAAAATTCTGTTAATATGAGCATACAAAACATTATAGTACTGAATGCTTGTTTGTAATGTGTGCTCAAAGGTATTCCATATCGCTTCCCATACATAAATCTGATTTACTGTATGGCCATAAACATTGAAACTATAGTCCATTGAGTATAGTTGGTCATACATATTCAAATTACACACTGTACATTATATTTTATGTATATACTGTACAGTATACTGTATATTTATAGTTTAAACTTTTTTTTTTTTTTTTTTTTTTTTTTTTTAATAGACTTGGTTTAAAAAAAATTCTGTTAATATGAGCATACAAAACATTATAGTACTGAATGCTTGTTTGTAATGTGTGCTCAAAGGTATTCCATATCCCTTCCCATACATAAATCTGATTTACTGTATGGCCATAAACATTGAAACAATAGTTCATTGAGTATAGTTGGTCATACATATTCAAATTACACACTGTACATTATATTTTATGTATATACTGTACAGTATACTGTATATTTATAGTTTAAACTGGTTTACCCCCCCCCCCCCCCCCATTGTGTGTGTACAAATATATATTGCCTACCAGTCTCTGTAAAAGTAATCTTCCTAAAAACTGCTGTGAACATGTGTGCTAACTATAGAGAGAGCTGTCCTGTTGCCAGCAAAGTGAATTAGACAACTCAAACTGTAGCCTTGCCAGACAGTCGTGTCAGTGTCCTTTATCATCATGAACTGACATTTGGCCATAAGGACAACAGGAAATGGCCAGGCTTGAATGGGAGCCACTGTGCGTCATGAAAGTGATAACACAGGCTTTGTGCAGGAGGGGTGGCTTAGACCATATGACTGATTTACATTAGTTGAATGAGAAGGGTTGCATGGAAAAAAAAGACTTTTTATAAACAGAAGAGCTGTTATAATTATAATATAATTATATATAGTATATATAATTATTAGTGTATGTGATGTGTTCAATATGAATTATATTATTTTTGAGAATCTTTCACATTAATTATTTAAAGTTATTGATCAAAATTGTACTATTAAATTATAATGTCAAGTGTGAATTTCTTTCATAGTTATTCTGTTTTCGAACATGTGATTTAGTAATAGAACTTGTAAACTAAAAGCATTCTACAAGCCTGTAGATGAAGAATGGAGTATAGGAAATAGTTTAGAGACTTTTATAGAAAAAATCATATTGAAAAAATATATGTAAAGCTAAAGTGTATAATTTCTGCACCACTAGCGTCATCAAACAAAATAGCAAAATAAACAGTTTTCAAAGACTTTTTTCTAACACTCCCCCCATCTGCTTTTAATCGAACAGATAGTCCCACCCCAAACTCACTCCATTGGTCAAGCTGATGTACCTATGTCAGGATGGACAGGCCACTCAAAACAAACAGATACATTTTTATAGCACCAAAGAGAGACAATGTTTAGTTTTCCAAGAATCATCCTGCGAATAGCTTACTGACAATTGTCTCTGCATAATAAGCTGGGATATGAGAAGGTATCTGGTAACACTTTACAGTTAGGTTCTATTTGTTTACGTTAGTTAATGCCTCAGCTATTATGAACTAATAATGAACAATATATTTTTTACAGCATTTTTGTTAATGTTAGTTAATAAAAATACAATAGTTAATTCATGTTAGTTCATATTCCATTAATTAATGTTAACATATACAACTTTTGATTTAAAAAAAAAAATATATTACTATATGTTGAAAGTAACATTAACCAAGATAAATAAATGCTCTAAAAGAGTTGCTCATTATTAGTTCATGTTAACTAATAGAGTTAACAAATTTTAACAATTGTAAGCTTACTGTAAAGTGTTACCAAGTATTTTAAAAATGACAAATTTTCACACTTTAGCTTTAAAGGTACATTTGTTATAAGTTGTGTTCATGTTGAGATAACACCTAGTGGCCTAGATGCAGCATCATACAAAAACAGAAGTTCTCAGTTACCATTGTTGTAAAAATTAATTTATTTCACAAGTGAAAGCATCCAATTAAAGGTGCTGTAAGCTATTCCAGCCATTCTACTTCCACTAAACTGAGCTGTTGAATTAGCCACACCCCCTCTTTCCAAAACACTGCACTCCAAAGATACCAAATGAGCTTTATAGACACCAACATTGTGAAGAAACTGTTGTTATAAACAACAGCAGCAAAATAGCGCCATCAACTGACAACTGTTATCAACAACATCGCATAAAATGGCAGTAAGCCTCAATAATTCGCTGCAACTATGATACTATGAGAACATGTAAAATGATTAACAGCTCAAAAGCGTCAGAGAGCGTGGCCCACAGACACATTTTTGTTTGCTGTTTACAGAGTCAAGAGCTGTCACATACACCTGTGAGATATCTCACAACACGTTTTTTTCAGTAATATATTTCAGGGAGTAGGACAATTTTTTGCATACCTTTCCATTAAAAAATCATTTACAGCACTTTTAAGGGATTTTTTTAGATAAAGCAAGTAATATTCAGCTTGGCATGTGATCTCAACATGGCGGTGCTCATGAATGTGCACCCAGCACCATGTAGAATAAAGCCTTTTCTCTAAGACTCATAAGACCAGAGTCTTCATCTTATTTGTCTCATTTCAAACATATTTTTCAAAAATGCTATTCTACTATTACTATTTTATTTTTATTTATTTATTTATTTATTTATATTTTTTTTGCTGTTTGAAAGTTAAGGAATAAAAAATAAAATATTTTACAATATATATATATATATATATATATATATATATATATATATATATATATATATATATATATAAAGAAGACACATAACTCAGAAATGCATTTAGTTACGCAAACACAAACACCAATCTTCTAGAAGCCAGCACACTCCAGGTATCACAGTGCCCTCTCCTCATTAACAACATTACCAGCACCAGAGACCTTAGACTTATGAGGTCTCATGTTTGCTCACAGCATGATTTTGCCTGCACATACACACACTTACACACACATCCTTACGCCTGAATAGACACGCACACACAGTAATGCACACACAAAAACACACAGCAGGTATCCAGACACAGTATGCCCTTGCTCCTTGGGAGGAATAGAGAAATAATCATAACTCCCTTCTCCCCTCCCTCCGCCCGACTGACCTCTGTTTTAAGTGGGCAGCAGGTAATTGGCAAGGCGGCTGCCCATCAGCCGCCACCTCTGTGTGTGCCGTCTGTGTCATCTCTATTTATTATATTCTGCACGCACCCCGGGCTTGAGTAATCAATTTCACAAGGATACAGGCCTGATATCCACCGGCGTGCACATCATGAGGCCAGCCCTCCTCTTATCCAGTGCAGAATTGCTGGCTAGAGGTCAGGAGCAGATAAACAGGGGTGTAAAGCAACTCCCCTCCTACTCGCACT
The DNA here is from genome assembly GCF_019703515.2 of Myxocyprinus asiaticus. Taxonomy (NCBI): domain Eukaryota; kingdom Metazoa; phylum Chordata; class Actinopteri; order Cypriniformes; family Catostomidae; genus Myxocyprinus; species Myxocyprinus asiaticus. Next base: position 22,232,589 of record NC_059361.1, read on the forward strand.
AACCCTACCTCCTCACAAACACAATAGTTGGGGAGGTGATGTTGGACGCTTGTGGTAGGGTTGGTGGGGGCACCAAGAACAAAACACACAGCCAGCAAGAGGCTGTGACCCCTGTAAGGTGCCTCTTGTTACAGCCGACCTTCAGAATTTCATCATCAGTGTTCGTGACTGCTTCATAATTCGGAGGTAGTGCTGGCCTCATCTTTGGCTTCAAGGAAATTTGTGTGTGTGTGTGTTGAGGAGGGTTAGTCCACAGACATCTTCTCTCTGATTATCTCTCGGCAGTCTCAGCACACCTTTATAGACCAAGCCTGACTCCATCAATCATAGCTATCTTTCTCAAGCTTTTTGCTTGCCCCATGTCCCCCAGTCTCCACCTGTCCAACCATCATAGCAGCAGGGCCTGTAGACACCCCGGATAAGGTCTCTCCTTCCACCAAAAGCTGAAATACAATCTAGATTTAACTGATGTCATGGTCAGAAAACACTCTGCATGGTTCAAATCAAACACTTTTAGCTTGACATTTTTATTCGTGCAATATGTAGAGACAACTGTAAGCAATTCTCAAATTGTAAACACTGTGACTCTGTAGCACTATCACAACATTGTATACATCACAACCTGACCAACATAGCAACACTGGCTCAACCAATGACGTGAGTTTGGGGTTAGACTATATGTTTGTTACACCAATGGCAGACAGGGGAAATGTTGGTCAGGATACCCTTTTAAAAATAATGAATGTGACCACTATTTTTACAATTTAATTTGATGCTAGTCGCAAATACATTACACACTTGATCCAGGTTTAATAGAATTTAAACTCAATCGACAGCATTTGTGGCATAATGTTGATTAATACAAAATTATTTTACTCGTCCCCTGTTTATTTAAATTATTTAATTATTATTATTTTAATATTCAATTATTTACTTTCAACTGAAGTGAATGGGGCCAGTCCATAACCGTTTAAATGAACATTTCAAAATTATAGCCACAAAATGTATTCATTTTGTTAACAATATTTTAGTGTGATAAAATCACTTACTAACCTTATCTGTGTAAAATTATATCCTAAATTACAACTTCTTTGTCATGATGACATAACGCCATAAAACCCTGTAATCTGGTAAACACCGTAACACTATAAATCCCTTGTTTTATCACATTAAAATTATGTCAACACATATGGTACAATGTTTACATCTTGTGGCTATACTTTTGAAACACTTAGAATGAATTGCGCCCGGATAAAGTGCCGTTTATTTGCACGCACTGTCCGGGCTGATTTAGGTCAGGCAGGTCAGGTCAGGCAACGGCACAAACACGTCCACAAAATTGCTGCAAAATGCTATTTGTACACGCAATTCTAATCTTGCTGGCCAATTCAGACTGCTATATAGTGGAGGATGAAGCAGACCACTGATATCTGACACTTTTTGGCAGAACTGAACTGCATCACAGACTACTGTGATCCAGACACCTGAATTATCTTTTTTACATGCTGAAAATGCACTTGACATCTGGATATATGCCTGGTTATAACACTCTTATCTATCTTTTGATCATTATTTAATGAATTACTGCTGATTTTATCAATACAAATGTACACAAACTACCCTTTTAAATAAAATTCATTTACTGCCTGTTTTCATCTGGTGGTAATAGCGCAATGTAAGTTGTGCCAGGCAATTTTTGTGAATGAAGCGCAATCTAATAAGCCAAATTTTCATAGAAAAGAGGCGTATTTGCGTAGAAAGAAATGAAAATGACTTAATTTAAATACTCCAGATGCAATACAATTTCAGCGCCTGCTAAAGTAGATTGCGTGTGGTTAGTGAATACTCAAAAAAGTGGCGCAACTGTTTAGTGAATTCCCCCCTGTGTATTTTCATGTTTATGTACTGGTCCCATTCAATTTTATTGTAAGTGACTTTGTAACAAGGTTGAAATGGGAAATGAGGAGGCAGGAACCAACCACCATAAAAGTATGGTGTAAAAGTAATATTTTAATAGAAACTTAAACAAAAAGACACAAAAACATAAACACACACATGGCAGCTGCATGTGGCTCTCTCTCTCCTGAACTGCCGTGTTCTGCCGCATTTATCGTTTCCTCGGCTGATTAGCCCAATTGGGGGCCGGGTGTGCGTAGTCACGGCCCAGAACTGCCCTCCTCCTCATCACACTCCTCCCTACTTTGCCTCAGGCCAGGGAACCCCCTCCTGGCTGCGCCTGCCGGCAGGCTTTTCCCCGCCTCTCTAGGGCTGGGGAGGGGGACGAGGGGAGGGAAAAACAAAACAAATACAAAAAAGAGGAGAGGGAAAGGGAAAGGCGGACAGTGAGAGAGAGAGAGAAAAAAAACTTGCTCGCCGGTTTCCCAGACACACCGTCGCCTGGTCCTCGATCACTCCTCCACCCTCTGGTGGACAACAGCCGCTCCACCCCGGACGGACCAAACCAAGTCCTCCGACCTCTGGCAGATGGAACGCCCATCCACGTTTTGGTGGCCGGTAGGGAACTCCTCCACTCCTGGCAGTGGCTCCACCACTCCAGGAGGCCGGCAGCAAGCCCCTTCTCCCCTCGTGGATGGCGGCCATTCCTCCACATCCAGGTGGTCGGCAGCAACTCCTCCGTCCCCTGGCGGATGGCCGTGGCTGCTCCTTTGGGTGGATGGCAGTGGCAAGGACTCCACAACAGCACATCACTCCTCCTTCCCAGGCTTCGGCACCAATGTAACAAGGTTAAATGGTGGGGGTGCTGCCCTTCTTGGTGCCGGACATGCGTAGTCACGTCCCGGCCCCGCCCTCCTCTTTGTCACAGACTTAGTGTAATCGTGACTTTTGCCTGTTTTGTTGTTTTTTTAATAAACAAGGGATAGGTCATTGTTATTTTTTGTGGTAATCAACATTATGCCTCATATGCTGTACATTGAGATTAACTGGTATTAACCCTGAAACATTCCTTTAACAAATCCTTGTTTTTCAACAGCACAACTCTGGTACACAATAAAACCATTAAATGTCACTTATGTTCAGGAATTAAATATTAGTTTAGTGCCATTGTTACTTTATTTACTAGTGCCGTTATTGGTATAGTCCCTAATATCCACTTAGAATTCCGTAATCAAATCAAATTCTTACGAGATGGAAAGGTCATTGTGCCATAAGTGGTCATTAACCATAGACACAGCAATGTTTAGGGATCACTGGAAGGCTTATGGGTGAGTCCAAATCATGAAAATGTCATGCAGTTTGAATCAGCTAGAGTAAACATTCATTAGGTTGTGGGGCTGGCTGTGTAGACACATCCCAGGATTCTCTGCAAGCAGCTGTGTGTATTTGCAGAGGGGAATGGGTCCTGGACGAACATGTTTGGCGGCGTTTTTATATGTACATCACTTTCTGTGGAAAGCTTTGTTCAAGCACTGATCGGCTTGCATGAAATTGTCCACATCATGTGGGTTCATTGGTTTTGCATTTCTATAAAATGCATGAATCAAAAATAGAAATATTCATAAAGGCACTGTTGGCTTGCTTTTCATTTAAACCACAGCCTTTAAATCCCCTTACATCCTCTCATTGTGAATCTAACATATTTTAACTCCAAAGATTACAGTCAGTCAGAGTTTATTAAGCCAGAAACACCTGCTTCGTTCCAGTGGACAAGTCCAGCATGTCCTCTTCTGCAACATTGGAATCTTTGACATTTCATCCTTTTCTATGCTGACCCCGACACCTTTCCAGATAAAGAGTTGGTGAGAGTTTTTCTTGCTCTCTCTCTCTCTCTCTCTCTCTCTCTCTCTCTCTCTCTCTCTCTCTCTGTGTGTATTATGGGAGCAGTTTGGGTGTGTGAGGGTGCTCACGGGGAGAGGACGAACTACAGGTTTTTTCTGTCTAATAATAAATGTTTCCATTTTCAATTGCACTTTCATAAACAGTTTTTTTTTTTTTTTTTAATGGTCAATTTAGAAAGTATATGCGATCAAAACTCTTAGATTTGTTCGTTTTTGGCAAATTTTTGAGACGGCATCGGAATGGCGTCTCTCCCCATGGGGGGAGTTTCACCTGAATTGGTTCGTCACATAATTTGGTGTGTGCTGGTGAAGATTTTTTTACCGTTTCACTGCTTATTAATCCAACTACTAGAGTAACTGTTTCCAATGTACCTCCCTTCATTCATAATGATGAGATTGAACGGGCCTGGCTCAATATGGATGTTGGAAAGTGAGATAAAAATGGTCCCATTAAGATACAAAAGCGTGGCCCTCACATGTCATGTCACTCAGAAGGCAAGCATTTAAGTTTTTGAATGACACAGAGTTGGATGTGTCATTTAGAGTGTGGCATGACGGAAAAGCGTATATGGTTTATGCAAATACTGGTAGCATGAAATGTTTTGCATGTGGGGATATCGGGCATAAGAGGCTGACATGCCCACACAGAGATCAGGTTAGATAGGAGGTTGCCAAGCCTAGTTCTGCAACTGTGACAGTGGAGATTTATAATAACGAGTCAAATTTGGAGGAATTAAATGCTCAGGCCACAGAGGAGAGTAACAATCATAGTGCTGAATTGATTGAAAGTGTTGCTGATAATCAGAGTGAAGATACTGATCAAATGTTGAAACCTAGTGAAAATTAATATGTATCAGGAATCAACGAAAACAGAGTGATGATAATAATGATGATGATGATAAGGTAATTGAAAGGGATAATGTTGAAATGGTTTATGCTGAAAATGTTGGAACATCACAATGTGTAGACGTGTGCTGAAACAGGGATTAGAGATGATGATACATTATCTGATATCTCTGATATTGGATCATAAGTCATGGAAGATGTATATACACTGCAAGAGATAAATGATTTTCTGGATCTAACCTTCGGCAAAATTGTAGAAGTGAAAGATTTCTTTCCAGACACAGATAAATTCATGGTGTCAGTGTTGATGTTGCAGAAAACAGTTAGCTATGAAGCTCTAAGTAAGCAAAAAATGTTCAGACTGAAGAAAATCATAACAGAGCTAAGGAAAGAGAAGGTACATACTTCACAAAAATAATCAAATGATTAAATCACACAAATTGTCAGTCTTACCTTGCTTTTTCCTGTTTCTGTCCTTTCTATTTTTCTGTCTTTTTATGGAGGTTTTAAGGGTCGGTCCTTAAACATAAATAGGGGCAGGGACAGGAATAAGTTAGCAATGGTGTCAGAGTAATTTAGTATTAAAAGGGTTAATATAGACTTTTTACAAGAGACACATACTGGTATTGATAATGAAACTGAATGGGGTATGTGGTTGGAAGGAAAATTTATTCTAAGCCATAGGACAAATACTAGTGCGGGTGTAGCCATTTTATTTATTTATTTTAAATAGCAATTTAAATTTTGAAGCTACGGAAGAGTTTGTAAATGGAAGAATATTATTAACTCAAATTGAGTTTGGGGGCACCAGTTTTGTACTTGTGAATGTTTATGCACCTAATGGAGAGCCTGAGCGTGTGGAAGTTTTTATGAAGCTGAAAAAGGCTATTCAGAGATTTGATAATAACAATGTGTGTTTTATCACTGGCAGTGATTGGAACTGTACCATTAATTTTACGATTGATAGAAATGGGGAGGAGCTACACAATGAGTCAAGTGTGATGTTGTCAAAAAAGTTTTACTGAGATTGATTTGATAGACATATGGAGAAGTACAAATATAAGAGTCAAGCAGTACATATGGCTTAAAGTTTCTGATAGTAGGGTTAGTGGGGCAAGGTTAGACAGATTTTATTTGGGAAAGATGTGGAATAGTAGGGTGATGAATGTTTTTTTTTTTATTTCACCTAGTGGTGTTTCAGACCATCATCTGGTTGTTTTTTTTTTATTTTAATTTGAAGAAGAGCTCAAAACCCAATTATTATTGGCATTTTAATGTTAAGTTATTACAAGATGCCTCATTTTGTGAAAAAATGTTATATTTGGAAACTGCGGAAGGATTCCTTCGAAAATCTGTGTCAATGGTGAGATGTGGGTAAAGCAAATATAAGAATATTCTGTCAAAACTACAGAATAATTCACATTCAACTACATCAATGGTGAAAGTAACAGTGAAAAATCCTCAAAGATACTTTGAACTGTTGGAGAGTGTTCTTTTAAATAACAATGGAACTGAACAGAAATACATTTTACATAAAAAAGATAAATGATTTTGGGTCATTTCTACAAGAGCAAGTAAAGGATTAATAACTTAAAGAGTTTGCTTGAAAGAAAAAGCGTCCTGATGAAACTCGTACATCAGATCTTGTAGAAATATTGATGCTGGCAGCAGATTTTTATAGAGACTTATGATGCTGAGTGTTGTGATTCTGGAAGTGTTTCTCATCTAATAAATTAATTACCTAAATTAAGAGATGAGCAGAAAAAGTCCCCGGACAATCCAATTACATTACAGGAGCTCACAGAGGCAATGCAGCAAGTGTCTGGTCAATCCCCAGGGAATGATGGACTACCTGCAGAGTTTTATAAGCAATTTTGGAAGACACTAGGACAAGATTTATATGAAGTGCTTTTGGAAAGTATTGAAAACAAGTCACTTCCTATAAGTTGCCGCCGTGCAGTCCCATCTTTACTCCCCAAGAAAGAGGATCTTGTACTTCTTAAAAATTGGAGACCAGTCTCCTTGTTGTGCCTTGACTATAAAATATTTTCAAAATAGCAAACAGACTTAAGTGTTGCCTGGAGTTATTGTTTCAAAAGGACCAAACATACTGTATCCCTAATAGGTCGATTATGGACAGTCTCTTTTTACAGAGGGATGTAATTCATTTTAATCAGCTCAGTAATTCTAACCTTGGCATTCTCTCATTGTATAAAGAGAAAGACTTTGATTGAGACAATTGTGGGTATCTTTTTAATGTCCTACAGCAATTTGGTTTTGGTGACAAAATTATATCGTATATTCAATTGTTGTATTTTGCATTTTAATGCCTTTGTAATTGTAAAAGCAGGTGGAGTATTAAGTGCACCAATACCTGTATTAAGGGATATGAGGCAAGACTGCCCACTTTCTGGGCAATTATACAGTCTTGTGATTGAGCCTTTTTTGTCCAGGTTAAGAAGAGATCTCTGTGGAATTTTAATTCCTGGTACAAAAAGTAGTCTTAGAATGTCACTATCAGCTTATGCTGATGACATTACAGTGTTTATTACAGGTCAAAATTATGTTACAGCATTAACAAAGGCTATTGAACAGTATGAGAAGGCATCCTCAACAAGAGTAAACTGGGGAAAAAGTTTTTATTATTAGGCAGTGGGAGGGAACAGGACCTCCGGAACTGCAGAGTGGATTGTGGTGGGGAAGAGAAGGGCTTAAAATTTTGGGCATTTTTTAGGGAATAAACAATTTCAAGCTAAAAATGGGAGGGAATGCTGGAGAAGGTGTCTGCCTGATTGTCTAAATGGAAATGGCTATTACCACAATTGTCATACAGAGGGAGAGTTCTGGTGGTCAATAACCTGGCCACTTCCACATTGTAGCATAGAACTACAGTATTGTCATGGAGCCATCTGATGTTGAGACCTGTAAGATACAAAAGGCATTTGTGGATTTTTTTTTTTTTTTTTTTTTTTTTTTTCTGGAGTGGAGAACACTGGATACGTGCAGCAGCACTTTATCTTTCAGTTCAGGAAGGAGGACAGGGCTTGGTGGATGTGAAGAGTCACATTCGTCCTTTCAGAATACAAGCAGCACAAAGACTCCTGTATCATAAAGACCTGGCATGAACTCAGACTGCAAGAGGGATTTTGCAGAAGGCAGGTGGTCTTAGATTAGACAGACATCTATTTTTAATAAGACTGGGGGAGGTGAGTCTGTCTGAGTTTACACCCTTTTACCGGTCAGTGCTGCATTCCTGGAGAACTGTTTTTATAGTGGAAAGAGATGTTGATGAACCTGGGCACTGGGTTCCTGAGGAACCATTGTTTTTAATCCAATGATTCAGACCAGGCTGTTGTCCTCTGTAAGTGTGCGTACATGCTTACTGAGAAATGGCGTTGTAAAGCTGGAGCACCTCTTGGATGGAGATGGGTGGAAAGTGGTGGAGGCCATTGGAGAGGTGAAGGGCATTAGGACTTCATGCCTCACATTAAAGCTGGTAGAAGAGATTTTTAATGTGTTACCAAGTGGTACAGGGAGTATATCGGGAGGAGACATTTACCAGACATCCAAAGTGAACAGGAATTTCTAAGAATCAAAGTCACTTCTGTTAATGATAAGGAGCAAGGTGGAGTGGCAGATTAAATTTTATCCTTGGAAACCCCTCAGTTGGATTATTTTTAGAATACATCAAAGAAAGCGATATATTACACTACAGTGAAAATTATGTATAAAGACTCACTCAAAAGACAAAAACTTTCAAAGTGGCCAGAACTGTTGGATCCAGATTTTGTTGCGAGGGACAGGTGGAGAGCCCTGTATAAGCCTCCCACAGAAAAGCGAAAAGCTGATCTACAGTGGAGGATTATTCATGGGGTAATAGCTACAGACAGACATGTGGCACGCCTAAATCCAGCAGTGGGTGAGGAATGTAGGTTTTGTGGAAAGGTAGAAATTTCAGAGCATTTGTTTTTAAGATGTAAAAGATTGGAATACCTTTTTAAGCTTTTTAATAGTTGGTTTCAAGCATTTGTTGAGGAATTCTCAGAGAAAATTTTATTGGAGGGGTGAGGTATAGATTTTCTATCAGAAGGAAAGCATGTTTGTTAAATTACTTGATAGGAACAGCAAAGCTAATGATCTGGATGACAAAGAAGAATAAAGGACTGCAACTTGTTAGTACTGATGCTGAAAAGATGTTTTGGAGTCTGATAGCCGGAAGGCTAAAAGTCGAATTTGCTTATTATACTCTTATAAATGATGAGATGTGTTTTTATGAGATTTGGTGTGTTAATGATTTTATATATATATATATATATATATATATATATATATATATATATATATATATATATATACAGGTGCATCTCAATAAATTAGAATGTCGTGGAAAAGTTCATTTAATTCAGTAATTCAACTCAAATTGTGAAACTCGTGTATTAAATAAATTCAATGCACACAGACTTAAGTAGTTTAAGTCTTTGGTTCTTTTAATTGTGATGATTTTGGCTCACATTTAACAAAAACCCACCAATTCACTATCTCAGAAATTAGAATATGGTGACATGCCAATCAGCTAATCAACTCAAAACACCTGCAAAGGTTTCCTGAGCCTTCAAAATGGTCTCTCAGTTTGGTTCACTAGGCTACACAATCATGGGGAAGACTGCTGATCTGTCAGTTGTTCAGAAGACAATCATTGACACCCTTCATAAGGAGGGTAAGCCACAAACATTCATTGCCAAAGAAGCTGGCTGTTCACAGAGTGCTGTATCCAAGCATGTTAACAGAAAGTTGAGTGGAAGGAAAAAGTGTGGAAGAAAAAGATGCACAACCAACTGAGAGAACCGCAGCCTTATGAGGATTGTCAAGCAAAATCGATTCAAGAATTTGGCTGAACTTCACAAGGAATGGACTGAGGCTGGGGTCAAGGCATTAAGAGCCACCACATACAGACGTGTTAAGGAATTTGGCTACAGTTGTTGTATTCCTCTTGTTAAGCCACTCCTGAACCACAGACAACGTCAGAGGCGTCTTACCTGGGCTAAGGAGAAGAAGAACTGGACTGTTGCCCAGTGGTCCAAAGTCCTCTTTTCAGATGAGAGCAAGTTTTGTATTTCATTTGGAAACCAAGGTCCTAGAGTCTGGAGGAAGGGTGGAGAAGCTCATAGCCCAAGTTGCTTGAAGTCCAGTGTTAAGTTTCCACAGTCTGTGATGATTTGGCAATGTCATCTGCTGGTGTTTGTCCATTGTGTTTTTTGAAAACCAAAGTCACTGCACCCATTTACCAAGAAATTTTGGAGCACTACATGCTTCCTTCTGCTGACCAGCTTTTTAAAGATGCTGATTTCATTTTCCAGCAGGATTTGGCACCTGCCCACACTGCCAAAAGCACCAAAAATTTGGTTAAATGACCATGGTGTTGGTGTGCTTGACTGGCCAGCAAACTCCCCAGACCTGAACCCCATAGAGAATCTATGGGGTATTGTCAAGAGGAAGATGAGAAACAAGAGACCAAAAAATGCAGATGAGCTGAAGGCCACTGTCAAAGAAACCTGGGCTTCCATACCACCTCAGCAGTGCCACAAACTGATCACCTCCATGCCACACCAAATTGAGGCAGTAATTAAAGCAAAAGGAGCCCCTACCAAGTATTGAGTACATATACAGTAAATGAACATACTTTCCAGAAGGCCAACAATTCACTAAAAATGTTTTTTTATTGGTCTTATGATGTATTCTAATTTTTTGAGATAGTGAATTGGTGGGTTTTTGTTAAATGTGAGCCAAAATCATCACAATTAAAAGAACCAAAGACTTAAACTACTTCAGTCTGTGTGCACTGAATTTATTTAATACACAAGTTTCACAATTTGAGTTGAATTACTGAAATAAATGAACTTTTCCACGACATTCTAATTTATTGAGATGCACCTGTATATATATATATATATATATATATATATATATATATATATATATATATATATATATATATATATATATATACATATACACAATCGATGATGGTCTGTTGTTTTTTAAATTGTAGAATTATTATTATTTTTTTTTAGAATATGTTGATGATTGTCTGTTGGAATATTTTACATTTGAAATAACGAAATTATTTAGCTATTTTTTGTATGGTTGTTATTTGTAACAACAAAGATTTGTTAAATCTCTCTCTCTCTCTCTCTCTCTCTCTCTCTCTCTCTCTCTCTCTCTCTTTCTCTCTCTGTCTCTGTTTCCTTTCCCTTATTACTGTCTCTGTCTCTATCTCTGTCCTCCACCCCTCCACCACCCGCTCACTCTCCCTCATTCTCCATAGACCATCTCTGTCATTAAGCTGTACATGCACAAGCTTTAAGACACAACCATATGGTGCTGTTTCATAGTGGTTAGAAAAGGCTCAGGATGACCATGATCTGATGAATCTTTCTTGGAAAACAGAGGTGTCTTCTCTGCTGCTAAACCAGGCCAAGCTGTGTGTGTGTGTATGTGTGTGAGAGTGTGTGTGTGTGTTGTGGTATTATGTGGTTGAGGAGAGAGATTCACTGATATGGCACCATCTAGGGGACCTAAAAAAAACATAAAACTTGTGGTAATTGTCTGCCTTCTTTTTATTTATTTTTTTGCACTAAAAGCTATAGGTTGACATTTTCAAAAGTCCTTTATAAATAATAAGATAACAAAATCATTACTTAAACATGTATTATTATTTGTTTTAGTTGTTGTTTCCAATAAAGTTGTGATGTGGAAATAATTAAATGATACTTAAATGTAAAGAAGTAATACAGTAAATACATTAGGGCTGTCGATTGATATATCATTTTTTTTTTTAAATTTAATTACATGATATACAAATGTATTAATAAAATTAATCTCAATTAATCGCATATATCAATATTTGAGAAAAGAAAAGCCCCAAAATGAACATAATTTAAAGGTTCCACCCTTCCAACAAGTGTTTATGCTGGTTTATGCTGTATTAACGGTAAATGCGTTAATATATATATATATATATATATATATATATATATATATATATATATATATATATATATATATATATATTACACAAAACTAATGTATTTAAGGAATAGTTCCCCTAAAAACAAAAGTTATTTCATAATTTACTCACTCTCATGTTGTTCCAAACACATATAACTTTCTTTTTTAGCGCTAAATAATGCAAGTTCTTGCAAGCCACTGTGAATGAACTGAAAAATAACTTTTTTTGTGTTATTTCTCAAAGCGTATGCCTTTAAAAGACTTCAAAAGGAGCATTGCGCATAAGCCACATGGACTACTTCTCTGATACTTTTGTATCCCTATTTTTGAAGCACTATCCATTGCCATTTCCTTTTGTTTTCAGCAAAAAAAAGTCATACGAGTTTGGAACAACATGAGGGTGAGTAAATTATGACAGAATTTAAATTTTAAAATCACTCAGCCATTTCAACCATGTCCTGTTCTCTAATGGTGAGAGTTTGGAACATATCAAAGCGATCTGTCTGTTGGTCACTAAAGAGCTTAGCCACATGTATGGAGGGAAAGCTGTTTTTTAATCTGTTAGGTTCCCGTCTGAATCTTGACAAGCATGTACAATGGTGGGGCAAACAATGCTGGCCAGCTCTGCTGTTAAGACGTTTGGTCTGTCTGGAGGCATGTTTAGTATTCAGCAAGCAGAGCGTGGAAAGATAAAAGAGGAAATGTCTATCTTTGAGACCAAGGAAGCCCAAAAGAAGCCATCAAGCCCCGAACATACAAGTATGAATAGATTCCTCTGGCAGTGAGGAGATAGTATCGGCATCCACAAGCAAATTCCCCAAACAGATAACGAAGCACAGAGCAACCAGTGAAGAATTTATACGCCACAGGCATGGTACATGTGATCTTAACACATATAGTACTCTTGTGTGCAGCATGTGTTCTATCTCTACCTGATATTTTGTGTGTATGTATTTAGGGTTTGAGAATGGTATTGACATATTGTGTGTGTGTGTGTGTGTGTGTACTTTGAAGGAGGGTGCCACAAAACTGTGTGCTTTCTCAACTCAGTTTCACTAAACAACTTCTCACACATCACAAAATCACCATAATCATCACCACACACATGCACACACAAACACACTTTTAATTGATGGTGTCAATGAAGAGATGTTGTGATTAGTGACAGTTACTGTAACTACATTTCTCTTCAACCTGACAAAGAGCGAAAAAGGCTTGAAGAGGTTCAGTTTGACACAAGTTCACACACTGTCTGGGTCTCCGAACAGACACAAACATTTCATTTGATTTGAATAATCTTTTTCAGGATAATAATCTATTTGGAGTGACCTACTGACCTATAAAACTGCAAAGCCAACTGCAGGACTCAAGACCATAAGCTCATTTAATTTTGAGAGATATGAAAAACCAGATTAGTACTGTAATTACATTTAATGGGCAAAAAAAAAAAAAAAAAAAAAAAAAAAAGAAGAAGAAAAAAAGAAAAAGAAAAATGTAAATATGAAGTTTTAATTAATTTTCTGTGGTATAGTGTGTGTGTGTGTGTGTGTGTGTGTGTGTGTGTGTGTGTGTGTGTGTTTGTGTGTGTGTTGTGTGTGCATGTTTTTTCCTGCTTCTACAATGATAATGCACATTTTGGTGAGGGTGACAGAAGGAACAAACATATTTTGGCACGCTTTTTTTATGGGCCTCACTGAGCTAACATGTAATCACTGTAAATGCCAACTTTATGTACTGATCATATTATCGCCACAGGCAGCTAAAGCCTAATCAGATGAATGCTGTACATTACATAAATGTGTGCTTTCACTCGTCTGAGCATGAAGAACATTTAACACCTCCTTCTAAATAGATAAAAAAAAAAAAAAATGAAATAACAGCCAAACAAAGATAATTAAGACAACATGTTTCAGTTCATTTATATTTAAAAAAAGAGAAAGAAAATAATCTCCTTTCAGATGTTAAGATTAAACATTATCTTTCTCCTGGTTCACTGAAGCAATCCGAACTCCCGCCCACCCGTCCACACCTCCAAGCATTACACTTTCATATGTTTTAATACGCCTCCAGGCCTCTTGACCCTTCTCTTTGCTCTTTTGTTTTTGGAAGCTCTGCATAAGGAGAGCTATTTAGCCCAACTAAACTATTACAGATGGGAATTATTAATTTGTATCTGCTTAGTTTCATTTGGACTGCTGAGTGAGCAAGCAGGGAGGATGGGGGAGAGAGAGAAAGAGAGAGAGAGAGAGAGAGAGAGAGAGAGAGAGAGAGAGAGAGAGAGAGAGAGAGAGAGAGAGAGAGAGAGAGAAAGAAAGAAAATCATTCTTTTCACTTGACTGTGGGGCTTGAAGTCCCGAGCTGTGGACAGATCCTAGTCGAGGGTCCTGAGTGTTAAATGTCAAGCCTTGTAGTGAGCTGTCACAGAACAGAATAGGCCCGGCATGATTGATGACTGGAGGGCCCAAAACCCAAACCCCCGATTGCAAATGCTACCTTGCGTCAGCCTTCCCACACAACCTTCCCCCACACCGATAGATTCTTGCCTATTCAAGGTCAGCTTGCATATCCTGACACCCCAGCATTCTGGTGACGCTTTAGGCCTCTTGACGGAGAAAACAGCCCTTTATTTACACATGGAATTGCAGTGCTCTCTTGCCAGATCTTGCACCACCATTTAATCCCAATAAGAGGTGAGAAAAATAATACGGAGAGTGGGGACATTTCCATCTTGTGTTCTTTTTCTCATTTCGCTCAGCAGTGCACTTTGCCGTGGCCTCACACTGAGGACCACAGCATTCTCACCCTGGAATAGCCTATATGGTGAGGCTGAAATTGGGGCATGAAAGAGAGATGTTTTTGTTTTGGGAGAGAGGGAGGGAAGCCCTCCAATCAGATGACAAGTTTATTAATGGATCAGGCTGCATCTTATCTCACCACATGCATATTCATAAAAAATAAACTGTACAGATGGCACAGTGCTGGCCAGTGTGGAGTTAAAGTGTTTCCAAAACAATTGCCTATATATTGTCATAATAGTAACTGCATAATTTACCCAAGAGGTCTGTAGGGTCTTTAAGACTAGTCCTATTCTCAACTACTTAAATTGTTGATACAGGCTAAATTAGAGGAGCAATACATAACATGTGCTATAAAATTTTATTTTTATTCCACTTCTAAAAATTACACCTAATGAAAAGCATAGTACTTTTGACAAATATGATGTATAGTGTATCATATCAGTGGCCCAGAAAAAAATTATAATAATTTAAAACAAATCTATATATGGGTGCCAAAATAAAAGCTCATCGGTTTAGAACTCTGTGGCTTAACTGGACTGCATAGCAATGTCTCATGCAAGTTAATATTTTATTACAGAAATATATTACTTTTATATAATAATAATAATAATAATAATAATAATAATAATAAAATAATCAATATATTATCATAATAATATAACAATAAAATAATATTCATGGTGACACGATAATGAATCAGAGACCCTGTAACAAAGTGGACAAACATGGGTACAAAGTGGAAAGGGACAATGTGAATACGAAGAGGATAGTGTTCTTTCTTTTTTCTCAGTTTATTTATTTATTTGCTTGTTTGTTTGTGGTTGAAGTGAAAAAGGTCTAAATTTTAATTCTTTTTAAGAGGACTCAAGTGTGAACCCCTTAAAGAGTGACCAAAGTCTTTTTATTGGCAGTATACCAGAATCCAAATTTTGGTCAAAAGGAATCACTTAATAGTTTTAATGTTTATCATATTACAGTTTAAATCCCAATCACAATACTTTTCAAAATAATCATAATATGACTTTTTGTCCAAATTGTGCAGCCCTAACCAGAAGTAAAGGTAGACAACAATGTTTTGGACCAACAAACTGGAACTGCTACCACAAAAGCTTAAAGACTACCCAGATAGCAAACATACGTCTCCGAGGTGTCTGTTTTAGATCTTTTCATCTGGAAAGCATCACAATCTAATAAACATCTGCTAAACATCTTAAAACTATGTTTTACAGATTTACAAACATTCTAAATCATAAACTTGTCAAAGACATCTGCTGAATGTCTCATTGACATCTGAGAAATACTTATTGACATACGTCTTACAGACGTATTGCAGATGAGCAAACAACCTAAAAAAAATACGTCTTCCAAATGTAAACACACACATCAAATAGTCATCTTGGTGATGTATGTGTGCTATCAGGGAGGGGTGCATCACCGATATTAAAGGTCAGGATGTTTAAATGTTAACATTATAGCTATGCAGCTACCTCTGCTTTTCCCATTGCAATGCATTATGTTTGTTCAAGCAAGGTTATTTTTGTTGTTTATTAGCTAATGTTAGGTGTTTGGTGGTGATGGTAACTTTAGCTTTATATTTTTAGCTTGTTTCTAACTTTGGTAACTGCTGTTAATTAGTTTGTTAGCATACACTCCATGTAATGCAATCTAGACCTATTTAAAGTCAGGAAAAGTGAGTCAGGTAGTTTTGTGAGGGCAACCTATCTCACTCAATGTGAAAAGAACGACACCCCTTACATGATTAGTAATAGACAACACGTGTTCAAAGTCTCATGTTCAAACGTCAATGTTCAAGTGTTCTTTCTGTTTTTTTTTTTTGTTTTTTTTCATTTTTTTCTTTTGCGATGCATTGCAATGACTTACCTTTTCTTGCATTTAGACTTTCTGGTGTTTGGGGTAGGGATGTGCAAAACGTCCTGGTTACTTTCATAACCTCCGTTCCCTGATGGAGGGAACGAGACAATGTGTCGATATAATGACACTAGGGGTCACTCTTGGGAGCCCCAAACACGTCTGCTTTTTTGAAAAAAGGCCAATGAGAATTGGCGAGTGGAATTTGCATGCCACTCCCCCGGACATATGGGTATAAAAGGAGCTGGTATGCAACCACTCATTCAGGTTTTGTGCTGAGGAGCCGAGACCAGGTCCCGGCCATTTCAGCGGGTAGTTCAGCGTCCATCAGGAACAAGTTGACTGCCCAACAATAGGGACAGGCTAGCCCAGCCGAGGCCTCTTTCCCTCTCTTTTCTCCCCAAAAAGAGTTTGTTAACTGACTGTGAGCCATAAGTGTCTGCGTTGGGGGATGTCCCTCTCAAGGGGAAGACACCGCAGAGACCACACCCCACCCAAAAAAAGGAGGGGGGGTGTATTTTGGGTGGAATACGTCACATGGTCTTACCGAGTCTTGTCGGAAGTATGTCATGTGGAGAGGTCCCATGGTAGGTCCTACCCGAAGGGGGAGGAATTTCTACAGAGCATGGCGACCGGGGCAGAGGGGCCTCTGCCCAAGGAAGACGCAGTTTGTCGACAGGGAAATGATTTTGTGGAAAATATCACATGGGGTCGCCTTCGGGGAACCAGCACATGTGGAGCACCTACCTCAGTACAGGGGCTCATTAGCGCACGTACTGGGCTGGTCAGCAAGTTTCTCCGCAAACTCAACTGCCAGAGGGCTAAGGAGGTCAAGAGCGCACGTCTTCACCTCAAGGGAGGGGAAAGGCACTATGCACAAGCAGTACACCTGGCCAGCTGTCCCGGAACTTACCTGCTCATGCCTGCCAATACACGGGACGAGACCGCTCAACCCGGAGAATGTAGAACCTCGCAAAGGTGTTGGGTGTTGCCCAGCCTGCTGCTCTGCAGATGTCTGCCAAAGAGGCGCCACTGGCCAGGGCCCAGGAGGCCGCCACACTCCTGGTAGAGTGGGCTCGTATTACCACAGGGGGTGGCTTGTCCTGAGCCTGATATGCCATCGCGATGGCATCAATGACCCAGTGGGTGATCCTCTGTTTGGAGACAGCACTTCCTTTCTGCTGTCCACCAAAGAAGACAAAGAGCTGCTCAGAGCTTCTAAGGCTCTGCGTGCGATCCAAATAGATGTGTAAAGCTCACACTGGACACAGCAACGCCAAGGCTGGGTCTGCCTCCTCCTGTGGCAGCACTTGCAGGTTCAACACCTGATCCCTAAAAGGGGTCGTGGGAACCTTGGGCACATATCCCGGTCGGGGTCACAGGAACACGTGAGAGTAACCTGGACCAAACTCCAGGCACGATTCGCTGACAGAGAACGCCTGCAGGTCCCCTACCCTTTTGATGGAAGTGAGCGCAGTCAGGAGGGCAGTCTTCAAAGAGAGTGCCTTAAGCTCAGCTGACTCCAAGGGCTCAAAGGGAGCTCCCTGTAGACCCCGAAGGACTACAGAGGGGTCCCACAAGGGGACGAGGCACGGTCAACCCCTAGCACCTCTCAGGAACCTGATGATCAAGTCATGCTTCCCCAAGTACTTATCATCTACTGCATTGTGATGAGCTGAAATAGCTGCTACATTCACCTTCCAGCCTCTCCTGCAGGAAGGAAAGCACCGATCCGACTGCGCATCTCTGGGGGTCTTTGCGTCGGGAAGAACACCACTTAGCGAACAGATGCCACTTCAAGGCATACATGCGCATCATAGAGGGAGCCCTAGCCTGAGTGATCGTGTCTACCACCGTGGGTGGTAGGCCACTTAGGTCTTTTGCATCCCATCCAGGGGCCAGACGTGGAGATTCCAGAGGTCTGGTCGTGGGTGCCAGATGGTGCCCCGTCCCTGAGAAAGAAGGTGCTTCCTCAGGGGAATTCATCAGGGGGAGCTGTCGCGAGGAGCGCGAGATCCGAGGACCACGTCTGGGTGGGCCAGTAGGTTGCTACTAGGATGACCTGCTCCTCATCCTCCCTGACCTTTCACAGGCTCTGTGCAAGTAAGCTCACTGGGGGAAACGCATATTTGCGTAGTCCAGGGGGCCAGTTGTGTGCCAGCACATCTATACCGAGGGGTGCCTCAGTCAGGGTGTACCAAAGTGGGCAGTGGGAGGATTCCTGGGAAGCAAACAGGTCTTCCTGTGCTCGACTCCAAATCAGATGGACCACCTGAGGGTGGAGTCTCCACTCTCCCCTGAGGGTAACCTGACGTGACAGCACATCCGCTGCGGTGTTGAGGTCGACTGGGATGTGAGTGGCTCGTAGCAGCTTGAGGCGCTGCTGACTCCAGAGGGTGAGTTGTGACATGCAACGGGAGCATAGACCACCTTGATGGTTGATGTACGCTTACTATCGCTGTGTTGTCCATCCAGACCAACACGTGCTTGCCCTGGATTAACAGCCAGAACCTCCGCAGGGCAAGCAGTACTGCCAACAACTCTAGGCAGTTGATGCGCCAATGCAGCCGTGGGCCAGTCCAGGAGCCGGCGGCTGTGTGCCCATTGCATCCAGCACCCCAGCCCGTCTTGGAGGCATCTGTTGTAACCACGACGCGACTGGAGACCTGCTCTAGGGGAACCCCTGCCCGTAGAAATGCAAGGTCGGTCCAAGGGCTGAAGAGGCGGCGACAGATCGGCGTGATGTTCATGCGATGTGTCCCATGGTGCCATGCCCATCTCGGGACTCAAGTCTGAAGCCAGTGCTGAAGCGGTCTCATATGCATCAACCCGAGCGGTGTGGCCACCACTGAGGATGCCATATGCCCCAGGAGCCTCTGAAAAAGTTTCAGTGGAACCACTGTCCTCTGTCTGAACACCTTCAGACAGTTCAGCTCCAACTGCACACTCTCGTTCGTGAGGCACGCTGTCATCGAGACTGAGTCCAACTCCAAACTGAGAAAAGAGATGCTCTGAACCGGGGAGAGCTTGCTCTTTTCCCAGTTAACCCGAAGCCTCAGTTGGCTGAGGTGCCAGAGCACGAGGTCCCTGTGTGTGCACAGCAACTCTTGAGAGTGAGCTAGGATTAGCCAGTCATCGAGATAATTGAGGATGCGGACGCCCACTTTCCTTAGTGGGGCAAGGGCTGCTTCTGCGAACTTTGTGAAGGCGCGAGGGGACAAGGACAAGCCAAAGGGGAGGACCTTGTACTGGTATGCCTGACCTTCAAAGGCAAACCGCAGCAAGGGTCTGTGTCGAGGTAAGACCAAGACGTGGCAGTACTCATCCTTCAGGTCTACTGCCGCGAACCAATCTTGATGCCGGATGCTCGCAGGTCCAGGATTGGTCGCAACCCACCGCCTTTCTTCGGTACGATGAAGAAAGGGCTGTAGAACCCTTTCTTCATCTCGGCTGGAGGGACAGGCTCTATCGCGCCCTTGTGCATAAGGGTAGCAATTTCTGCATGCAAGGTAGCGGTGTTCTCGCCCTTCACCGAGGTGAAGCGGACGCCGCTGAACCTGGGCTGGAGCCTGGCAAACTGAATCGCATAGCCGAGTCAGACAATCCAGGTCAGCCATTGCGATGGGTTGGAAAGCGCGAGCCATGCGCCCAAACTCCGGGTGAGGGGGACCAAGGGAATGATCACGTCGGACGTACCAGCGGGTGGGGCCTCGTGGCGGGGTGGAGCTCGAGGTGCCACGTCAAGGGGACTTGAGCCCCGTGGCCATGCTGAGTCCAGGGACATCGAAGCATTTACCTGGCTCCTGCCGCCCACCATAAGATTGGCAGAGGAGGGGGGGGTCCGCCACTGGAGCACCATATCTGCCAAAATGGGATGGTGGTCATGACGACGGCCGTGCGCACCAGATATGTGACCCAGGAGACAAGGGAACCATTCTTTTGTCAGGCTTTTGGGTGCCGCAGCCTCCTGGGCATGCAGCGACAAAAGATTCTCCTCCCAGCCCTCCACCGGGGGATGGAGTGGTCTGTCAACCAGCCCCAGAGAAGTGGGTCTCCTCGCCCCAGGGTCCCCCATCTCGGGGGCACTTCGAAGCCTTCCTGGGGTGGGCTCTACGCCGGAGCCGGGCCACAGGGGCGGGCTGCGGTGGAGCCGGTGTTGTTGCTGCAGGAGGACACCCTTGGTGACGAGCAGACAGGGTGCGGGGTCTTAAGCCGTGCCGGGGCAGGATATGTTGTAAAGCCTCCGTCTGCTTCTTCACCGCAGAGAACTGCTGGGAAAAGTCCTCGACGGCGTCACCAAACAGGCCAACCTGGGAAATGGGGGTGTCAAGGAACCGTGCCTTGTCCGCCTCTCCCATCTCGACCATGTTGAGCCAAAAGTGGTGCTCCTGGACCACCAGGGTAGACATCACCTGCCCGAGAGTCCGCGCCATGACCTTCATCGCCCGGAGAGCGAGGTCGGTCACCGAGCGCAGTTCCTGCATCAATCCTGGGTCAGAACTACCCTCGTGCAGTTCTTTTAGCGCCTTGGCTTGGTGTACTTGCAGGAGAGCCATGGCGTGCAGGGCGGAGGCGTCTTGTCCAGCGGCACCACAGGCCACGGTCATCAGGGGTGATGTAAACCTACGGGCACTGGACGGGAGCTTCGGGCGCCCACGCCAGGTGGCAGCGCTATGCGGACACAAGTGCACTGTGAGCGCCTTATCCACCTGGGGGATCACCGAATACCCCCTGGCCGCTCCACCATCGAGGGTATTGATAGCGGGGGAGCTGAAAGACCGGGACCGGGCAGTAAAAGGTGCATCCCAAGATCTTGTCAGCTCCTCATGCACTTCAAGGAAGACAGGAACAGGGGCGGGGCATGGCTGTGGGCGGCGCCCAAGCCTAGAAACCAATCATCAAGCCATGAGGGTTCAGGGGAGAGTGGAGGGTTCCACTCTAGCCCAAAGCTTGTGGCCACCCGGGAAAGCATGTCTGTCATTTCCGCATTGGCGTGAGACTGGGTGACCGTTCTCGAAGGAGGAAGCCCAGCCGAAGCCTCTGCGTCAGACTGGATGAGCCCACTCTCCGATGCTGTGCGTGATAACTCATCGTCTTCCTGAGCTCCGAACAAGAAGTCAAACTCACGCTGAGACGAGCCGGCGGTCTCGTGCGAGAGCGCGATCGGGGCAAGCGAGCGTGCTGGGGAATGGGAAGTCCATGGGGGAATACCTGGCGGAGGTGGTCCCATTGATGTCCCCAAATCGCCCCCAGTGCTAGTCACCCCGACGCGGCCTCAAACCCATAGGTAGAAGGACTGGTGCGGGGAGCCGCTGCTGTGGCTTGCTTTCTTACGAAAGCAAGCCGCAACCGCAACGTTGCCATGGTCATGTTCTCGCAATGAGGACATGACTCATCCATGAACAATGTCTCCGCGTGGACAGTGCCCAGACACGTAAGACAGCGATCGTTGCCGTCAGAAGTGGAGAGATAACGACTGCATCCAGGAATAACACACAAACGGAAAGTCATCTTTAAAAAGACGTTCCGTGTGTGTGCTGCTCTTTTTGTGAATGAAAATATACTCTTTTAGAATATACTCTCTTATTTTTGCGCTGCTGAAGCACCCAGGGGCGTTCTCTGCACTCCATGGGTGCAGATGGGGAGAAGCTGCTGAAATGCACCGTAAATCCAGCAGTTTTGAGGTGCATCTTTGGAGGGAATTGAATTCAGTGCACTGAATACAACCGCTCGGCTCCGAAGAGAAAATCTGAATGAGTGGTTGCATACCAGCTCCTTTTATACCCATATGTCCGGGGGAGTGGCATGCAAATTCCACTCGGCAATTCTCATTGGCCTTTTTTAAAAAAAGCAGAGGTGTTTGGGGCTCCCAAGTGTGACCCCTAGTGTCACTACATTGACACAACTTCGAGTGAGTGACAGATAGGGAACTACCAATTGTCATAATCGACTAGTCAGTCGGTTGTTTGAAAGACTAGTCGACTAGTTGATAATAATGTATAATTAGGCTCCGTCATGGTCAGTGACCCCAATCAGACACTTTTTAGAGGAAAACACAGCTGCTAAGTGCAGCACTTCAACATGTTAACTAAAGGATATTCAACAAATAAAAAGCAGAGTCTTAATGACCGGTAGAAATACATATAACTGGAAAACGTCATTATCCATGAGTCGCTTCTTTAATAATGGCAATATTTGTCTGCACATACTTGTCTGCAGGTTAACCACCTGGCTTGAGTGTCACCCAGGGCAGATCCTTATGAGGTATGAAGAGCCTTCAAAAGGATAGTCTGCTCACATTACTTTATCTGCCCTTCACTCCATGCTCACTGATACTATCAGTGTCCTGAAAGCCCTGCTCTATGCTGCAGATCAAAGACCCTCTTTTCAAAACTCGCCATGCTGATTACTGTTAATTCGCTGCTATAAGTGGTATTTAGACTCCATTATCATCACCAAAAGGAAAACTTGTGCATGAAGTAAGGCATGGAGAGAAAGATAGATGAAGAGAAAGGCAAAGCAAGAGAGCAAAGAGAAAGAAGGAAAGCCTGTATCTTTCATTCTTACCCACTTTTATAAGAATGACAGCGTCCATAGTGTGTCTCACTTTCTGGGTGTCTAAGTGGAGAGGGCTTTGAAAACCGACATTTGAGACTAGCTGCACCTGCCGATCTGACCTGTTGTAGCAAGTCAAGCACTCATCACTACCATGAATATTAACACAGATAAACATAAAGCTAAATACCAGGCCATGCTCTGTTAACTTAATGTGATTAAGAATGATTGGGCTCTTGCTTCACCACACAGCAAGGATCAAAGAGCATGCAATGCCTATGAGAGTTCCAGTGGAACCCATTTCTTATTTCCCTCTACATCTAATTCATGTATCTAATGCATGTAAGCAACACTGTTCACTCCCATGGCTATCTGAGAATGTGGTGCCCTTTCACATAGAATGAAAGTGTTTGCAAGACATATATTAAAACATAGGCTGCAATGTATGGCTCTGGATGAATAGGCCTGTAAAGGAAACTTGTAAAATTTCTTTATGTGTGGAAAGTTGATCATTTGACCAAACAGGAAGAAAAGTCCACTAACTTTGTGATCTGCGTATATATGACATAATGCCAAAAGGAAAAAATTAGGAATTTATATTAAGTCTGTCCAACTTTTTGGTGTAGTGATATAATCAGAAGTATCTGCTTTTGAAGGGTTTTTAAATGTATTAAATGTGCATGTTAATTGCCTTTTAGTATATATTAGTATTGTACTTTATTTGCTACATTCTTTTGTATTAGGCATATAAGCAAAACAAGATAAGATTACTTTGCCTATATGAAGTAAATTGGCCATGTATCAAATCACTGACATTACAAAGATTAAATGACCCCACTGGATTAAGGGATAAAATTACTATCATATGCAGTTACAATATTTGTGTTAATTTTTGAATTTAAAACCTCACCGCTGCTGGCCAGGTTGAGCTATGTAATTAACATTTTGCACATACACATTATATCCCGCTTCTCATGAAGAACGAGTTTATATCAACTCGTACAGTATACAGTGTATATATATATATATATATATATATATATATATATATATATATATATATATATATATATATATATATATATACACTATATTGCCAAAAGTATTCGCTCACCCATCCAAATAATTGAATTCAGGTGTTCCAATCACTTCCATGGCCACAGGTGTATAAAATGAAGCACCTAGGTATGCAGACTGCTTCTACAAACATTTGTGAAAGAATGGGCCGCTCTCAGGAGCTCAGTGAATTCCAGCGTGGTACTGTGATAGGATGCCACCTGTGCAACAAGTCCAGTCGTGAAATTTCCTCGCTACTAAATATTCCACAGTCAACTGTCAGTGGTATTATAACAAAGTGGAAGCGATTGGGAATGACAGCAACTCAGCCACGAAGTGGTAGGCCACGTAAAATGACAGAGCGAGGTCAGCGGATGCTGAGGCGCATAGTGCGCAGAGGTCGCCAACTTTCTGCAGAGTCAATCACTACAGACCTCCAAAGTTCATGAGGCCTTCAGATTAGCTCAAGAACAGTGCATAGAGAGCTTCATGGAATGGGTTTCCATGGCCGAGCAGCTGCATCCAAGCCATACATCACCAAGTGCAATGCAGAGTGTCAGATGCAGTGGTGTAAAGCACGCCGCCACTGGACTCTAGAGCAGTGGAGACGCGTTCTCTGGAGTGACGAATCACGCTTCTCCATCTGGCAATCTGATGGATGAGTCTGGGTTTGGCGGTTGCCAGGAAAACGGTACTTGTCTGACAGCATTGTGCCAACTGTGAAGTTTGGTGGAGGGGGGATTATGGTGTGGGGTTGTTTTTCAGGAGCTGGGCTTGGCCCCTTAGTTCCAGTGAAAGGAACTCTGAATGCTTCAGCATACCAAGAGATTTTGGACAATTCCATGCTCCCAACTTTGTGGGAACAGTTTGGGGATGGCCCCTTCCTGTTCCAACATGACTGCGCACCAGTGCACAAAGCAAGGTCTATAAAGACATGGATGAGCGAGTTTGGTGTGGAAGAACTTGACTGGCCTGCACAGAGTCCTGATCTCAACCCGATAGAGCACCTTTGGGATGAATTAGAGCGAAGACTGCGAGCCAGGCCTTCTCGTCCAACATCAGTGTCTGACCTCACAAATGCGCTTCTGGAAGAATGGTCAAAAATTCCCATAAACACACTCCTAAACCTTGTGGAAAGCCTTCCCAGAAGAGTTGAAGCTGTTATAGCTGCAAAGGGTGGGCTGACGTCATATTAAACCCTATGGATTAAGAATGGGATGTCATTTAAGTTCATATGCGTCTAAAGGCAGATGAGCGAATACTTTTGGCAATATAGTGTATATACATACAGTTGTGCTCAAAAGTTTGCATACCCTTGGAGAATTGGTAATATATGTACCATTTTTAAAGAAAACATGAGTGAGCAGGCAAAACACATTTATTTTATTTCTTATGGGATTCATATTCAACTGTAGGTTATAACAGAATGGCACAATCATAAAACAAAACATGGCAACAAAGAAAAAAATGAAATGACCCCTGTTCAAAAGTCTGCATACGCTTAGTTCTTAATACTGTGTACTGCCCTCTTTAGCATCAATGACAGCGTGCAGTCTTTTGTAATAGTTGTCTATGAGGCCCCAAATTCTTGCAGGTGGTATAGCTGCCCATTCGTCTTGGCAAAATGCCTCCAGGTCATGCAAAGTCTTTGGTCGTCTTGCATGAACCGCACGTTTGAGATCTCCCCAGAGTGGCTCGATGATATTAAGGTCAGGAGACTGTGATGGCCACTCCAGAACCTTCACCTTTTTCTGCTGTAACCACTGGAGGGTCAACTTGGCCTTGTGCTTAGGGTTATTGTCATGGTGGAAAGTCCAAGAGTGTCTCATGCGCAGCTTTCATGCAGAAGAATGCAAATTGTCTGCCAGTATTTTCTGATAACATGCTGCATTCATCTTGCCATCAATTTTCACAAGATTCCCCGTGCCTTTAGAGCTCACACACCCCCAAAACATCAGTGAGCCACCACCATACTTCACAGTGGGGATGGTAATCTTTTCACTATAGGCCTTGTTGACCCCACTCCAAATATAGCGCTTATGGTTGTGACCATCAAGCTCTATTTTGGTCTCGTCACTCCAAATTACAGTGTGCCAGAAGCTGTGAGGTGTGTCAAGGTGTTGTCGGGCATATTGTGACCGGGCTTTTTTGTGGCATTGCCGCAGTAAAGGCTACTTTCTGGCAACTTGACCATGCAGCTCATTTCGTCAAGTAACGTCATATTGTGCTCCTTGAAACAACTACACCGTCTTTTTCCAGAGCAGCCTGTATTTCTCCTGAGGTTACCTGTGGGTCTTTCTTTGTATCCCGAACAATTCTTCTGGCAGTTGTGGCTGAAATCTTTCTTGGTCTACCTGACCTTGGCTTGGTATCAAGAGATCCCAAATTTTCCACTTCTTAATAAGTGATTGAACAGTACTGACTGGCATTTTCAAGGCTTTGGATATCTTTTTATATCCTTTTTCATCTTTATAAAGTTTCATTACCTTGTTACGCAGGTCTTTTGACAGTTCTTTTCTGTTCCCTATGGCTCAGTATCTAGCCTGCTCAGTGCATCCACGTGAGAGCTAACAAACTCATTAACTATTTATACACAGACACTAATTGCAATTTAAAAAGCCACAGGTGTGGGAAATTAACCTTTAATTGCCATTTGGGTGATTTCAGTTATCATTATGATTTAAAAATGAGCCAAACAACTATGTGATAATAAATGGCTTCATATGATCACTATCCTTAAATAAAAGAAAAAAGTTTTTTTTGCATGATCAGTCAGATTTTCAAAATCATTGCCAAAATTTCACAATTTCTGCCAGGGTATGCAAACTTTTGAGCACAACTGTATATATATATATATATATATATATATATATATATATATATAGTTGTCCCCAAAAGTTTGCATATCTATCTATCTATCTATCTATCTATCTATCTATCTATCTATCTATCTATATATATATATATATATATATATATATATATATATATAATTTATTTTTTTTATTTTTGGGGGGGGTGAAACCATAAATAATCTACTTTTAGAAGTTATTACTAGTGAGAGTTATTAGAAAATTTGTGTTACTGCCATTTTTCCCTTTTAATTTTTAATTTTTATTTTTATAAATTTGTGAACATGTTGTGTCACAAAGTCACACAACTTTGCATACAGTTTATTAATGTAGATAAATGTATTAATCTTTATGGGATATATAAATGCTGTGGTTGCTTAGCAACAAGTAGCCTATATACAATGTATATAGTTTATTAATGTAGATAAATGTATTAATCTTTATGGGATATATAAATGCTGTGGTTGCTTAGCAACAAGTAGCCTATATACAATTTTAAATCTTGAAAGACCAGCTTTGCCGACCCATTTGCACTACATATTTGAAATGTTGCAAGCATGTTGCTTTAAATGTCATACCACCAAAATCTGATTGGTGGAGTGTTGCAGACATATTTTAGCCCCCTCTGAAATAGCTTTTTAGGCATGAGGGGTAAATTAATGGAACAATAAACATTTTTCCCCAATTATCTCGCACAATCCACTGCTTACTGTGACCGATTGCTGCATAGTGGAAAAGCTGCATGTAACTGCTGGTCTAGGCATAGGCAGAGTGTGTGAAAGGCTTCCCCTGGCTACGGGCATGATGTGTGTATTAATGAATGTAGGTATCAATTGGGAATTGCAATTGCCGCTCCGATATAACATTTCTCGTAACTGCTGGTCTAGGATCAGTTTTCCAAACTCAAGTTCAAACTTTGAAATAAATGCTAATCAGAAGGAAAAGCTGTCTCTAGATCAGTGACGCTGTGGCCAAATTCATCTTCTCTTGAGTGGCACAAGGAAAATGTCTTCATTTCTGAAATAATTGTACATTTTTAAAACAAATATTAAAATTAGTGTAATTCTTGGATTAAACCATATTTATTCAATTATGGTAGGCTAGTACTGAAAATGAGTTCATCCAAGTTTGTAACATCAGACACATTCCTTGAATTTGAAGATTCTCTCCACTGGATTGTATCTTAACTTCCTACATTTTTCAAGTTATTGCTGCAGGACTGCTTGCAGTTCCAAGCGGTTCATTTAGTTTTGAGTCGCTAAAGTTTGAGTACTGGCGGCTGTGTAGATAAAGGTTCACATCCCATTCAAAACAACACTCCAAACAAAATATTTGTTATTGTTTACTATCACATTTATACAGGCCTAATCTTGCCATATTAATAATTTCATGAGCTAAATGAGCAAGCATAGCTATGTGTGTTTCCATCAGCATGGCAGCTGTCTTACCGAATTCTCCAAAATCTTGACAGCCAAGGAGACATCTGATTTCAAAATGTATAGTGAAAAGAGTAATATTTTGGTCTGTTCTCACCCAAAATGTGTTGGATCTCTTCAAAAGACATTAAATAAACAACTGAAGTCTTAATGATTACCTTTATGCTGACTTAATGTCCTTTTTGAAACTTGAAAATTTGGTCACCAATCACTTGTATTGTATTGAAAAACAGACAATCATATTTCCATTAAAGTATCTTAATTTGTGTTCCGTGGAAGAAAGTCATTTGAGTTTGAGATGACATAAGTGTGAGTAAATGATGAGAGTATAAGCATTTTTGTTAACTATTCCATTAGGGGTTCAGATTAAACACACAAGCCCTTATTTTGCATCAAGATCTTTTGGTGTGAATTTTAAAATATGTTTCTATCATCTTGTGGAGGTGAGGGTGTGGTCGAGCGCCCGTCTGGGGAGAGAGAAAGGGGTAAGGGCATCCGTGAGATGAATTGTGACTAATTACTGTTTCTGTGTACACAGTGAGAGTCGGGGGAGATAAAAGATGATCAGTCCACAGAAAGAGAGCAGTAACACACCAGAGACTGTGTATTTATGATCAGAGACTTTTTACGATTATTGCTCAAAAGCTGGACCTTGTTTCAGTTTATGTTGAAAAGCAGTCTTTTGTTTGATATACGCTGGAAAGTGATTTCTGTTCTATTTTAATAAAAAGCTGACTCACTTGGAATGCGGAAACCTGCTCCCGCTTCCTACTTTATCCCGGGTTTCGGCACCAGTGTAACAAAGGTTCATTGTTGGTCAGAAAAAGGAGGAAGCGGTAGCCGGTTTCCACGTTTCAAGTGAGTCAGCTTTTATTACATAGATACTGTATACACAGTATATATATACAATAAAAATAAAAGCATCAATTTAGGCTACTTATCTACAATATTCCGTTTCAGTTCTCACAGTTTTAGCTCACTTTTCTGCCCTGATACCTTGTACCAATGTTGATTTAATGTCACATTATATTGACAACTAACAATGTCAACACAGACTAATCCAGGTTTTGCCTGGAGGCTGATTACTCATGGATTTTTGATGTAGTCCATCCAACAGGCTGATATATTGCTCCCTCATATCCCGACTCTCTGCACCAGTCGCAACATGTTGCAATCTGAGGGAAGTTGGTTGGAAACTCCTTTTGGCACATCTCCCTGGGGCTATCAGATGAGACACAAATGAAATAAGCCAAGACACAGGAGACAACACTAGAGTCTTGGACTCAGATCCACTTCCTCCTCATGTTAACCAGCAAGTAACACAATCCTTTCCACATTGAGTGAGTGTAATTGTATGGTTTACTTTTGTGTTTTTGAAAAGAAGAGGTAGGGAACACTGAGGGAAGAATAACAAAATCCAGTATCCAATAGTTATGCTTTTTGAGTGCCTAACATGTTGTCCACCCTCTACACATGGAAATAACTAATCGGGCTGTAATTGCATGCCACCTTAACTTTCAAAGATAGCGTATGGGAAACCAAATCCAAACACCATTAATAATGATTGCCAACTTAGCATCAAATCTACAGAGGTTAGTGGCAAAATAGTTAACAGTTCATTGCTGGCTTAGAATGTAAGTGTTTCAGACAGCTTGGAGGACATTCTACTTATTCCAGTCGAATGAGCTTTAGCTTTGTTGAGGTGATTGAGGCTGTGCTCTTTGGTTCTGTCTGCCACTATTCTTCCCAAAACACACACAACAAGTAGAAAGAGAGGGAAAGACAGCATCCAAAATCTTGCCACCTGCTATTGTCTGTTTGTTTGTATGTTTGCCTTTTGCCCCCTTAAGAATTCTGCTTTGAATCAAATTAAATTGAGTTACCAGCACTGATTTTTATGTTAGCAGATTACATCAAATGACACACACAGGAGCAAAAATTACATTGGTGAGGGCTTTCACATCACTTTCAAATCCACAATAACGAGCGCAGAAATTACAACTTAACATGCATGATCTCCCTGCAAAGCCTTCTTATGTAATCAAATATGACATGGTGCAGAATTGTCTGACTCCACAAATTTGCGCAAAATTTGATGATCCATGTTATCCCAGCGTGATTTTAGAATGTTCAAACGGACATCTTGTGGGCTTGAATGGATGCAAGGAAATCTGACCCTTTGTTCAAAGGAGTTAACATGGTTAATATAATAAGTATGCTTACATTTAATTAGTGACCGAGAAAGAATGCAGAATGTTAAAGTCCCTGTGAAGTGCCTCGATGAGCACAGTTCGATTTGGTGTTTTGACATATTTCCTACTGAAACAGAAAGTGGGGGTAAGACATGTTGAACGACTTGTCCCTTTTCTTAAATAGTTAAAATGCTTTATTTTACAGCCACACACATACTCCTTTCCACCACACTGCTCCTGTCAGAGCTGCTTACCTGGGAAACTTGAGAAGTGATCTCAAAACTGGCCAGCTTTTCCAAAGACTTGAGAACTGAACAATGATCTAACTGACAACATTAATCCATAACCAGCCCACAAATGCATACAGCACATCATGGTCTTTGCTTAAGACGAGGCTGGAGCCGTTTTGCAAGTTCAATCCACATGATTGAAAAACAAGTGAGTAAAAGATAAAATATCCATGTTTTGAATCACAATACACTATGCATAAAGAATAATTAACACTTACTCGAGCTGTAATGTCCTCACATGTCCTCAGCTCACAGCTTCATTGAATTCTACCCGCTCAACACCAGTAACGAGAAGACTTATGCCTTATGGGAAAAATTGCAAAGAAAAAGCCACTTTTTAAACAGAAAAACAAAAAGAAAAGTTTAGAGTGGGCAAAGAAACACAGACATTGGACAACAGATAATTGTAAAAGAGTGTTATGGACCTTAACCCCATTGAGATTTTGTGGGATCAGGTAGAGTGTAAGGTGTGTGAGAAGTGCCCGACAAGACAGCCACATCTATGGCAAGTGCTACAGGAAGCGTGGGGTGAAATGTCACCTCAGTATCTGGACAAACTGACAGTTAGAATGCCAAGGATCTGCAAAGCTGTCATTGCTGCACGTGGAGGATTTTTTGATGAGAACTCTTTGAAGTAGTTTAAGAAGTTCTGAATTTCTTTTTTTTTTTTTTTTTTTTTCAAATTGTAATAGTAAATTATCACATTATTAATGTCCTGACTATACATTGTGATCAGTTGAATGCCACTTTGGTGAATAAAAGCATCAATTTATTTCCATAAGAACAAAATCTGTACATTATTCCAAACTTTTGTCTGCCAGTGTGTGTGTGTGTGTGATATATATATATATATATATATATATATATATATATATATATATATATATATATATATACAGGGTTGGGAAGGTTACTTTTAAAAAGTATTCCTCTACAGATTACAGAATACATGCTGTAAAATGTCATTTGTAACATATTCCATTAGATTACTCAAAGTCAGTAATGTAATCTAAATACATTAGATTACTTCTTCAGTACTGGCAAATTTGTCACTTGTTTTGAAAATTCACTTAAATTTATCTTGCTTTAAGGATTTTGTTATATATATATTTTAACAGAAAAACAATATTTAATTCTCATTAAGAATAAGATTTTTGCTGTACATCTTTTCTCTAATATCAAAAGTCTTACTAGAGAAAAAAAGTGATGTTCCAATGTGCATTTTTGTCATAGATATATTGGTTGTAGCTTTCTATACAATGTTAAAGTCTAGATTGGTTAGCATTTCTTGTAAAAATACCCTAACCTCATAAAAAAACATTGACAAGGCATGTAATCGTGTATTTATTGGATTTATGTTTCATCTGTCAAAGCGTTTCTAACTGTTTTGTTGTTAAGCTGTAGAAACATTGTGTAGCTCCTCTATTACGCTCCCAAGAGAAAATTCCTCAATGATGTCATATCCACCTTTTTACTCACAACAGTATGAATCATAACACATCATATTTCATCAGACTGCATCTTTTATATGCATAAACGTTTTTCAACTGAATAGTCTAAACAATAAATGAAACAAATGACAATAAAATGCAAAGTAATCTCTTCAGTAATCAAAATACTTTTTGAATGTAACTGTATTCTGATTACCAATGATTTAAAATGTAACTGTAGTGGAATACAGTTACTAATATTTTGTATTTTAAATACATAATCCTGTTACATGTATTCCATTACTCCCCAACCCTGTATATATATATATATATATATATATATATATATATATATATATATATATATATATATATATACAGTATGTAAAGTGTACACGTACTGTATACAGCATTAGCTCATGAAACTGAGGTTCTGAATCAATCAAAAAGAGTCAGACACTGAACTTCTGGCCTGTACGTTGTATTCAGCACCCTTAGTGTGAGCAGGATCTGGCCCTTGGCCTGCCCTGGGTTATGGTTTCTTTTTCTTTTCTCTTATCTTGCCCCCTGGTGCCATTACTGTATTTAAATTTAGACCATAGGGCACATGTGAACCAGCTGACTGGGGTGCTAATCTCTGGACCTTGAAGTGCTTCTCTTTACTTTTTTCTTTTTGTGAACATATATATGAGAGATCGATTACACATGGCTGAGTGGTTGTGTGACAATAGCCCTGCAGTGAACTTCACCTATGGATCGACAGGGCAGCTGCAAAGTTATGGTGACTGAGCTGTATTGCGCTGCCTTATAGCTACGATTTGAATCAATCTGCCCTCAAAGAAAGGTTCACCATATCTGCAGCGGGGTCCAGTGACATGGGCGACAGGTGGAGAATGTGCTGTGGGGGGGCTGGGGGGTAAGAGACACAGAGGAAAGTCTTAATTTCCACATCTAACTCAATATCCTGCTAACAGGTGGTCTAAGCTTTATTTGGAGGAGGAGAACAATGGAAATGTATTTGTTATTTTTTTATTATTATTATTCTGTTTATTTTACTATGACAGTGTCATTGATGTGTCTCTTTGACAGCAGACTCTGGCCTTCATTCTAGACCTTACATGTCCAAATACTCCCTATCTTGACTTCATCCAAAGGTTAGTGATGTGAAGCATCTGTTTTCCTCCACTCAAAGGTTTGACTGCAGGTTTTTTCTGACTGTCATTTTTGACACAACAATCGACTGGAGTGCGACAGAGAGATGTGTTTTGATTAAACATTTTGCAAAAACACATGAAAAGAGACTTAAAATTGATACTTACATAATTTTCATACCCTTGAAGACAATTTTTTTTGAATGCTTACATGTGAAACAAAACACTGATAACTATCAAAAAATAAGATAATTTTATAAAACTTGACAAAGCAAGAAAACTGTGTAAATTATCTGAAACTATTTAGTTTTTCATTAAGTAAACAAACCATAATGTATTCATATAATATCAAACCATATGGAAACCCTATCAAAACAGAAACAGAAATGCAGAGCGAAATCAGTAATAGACAAAAATCGATGTATGCCAATCGTTTTGGAAAGTTCACCCAAAAATCTAAATTTGGTCATAATTTACTCACCCTCATGTTGTTCCAAACCTGTATGACTATCTTTCTTCTGTGGAACACAAAAGGAGATGTTAGGCAGAACATCCTCCCTGGAATCTATGCCCTTGATTAGACATAAGCATAACACTATAATATTCATAAAAAAAGAAAGAAATTGAAGGTTGTAATCTGATTACAAGAATTTAAAATGTAATGCATTGCACTAAAAAAGTAATTAGATTACAGTAGCTAATTGATTTGTAATTGGATTACACCCAACACTGATGGTGACTGAGATGAACGTTCTGTCTAACATCTTGTTTTGAGTTCCATGGAAGAAAGAAAGTCATCCGGGAATAACATGAAGATGAGTGAATTATGACAGAATTTTATTTTTTATTAAACAGTTTACGACCTTTCCCAAATAGGCGAGCACAGTTTAAGGTGTTTACATTATTGCAAATTACGTTGTGGCATATTAAGCATAATCAGTGTAAGATTGTGCATGTAAAAACACTCAAACAATAACGTTTACGCAAATTCTGCGAGTTTCTATCATAGCCTTATGTTCCATTTCATTGACTCTGTTACTGACATGACGATAAATGTATTGTCTAATTCAAGTCATCCCTTTCTGCTTAAAAGATAAATACATAAGTGGTGGACAGGACCATTCCACTGACACAGAACTCCCAGAATAAACGTGTACAATATTACTCCATCCATCAGCGGTCCCTGTCTGCAAAGCGCTTTGGCACTCAGAGTTTAATCCATTAAAGTGCACCCTTTCTCTCACCGGCCTGACATTGAGAGGCTGAATCCAACTTTGTGCTGACATCTCGCACAGAGATCACCTTTTTATTCAACCAGTGCTGCCATCTCTGCCTCTTTCAATAATATCCTGACTCTTGGGTCACAGAATCAGGGCTCCTAGTCCCGTTGCAGAGATTTACTTGGTGAAAAGAGATGATGAGGGCAGCTCTACCTGTTGACAGGAGAGCACTGAGCTGTCTAAACAACCATCCCTGGTAATGACATTAATGAAGGGCCTCCCATAACTGCACAGGTTAAAGCAGGAGTGGTAGTCTTAATAAACATGTCTACAGGGGTTCAGCGAGTCAGGCAGGTGACTATTTCTGAGCAGTTTAGTTTGCATGCTAGTTTGCTTGACAGATTTTAATAAGACAATGTTGGGTGTGCTGACATATAGAAAATGCTGCAGAAATATTATGTATTTAGATAGTGATTGGGCATTGTGCAAATTCCGGGTACATTTCAACAGCATTATCTGTGAATCTTTAGGCTGATGTTTTAGGCTGTTCACATAGCATCATATTTAATCATTTAATCCCATTTTATTTTTTTAATAATTTTTTTTAAAGCATTGCGAATACAATGAAGCAAACTACATGGTTGTTGTTGTTGTTGTTGTTTTGTTTTGTTTTGTTTGTTTGTTTATAAGTTAGTAAAAGTATGTGATTTATTCTAGGTCATAAATGTAACTGGTGGGAAACCTCAGAGTCAAATTTTTTCTCAGTTCTTAATAAGACTCAATAGGATATTTGCATACTGTAAAGTAACATAATTATTTATTTCTTTATATTTATTATTATGTTTACTGACATGAAATTGTGGGGGGAAAGGAAATAATGAGCTAATAATAATTGCATATTTCTTTTTCATTTTTCTTTGTTTCATTTATTGTAACAACACTTTGAAATCTACATTTTATAATGGGACTTAATCTGTCACCTATTAAAACATTAGGCCCTGTGTTTTCCCACTGGTCACAATTGTGATCGCTTACATGTTTTGTGTCAGGGTTGTATGTGTTTTGTACCATGCCATGTTTGTTCCTGTTTCCTTGTCATGTGGTCCCCTGGTCATGTGATTTCATGTTTCCCTTCATGTTCATGTGTCTTGTTTTCATTGGTTTATTGTCTTGTTACCATGTTATCAGTTCTGTCTTGTCATTGGTTATCATTGTCATGTTTCTCCCTTGTCCATGTATTTAAGCCTCATGTTTGGCATTGTCCATTGTCAGGTATTGTTAATGTAACATTGTTTGGTGTAACCAAGTCAAGTCAAGTCAAGTCAAGTCAAGTCGTTCATGTTCATGTTTTGTTTTGTTCACGTTTGGTTTTATGATTTTTGGATTCCACGCTTGTAAAATAAACTGCACTTGGGTTCTTCAAATCATCGTCTCTTCACCTACATTACAACTTGTCCTGTGAGAATGATTTATATGAGCCACACAAATCTTATTTTTATATCAATAATAGACCCTTTATATATTATACAGTATGTACTAAATATGGTAGTTGTATGTGTATTACAACAAGTTTTACTTGCTTTCTTTAGCAGAGTTTTGACACAGACATCATCTTTCAGAGGGGCACAGTACTGGCCCCATTCACTTCCATTTTCAGTACCTTACTGTAACATTATTTAAATAAACGAGGGTCAAGTCTGTTAAATGTGCTTAACTTGTATTGAAGATTCCTTTACATGGCTCTGGTCATGTGTCTATTTGCACCTCCAATGTGGAAATGTTCACATGAAATCAAAACACTACACTGCAGTCTGCACTTTTATTTGCAGCTGGCAACTCTGTGTAAAATGCATCAACAAGTCTTTCTAGACCACTCAAGTTTGAAGATATATATATATATATATATATATATATATATATATATATATATATATATATATATATATATATATATATATATATATATATATATATTTCACAAATGTCACTGGTGGGATTAAATGGTTTAACTTACAAGGGTGAAGATATGTGACAGTTTTGAAATAAGTTACTAAATTAAGCAAAATAAAAAAAAAAATAATAATAATAAAATAAAACAATAAGAAAATGAATAAAATGGTAATATTCCATATTTTGATTAAATTAACATTTATCTCAATAGCCAGAGACATAGTCTAATGGTTAGCACACATGCTCTGACACACTGCATGGTGGCACTCATGCTGGTGACATGAGTTGGAATCCAGCTTGTGTCATTCCCCAGTCCCATTCCTCCCTCCTATCCCTTTCCATCAATGTATTGGCAAATCTCAAATCAATTACTGGAATGTTCTAACTATAGATTAAATATTTTTGAGAGAACAGAATTTCGGATTTAAAGAAAATACAAAAAAGTATACGTCCAAATGAATTTTTACACATGAATTATATGTTATACGTAATGGAATCCACACACTGCTTTTGACATCGTCCTCATTCTTAATGTTGTTCAGTTCATTCTCATGATCTAAAAATATCTTATAAGTATGTTGTCTTCCATCAGAAAGATGGGAAAGTTAGGGAAACTGGGGAGTGATGAGGTGGAGGAGGGAGTTTGTGGAGATGGAAAATGGTCAGCTTGTGTTGCTAATGGACAAAACTATGTGAGGAAATGTTATCTTTAGGAATGGAGAAAAGCAGACTCCAAGAGGGTATTCTTGTTGACACTATTTAACATATAACCTTTTGCCTTAATGTCCTCAGAGAAAAACAAAATAAAGACGACAACTGTTGGTGATTGGAGCCGCCGTAGCAACCTTATGCAGGGGAGAGAAAGGAAGAGGGCAGTAGCTGGTGCTTTAAAGTGTCAAAGTCTTTGTAGCTGTGACTAGTTTATGATGCTGAAGTCTAGCATCCCACTCAATGAGATCTTTGTCCTGGACTGAGACCAGGGCAGTGGGAAAACTGCCCACATTTAGTCGGCAGGCCCATCTATCTTGCTGCTAGGCCTTGCTGTCCCCTTTGTACCAAAACTCCTGTGTATTAAAGATCTCCCGGGTTAATGTGCTGGAAAATTGGCTTGCATTTAATAGGAGGGGGCCAGCTAAATGAAAGAAAAACAACTTTGGGAGGGCAGAGAAGGACGAGAAAAATATCTGAAGGAGTGATCTGAGAGGGCAGGCCCTCAAGACTTGTATCCTGTGACCTCGATAAAAGAGAAGCCTCTATGTCACAGTGGAGACGTTCCTGTAGTCTGGCAGAGTGTGTTTCCATTCATTTATCATCAGAGTCATAAGCAGTGGTTGTTACTGTAGATGTGTTGACCCGGTCACCATGCACAGAGAAATACATTACACATAAATCTAAGGGGAACACCAACGAAGGATGGAAAAAAGAAGAAAAAAAAAATCATAAAAAAAAAAATATTAAAGCAATCTAGAAGCAGGATTGTGTTCTACCGTCAGCTGGAAAGGAGAAACCAACATAGAGGGATCTAGTTGACCCAAAAATGAAAATTCAATAATCACATACTCACCCCAATGTTTTTCCAAACTTGAACGTATATAACTCCTTTTATAGAAGAAAATACTGTATATCATACAGGTTAGGACCAACATGAGGGTGAGTAAATTATGACAGAATTTTCAGAATCTTTTGGCATGAACGATCATTATATTATGGCGTGAACTATCACTGTCATTTATTCACCATGCCACTCCATCTTTGTCCAACTAATTCTTACAGAAGCTTCCCACAGACATCAACTCAGTAAAGTTGGTCAACGATAGTGGTGAAGCAGAGTGTCACCTGCCCGGTGGCTCGTTGTGAAGTCACACTCAAAATGGACCGATCAGTTCAATCAATAAGCTCTGGGTGTCCAGCTCATTGGACATGTTTATGGGTGTGGGGAGGCCAATAAGGAGAGTCTTCCCAGGCTTAGGGAAAAGAGCCCACTCAGCAGCTGGTCAATACTGGACTCATGTCCTTAGGTCAATTTTGTGGTAACCCCAGAGAGCCACTAAGACAGCTACAAGTCCACAGAGGCCGATTGGGTTAATAGCTGTCCTGATGGCCTGAGATTTCCAAGAATGTCTTGACTGAGGCACTGATGGTCAAAACATACATTTCCCATACTAACATGATATTTGCACATACTTTAACAAAAACAACAACAATAAGAAGAATGTATTATTAGTAGTAGTAGTAGTTATTAGCAGTATTAATGTTATTTTTATTAATATTATTATAAAATAATAATAATTATTATTATTGCTGTTAATGAAATTTCCAGGTGAGGTTTATCTTTAACTCCATCAGCCCTTTTTCATATTTTTAAAGATTTTTTGTTTATATTGTCAGTGTGTTAGCTTTATCATCAAAAGGGATCAGCACCGAAATATATTTTTGTACGTAAGGGGACAAGCTTTAAGCATGCACCCCTTGAGGACTACAAGTCAAACATTGGCCATTGACATCCTACAATCTAAACGCTTGCTTTTTCCTACTCTGTGACCCCCCGGGGTCAAAACGTTTTGGTCTGAGAACACACAGATGTTACAGTAACATTGCCAGGAAATCAGGGCCAAACAGCACCTCTGACCCTTCTGTCAGCTGATCCAGCATGGCCTCTTTTGAAATGGACTCCCCACTTCTATAAATGACCACATTTTCCCACCATCTTTCCTCCATTCATCCTCCTCATTCGCAGCCATTCGTTTGCAAGAGCCCTGCGGTCACCGAATAGCGATGGCCCAGTGGCCTTGTGAATCTGACCCCTTGGCTCAAGAAAGGTCAAAGGGCTCACACCAGGGTCAGGGCCTCTTTTTATGTCTCATCTCACCAAAGGCTCTGAAATGAATGGGGAGCCTGGGGGAAACAAAAGCTTTCAGGAGAGACAAGAAACTGTGCTCTATACATCAGCACAAATATCGTCACTTTCAAAGTGAGAAACCAGGAGCTGGAGGGAACATTAGATCTGTAAAAGTTTCTAAAGAAGCCAGGATAAAAAAAACAAAAAACAAAGACAGCATGCGGCAACTAACTAATGACATAATGGGCTACCTGATCCTACTCTTCATTGGATCCATCACTGTAGGGTGGAGTTAAAGAAGACATAGTAAAGATGGCAGGACATTTTTGCCATTTAATGTGACTGATCAACCTGCATTAATGATATATAGTTCCTGGATAACTATGCCTAGAAAATGTGCCTTGTACCTGAAAGGAATTCAGATGGGTTGTGTTTATTTACTGTGAGGATGTGTGGGACATTTCCCCACCACATTTGCCATAGCCAGTTTTCTCACCACCAGGGATTTGTCTTATGTAAAAGAAAATCCCCAGTTCTTAAAGAGGCCATATTATACTTTTGGGGATTTTACCTTTCCTTTAGTGTGTAACATAGCTGTTTGTGCATGTAAATGTCTGCAAAGTTACAAAGCACGAAGTCCACGCAAAAGGGAGTTATTCTCTCCCACAGACAACACTGCTCAAGAACTACAAGAAACGGCTGGACTGTAGTCCAGCCATTTCTTCCGTAAAGTATCTACATCACTATGAAACACATTTGCATAATGCCCGCCTAAGGGCTACTTTGGCCCGCCCTCAAACAAACATAGTTATAGCCGAGGCCAGGATGAGTTGGTTTAGTGTTGCCGTCATGTCGAGAAGATGCTGTTTTCTTCACTGCGAAAGCAAAACCTCTTTGTTTGGAATTCCAAAGGCAGATGAATTGAAGTATCAGTGGTTAAAATGTATTTTTACATATATTCCTCAGCAGTACAACCACAACTGATGCCAGAGTTTCAAGACGGTTACTCCTGAAAGATGGTGCATTTCGATCTTTGTTGGGACAATCTGGCGCTTCAGGATCACAACCTGTAAGTATGCTTGATTATTTGTGATTTATCTGCTACCGAGAGTTCAGAAGCAGAGTTTTATGTTGTAACTACGGTGTACACCCAGTGCACAGCTTTAGGCCTCTGCTAACCTGCTAGCTAATGTTATTGTGTTGAAATAGTTTTGCTAATCAGCTGCGAGCCCACTTTTACCTACAATTGTGTAGAATTATGCAGATTGTTTGTCATTCTTACTATCATGAAGAGTGATCAAGTGTGGAGATGGCTTTATTTTTACAAACGGTAATTTTACATCTGCAATCCACGATAGTGCTTGGCTAACTTGCTATGTAATGTTATTGTTTTGTAAGGGTTTACTATTCAGCTGTGGGCCGGCTTTTACCTAAAACTGTGTAACAAAATGGTCGATCACAAGAGTCTTATATAATTATATAATTACAAGCTGTAATGTTATGGCCGCTGTCGGTAGTCCACGGCTAACTTGCTCACTAACTCTCTAATACACCCGGTAATGTACAACCGGGAGTAAGCCTCTGTTCTCCGTTCATATCTCGGGCAGAAAAAGTTCGGCTACACCCATTTCAGCAAAAGATGACTAACTTAGATGCACTACTTGTCTAGAGCTTCCCAGGAAGACTCGGGAGCTGAAACTCAGTTATGGTAAGGGACGTTACATTTCTGACACATACTCTATGTGGTTGACCAATCACAACAGACTAGGCCAGCTGAACAATCAGAGCAGACTGGGCTTTTCGGAAAGGGGGGCTTTAAAGAGACAGGAGTTAAATCCAGAGTGTTTGAGCTAGAGGATGAAGAGAGGGGAAAAGAAATGTACAGTATGAGAAAAAAATAAAATAAATATATATATGTTATATCTATAGTGCTGGAATTTATTATTTTTAATGTTATTATAAGTGGTCATTTTGGCTGTTATCAGTGGCATAAAGTTACAGCAGCAATTCTCTAATGGACACAGATGCTCATCCCGCTTGTCAGCAGTTTGCATACATTCCAATAAAGTCACATAACAAAATGTATCCAAAAGTGATGTACAGATGCAGTTTTGGTTTATTAAAATAAAACTTTTTTTTTTTAGGCCTGACTTGAACCCGCATTTTATTGCAATCAGTGATTTTATTTGATATTTTTACCACTATCAGGAGTGTCAAACTCAGTTCCTAGAGGGCCACAGCCCTGCAGAGTT
Source organism: Myxocyprinus asiaticus (assembly GCF_019703515.2). NCBI lineage: Eukaryota > Metazoa > Chordata > Actinopteri > Cypriniformes > Catostomidae > Myxocyprinus > Myxocyprinus asiaticus. Next base: position 22,274,130 of record NC_059361.1, read on the forward strand.
TAGTTCCAGCCCTGCTCCAAAATGCCTCCTTGTAATCTTCAAGCACTCCTGAAGACCTTGATTAGCTACTTCAGGTGTGTTTAATTAGGGTTGGAGAAAAACTCTGCTTGACTGTGGCCCTCCAGGAACCGAGTTTGACACCCCTGCCTAGATGAACATGTTTATAGTTTATAGTCATAGTTTATAACATCTGCTGGTATATGCATTTACCCACTGATTTACAAAGTCCCAGGACCAACAGTGCCAAATTAAGGATGAAGTTGTCAAATTAATTATGTCAAATATTTACTTGATTTGCTCAGCAAGAATGAAACGTGTGTGTGTGTGTGTGTGTGTGTGTGTGTGTGTGTGTGTGGGTGGGTTTAGGTGGTTTACGAGGACTTTTTTTTAGGTTACAGACTGGTAATTACAAGGGTATTATGCTAAAAAATTTGGTTTATGAGGGCATTTCTAGTGTCCCCATAATTCAAATCACTTAAAAAACATACTAAACGGTGTTTTATTGAAAATGTAAAAATGCAGAAAGTTTTTTGTGAGGGTTAGGTTTAGGGGTAGGGTTAGGGTTAGGGAGAGAATCTATAGTTCGTTCAGTATAAAAATCATTATGTCTATGGAGAGTCCTCATAATGATAGCTGCACCAACATGTGTGTGTGTGTGTGTGTGTGTGTGTGTGTGTGTGTGTGTGTGTGTACAGTATATGGTCCCACTTTATATTAGGTGTATTTAACTACTATGAACAAACATTAAAATACATCAAATACAATGCAATTATTGTGTAACTATATGCTGTTCTGAAAAATTTACACAAGATACATATTTGCTACTACTGAGGCTGAGGTAGGTTTAGGGGTAGGGTTGGGGTGGGGTTAGGTTTAGGATTAGGGGTAAGGTTAACAGTGTTACTACAGATGTAATTAAATGCAGTTACTTTTAATTTAAGTACAATGCAACAACATGCATGTAAATAATAAGTACATTGTATCAAATGCTTAAGTACATAGACATCTAATATAAGGTGAGTCCATATACACACTCAATGAGCACATTATTAGGAACATTATGGTTCTTATAAAGTGCCTGACGTGGTCTTCTGCTGTTGTAGACCATCCGCCTCAAGGTTTGATGTGTTGTGCATTCTGACATGCTATTCTGCTCACTACAATTGCACAGAGTGGTTATCTGAGTTACCGTAGCCTTTCTGTCTTCTCAAACCAGTTTGGCCATTCTCTGTTGACCTCTCTCATCAACAAGGCATTTGCGTTTGCAGAACTGCGTATCACTGGATGTTTTTTTTTGTTTTTGGGACCATTATGAGTAAACTCTAGGCCAGTTGTTCCTAACCCTGTTCCTGGAGGCCCCCCAACACTACACATTTTGGATATCTCCCTAATCAGACACACCTGATTCAGCTCATCAGCTCCTTAATGGAGACTCCAAGACCTGAATTGGGTGTATCAAAAAAAGGGAGACATACAAAATGTGCATTGTTGGGGGTCCTCCAGAAACAGGGTTGGGAACCACTGCTCTAGACACTGTTGTTTCTGAAAATCCCAGGAAATCAACAGTTACAGAAATTCTCAAACCAGCCCATCTGGTACCAAAAATCATGCCACGGTCAAAATGACTGAGATCACATTTTTGCCCCATTCTGATTGTTGATGTAAATATTAATTGACGCTCCTGACCCGTATCATGATTTTATGCATTGCATATGCATTGCAACGCTGCCACGCGATTGACTGATTGGATAATTGCATGAATAAGTACTGTAGGTGTACAGGTATTCCTAATAAAGTGCTCAGTGTGAGTATATAGTGTTTTTAAGTTAATGACATAGAACTTTTTAACACTCACAGCAATTTCAGTTCCTAAATTTGTTCTCTAGCCCAGACTGACATGACCCTAACAGACCATCAGTATTTTATGTCAATATTAATATGTCCTAAAGTGAGCTCCTATTCCCCTTTAGTAGTCACATTGTTTACTAAATTCAAGCTTAGCTGTGTTTGTTTGGAAAGACTTGTGGAATTGTCATAAATCGTTATGACAGAAAGGCATAATGTGTCTCATTGTTCACTGGTCATGTTCCGGTACAACAGCAAGAAAGCGCTGGCTTATTCTAAAAAAAAAAAAAAAAACATTTATCACATCATCAAACATCCGGAAGAAAGTTTCTTAACGCTGTGTGTTTTTTTTCCCTACAACCTGTTTTCTCAGCCATTGCTTTTGACCTCAGTAAAACTATATCAGCAAACTAATAACTGGGCAAACCACCAATCTACTGAGTCCTTATCCCTGGTCTTTTGCTGTAATGTGTTGCAGATTCCAGAGTTTATCGGCAGCAGAGTCATTTTTAAGCAAATGGCATGTGGTGAGAGGTCAGAGTCAGGGGCCCAGTGGGTGAAAGGTTGAATAACTCAAAGGAAAGTTGTAACTGTTCGATGTTCGATGTGGGGAGATGTTTAACAGGTTAAGACTTCTCCAGCTCTCATTGTTTTAATCCAAAGGAAAAAAACAAAAAACAGCTGGGCTGATTCCCATCCCTCTTTCTGTTTCAACATCAAATCTATAATTGTTCAAGACTTCTCCAAATCATGTGCTCTGTTAATCTAAATTATTCCATTCTGCTCTGTTTTTTGCTTTGTCTTCCTTGAGCAATCATCTTTATATAAATCACTCACGAGACCTTTATAATTTAGCTATTATAAATATATAAATAAATATCATATAACATAGTGTTTCTAAAGAGATTTGAAGACTAATGACCATTGCTGCAATCAAATCTTTTATAAATTAATTGTGGAAATATGCAATCATGCATAATAATTATCTAATAATTTAGGTCAGCTCAGAAGATTTTGGTTATACTGCAGCCATTGGAATACATTGTTGCTTGAACAATTATGTGGTGTATTTTAAAGCTTCCCTGAAAAAAAAAACAAACAAAAAAAAAACGTTTGATTGCAGAGGAGAGCAGATCACAGTTTCTGTAGAGTTCAAAATGCAAGTGTTTAGAGCAGAACGTATACTTTTCCTCTAAATTAGGTGTTGAGGGCTAAGAAATAGGGATAGGGAAAATGTGTGGAATTACTGGTTGATTTTAACCAGATGATTGCTGGAGTTGGACACCAGAGAGTTTTCATTAGGGGCCCTAATTTACAGGCTTACCTCTGCATTCCAGCAGATGGTTAAACTCCCCCAGGTCTTAAAGTTCAACCCAACACTAAATGTCTGGGACTGAGGAATTTCTCAGAGAAATAAAAATCACCAAGCTAGCAATAAAACACATTTGTTTGTGCACAAAATTTGGTATGGAGATCAGACACACAACATAGAGAACTCGTGTCATTAACACTTACCATCCTTTTTTTCAAAAATTTACTTTTATTGTCTTTGGGGGGCACGAAAAGAAAACAGTTAGCTAAGGATACAAATAGTAAAATGACAAAAATAGTACCATAACAAAACCAGAAAGTGCTTATACTATAAGAATAGAACTGGTAAGATTGTAATACACTCTGTAAAATTATAATCTAAAAGGCATAATTATGACTCGTTAAAATCTTGCAACACTGGCCAACATGATATGCTCTAGACACAGATACCATCCATTTATTTATTTATTTTATACTTTGTAAGGTTTTCCTTCTCTAAGGTTAATTTTAAATGCTGGGGAATTAGACAGATATACTGTCGATTGTTTAAGTATTTGGGTTGTCAATAATTCAGTCAAGTCATTAAAGAAAGGAAAACAAACATAGGATGCATGTATAAAATTCCATCAATATCTCAAATATCAAAAATAAACATGAACCCTTAATATTGGTAAGAAGTTTGCCCCCAGGTACCAGTCAACACAGGAAGCATTTGACAAAGACTCAGTAGAAGTTCAGATCTTTCAGTGTATTTACAAGCAAAATCCAGCGTTTTCCCACAGTCAAATATCTGCAAGAAATTTCAGTTCATATAGTTTCAACAACACACACAAAAACATCAGCAGCAGTCCAAGTCTCAAAATCAATTTCAAATGTTCAACACACATGATGCAATGAAGGGTGACAGAAAAGAAAAGTAGATATAGCAGTCAGTCGTTTGCAAGCTTAGAGCCTTTTACTCATGCCTGCCAGACTCCACATTTGTAATAGTCTGGTCTTGGTTTTCCAGCTTCTAACACTGTGGTGTGTACATTGTAAGAGAGTGCATGATTCCACTCCGTAACTCCAGATCGCGATTTCCCAGAACTCTGACTAACACTGTACACACTCCATTTTCACAACAACCAGCTGCAGAGAGATCGGATATTTCTTGTTCATTGTGCTGTCCTTAGAATTACTAGGGCAGAACTAACCCACCAACGGAATACATTTTGTGTCGCGAGAAACAATAAAATGCTACTGGAGGAGTCTGCTAAAGGAGCTCAGTCACAACTCTTATGGCCGCCGTCTTTTTCTGCTCTCATATCATCAAAAATAAAGGTATTCTGGGGTTGGGCAAAAACGTCGCCATCTTTGTTTTTGGTAACTACACTGAATGAATGACTGTTTTGAGGAATAGGTTAATTCTCTTGAACTGTAAAGAATATGCTGTTTTGTCTGGATGATGCTATTTTTATAATCTGATTGAGGATGAATAAATGTCACAATGACTGTTTTTATGATCAGGAACCAAATATGATGAGTGAGGTATAATTGATGAGGATTACTTTATTATGGAATGTAAATGCATCGTCACACAATCCCCTTCTGGGAAAATCCAACCTATAAAGGGAAGGCATATAAAATGCTACATGCTGGATATTCAAATATGTTTCTCTTTTTTTCAGTGGTCATGTCCTCAAATCCAAAAAAACTCTTCATCATCACTCTCCTCATTGAAAATGTCAAGGACACGACAGCACTGTTGCTGTTCTAATTCTTTCCCAGAGGGATAACAGGGTTTGAGTCTGGAGAAGTGTACCACTCATGTTTGCTCCATGACAATTTCATAATTGAGGGGACCCACTTGTTGCACCACACAATATGGCCCTTGCCACCTAGGAGCAAGTTTTGCCGAGAATGACTTCTCTGCCTTTAAATAGGGGTTTATAAGCAACAAGACTATGTCATTTTCTTCATATTGTACATCTCTCCTCTGTTTATTGTAATTTATTTTCTGTCTTCGGCGTGCCATCTTGAGTTTCTTTTTGATATATTCTTTCATCTGATTTAACTCTGATGTTTTGCTATAACAAGGATCATCAGGGGAGATGTCTCTAGGTTGCAGCAGCACGTCCATAGGCCCTTTGGGCGAACAGTTGAGATTTAGCTCAGCTGGAGTTACTCCAGTGGACTCATGGACAGCTGAATTGAGTGTAAATCGGAACTCTGGCAGGTGCTTGTCCTACTGTTTATGGTTTTCTCCAAAATAAGAGGCTACCATTGTTTTAAGCATCCGGTTTATCCTTTCTGTCAGATTTGTCTGAGGGTGGTACACAATAGTCATTTTCTGGGTGATGCCCCATTTTTGACAGATCTCTTGGAACACAGAAGAGACAAACTGCGAAACACGGTCTGAGATGAGATAATTTGGAATGCCCCATCTTGCGAGTATCTCTCTGATTAGCACTTGTTATATTGTCTCAGCATTGGCTTTTCTTAATCCAAACAGTTCCACCCATCTGGAATAATAGTCTACAAAGACTAATAGATATACATTCCCAGATGAGCTTCTTGGAAAGAGTCCCATCAAGTCTACACCCAGCATTTCCCATGGATGAGGGGAGGGAAAAACAAAACAAAAATGAGGAGAGGGAAAGGTGGAGCGATAGTGAGAGAGAGAGAGGAGAGAAAAAAAAAAACTTGCTCGCCGGTTTCCCAGACACGCCGTCGCCTGGTCCTCCATCACTCCTCCACTCTCTGGCGGACGACAGCTGCTCCTCCCCAGGCAGACCTGAGCGAGTCCTCCGACCCCTGGTGGATGAAACACCCCTCCGCGTTTTGGTGGCCGGTAGGGAACTCCTCCACCCCTGGCAGCGGCTCTACCACTCCAGGCGGCCGGCAGCGAGCTCTTCCTCCCCTCGCGGACGCCGGCCATTCCTCCGTGTCCAGGTGGTTAGCAGCAACTCCACCATCCCCCGGCGGATGCCCTCGGCTGTTCCTTTGGGTGGATGGCAGTGGCGAGGACTCCTCAACAGCACATCCCTCCTCCTTCCCAGGCTTCGGCACCAATGTAACATGGTAACTTTGGGAAAGGAGGGAACTGGCTGAAAAGTCAAAATAATATTTAATTTAAACAAAAAGATACACAACACAAACGCACACACTGCAGCTGCATGTGGCTCTCTCTCTTTTATCCCTCTCCTCAGGTGATTAGCCACCCTCCTCCTCGTCACACACTGACATGTCTGACCATTTTAACCTCATGGCTGAGATTAGGCCAGTAAGCCAAGGCTTGTACTCTCTTGTAGGTCTTGAACCTGCCAAGATGGCTGGCTAAAGGGTCCTCATGAAGGAATTTAAGAAGTAGCTGACGGAGAACACCTGGTATATAGACTTGATAGAAAGTTTAGTGGGAAGACTGCATAACTCTGAAGACTTTGTCCTCCAAGATGGTAAATGTAGTTGTTGGGTTGATGACAGTTTCACCTGATTCCACTGTCTGTTGATAGTAGTGCTGAATCTCAGAGTCTGCCTGCTGAGCTTTCCAGATGAGATGGTCAGAAGAGGGCAAATCTTTGCTCTTCTCTTGTTCCTGGGATAGCAGAGTAGAAAAGGTAAAGATTAATATTATAATGAGTATTAGGGTCCTCCACAGGAGCTCTGGAAAGGGCATCTGGAACAGTGTGTACCTCTGGAGTCCAGATGAATTTTGCACATTTCTTCAATGAGTTAAGGGGTTCTGCCAACTGGGAAAGATGTGGAACAAACCGATGGTACCACCCTGCCATACGCAAGAATCTATGGACTTCTTTAATATTTTTTGCCACTGGAAATTCCTGGACAGCCTTGGTCTTTTCTGGATCTGCCTCAATTCCAACAGCTGACAAAACATGGCCAAGAAATTTCAAAGAAGTACTGAAGAAGTGGGTTTTCGTCATGTTGACTGTGATGTTGGCCTCACAGAGTTTGCCCAACACTGACTGGATATCCTGGAAGTGTTGCTGCCAGGTTGAAGAATAGATAATTATATCATCCAAGTAGACAAGGTAGATCTTTCCTCGCAGCTTCCCAGGACCCTTTCCATGAGTCGTTGGAAGGTGGCTGGTGCATTTTTAAGGACAAAGGGCATGACCTTAAAATGGAATAATCCTTGGTTACAAATAAAGGCAGTTTTGTCTTGACTTTCTTTGTCCATGCGGACCTGCCAATATCCACTATTGAAATCCAGGGTAGAAAATACTATGGTTCCACTTAAGGATTACAAGATCTCATGTACAGTAGGTAGAGGATATGCATCAGAGTGGGTGATAGAATTGAATTTGTGGTAGTCCACTTAAAAGCGGAAACCACCATTTTTTTTATGAATCGGGACTACTGGTGAAGCCCAGGCAGAAGAGGAAGGTTCAATGATGTCAGCAGTGAGCATTTCATCTAAGAGTTCTTTCTGTACTTTTAGTTTTGCAGGTGAGACTCTGTAATGTTTTTGTTTGATGGGTAATTCTTGTGTGAGGTAGATTTTATGCATTAGAACATTGGTTTGTTAAAGTTGGGTAAGAAGACATCTTCTTCCACTCTTATCTATACAGATGTTTTGGAATACAGTCTGTAGAAGATCAGGTTCCTCATCCATAGCACATGGGACAAGAGCAGAAAATAGTGCTACAGATGATGGGGAACTCCAGTCATAAAAGTGATCAATTTCCTTCAGAAAATAATATTTTTTGTCAGAGTGGAACCAATAGATATTGTTTCAGACATCCAATTGAAGACCACTGAATAAAAGATCATCCAAACCTAACACAGCAGAGAAAGCAAGCATCTGTGGCACCAGCGCAGCTACAGGCAAGGTGACGGTCAGATTGTGTAATGTAATTTCTATTTCACTCCACCATAGCATCTTCCGTGCACCTCCCTCTGCCAGATATATAGGACAAGCCATATAGGGCTTTAATTCCTGATGTTGGTCGCATATACTTAACCACAGCTTCTCATTAATCAGGGTATAGGAGGATCCTGTGTCTGCTAATGCATGACCATTCCAGCAGCCAATGGTGACTAGGATGCTTAGCTGTTGGGGTAGAGATTAAGAAAATGGCTTGATAGAACAACATGCAGACTCGATATGAGTGACAGTACTAATGGTGGGGCCTTTAGATGTAGAATTTAAAGTAGGTTGATGTTGTGATGGTTGATGATGTGAGGGTTTATTGTCCTTGTGTTTTTCAGGACCACATTGAGGACACGAGGCAGGCAAATGGGAACCCTTGCAATGGCAACAAAAGAATGATGGAGCTTTGGATCCATTTTGAGGTATCTGAGCAGGATCAGGGTTATTTGACGGAGTAGAAGCAGGATTATTCACTCTGGGATTCCGGTATGGCCGGTTCCTTTGCTCATAGAGAATTTGATTTTCTCTGTCCTTTTCCAACTGTTGTCCCAGACGTACTAGACCATCCACAGTTGTTACTCCGAAGCTGGCTAGCCAACTGAGGAATAATTTTCTATAGAATCAGCTTAATAACCTCATCTTCCACATCTCGGGTTTTCAGCGCTTATAAAAAGCTTGGTACATATAGGCGAAATCGCGTATGCTTTCTCCCTCCTGCTGGACACAAGTTCTGACTCTCTCTGCGATTTCATCCTCATAATCCTCTGATAAGAAAGCAGCTAGAAATTGGTGCTCAAACTCCTGCCAAGAAGTGGTCTCAAAACAAGCGACATCCCACCTGTCTCTTGCAGTTCCATGAAGTGCATTTCTAATGGTAGCTATCAACTCATCATCAGAAAGAGGATAGACAGCCAAGAAATCTTTACATTTTTCAAGAAAGAGCAAGGGATCTGGACTATCTTCTATTCATCCAAAACAGGAAAATTTAATTTAATTGGATTTTTTTCCTAAATACCATCCCCCAAGTTCACCAGGGATGAAGGAGTCACTAGGGGAGAGGATCTCTTCTTCAAGCATTCCAGATTGTACTGTAGAATGCAGATGTTGCAACTGTGAAGACACCCCTGGTGTTTCCACTGCGTTGAGAGGGGAGGTGACAGTTTGAACTGAGACACTTGTCATAGCTGTCCTCTGTAAAGGCTTGACATTTTCCAGATCCAAAGCCAGTTGATCTAGATGTTGAGTGCACTGACTGAGTTCAGCCTGTAGAGGGCTTTTAGAGCCTGTCTTCAATACTAAGGTGTCACCTGCTGTGAACACTTGGTAAGTCCAGTTTGAATAAGTTCCAGGGAAGCAGCCATGGGAGCCAACACACTAACAATATCTTTAAGAACTTGTGTGATGATGTTTTAAATGCCAGTTCAGAAGGTGGTTGTGTTCCTTTCGAATGTAATCACACTGTTGCTATATAAGTTGTTTCAGTTCAGTGACTTGATGTACAGAAATGTGAGTCACATGTTGGGTTAAGGACTGAACAGCCTTTTTAAATTCTCCTGATTGATCTGTAATCATGTCCATAATGCTTTGATTTTGCGTTTTCATTATAGCAAATAATTGATGAGGAGTGAGATTTGCCACAGTCTCGGATGCATTCTCCAATGAAGGTTGGGGAGAAGGTTGCATTGGCTGTATCAGGTCTATATCTCCTGTTAACTCCATATCCAACAAAGAATGGTGTGTTGCAAGAGTGGTTGCTGTAGAATTTGGTCCATCTGCATTGGCAGTATGATGGACTCCATCCTGAGTAGATGCCACACTATGTTCCGCCTGAGTGGCTGCCATATTGGGTTTTGGTTGTTTCTCCTGAGTGACTGCCATGTTGGAGGTTGGTTGATTTAGCACATCAAACAATTCAGTGTGTGTCTCCATGAGAAGCCATTTTGTTTTGAGATTAATTGTTTGATTCTTCTTGTGAATAAAATGTGATCCTCTTTTATTCTGTTCACTTGTTTGTAGTGAGGTTTATTTAGATTTTTTTTTTGCTTACCAATTTTGTTATTTGGGTCCTACCTGGGGTGCCACTTTTATGTAAGGTTTCCTTCTCTAAGGTTCATTTGAAAAGCTTGCATGCCAAACAGATATACTGTTGATTGTTTAAGTATATGGGTTGTCAGTAATTCAGTCAATTCATTAAAGAAAGGAAAACAAACAAAGAATGCATGTATAAAATACCATCAATATCTCAAATATCAACAATAAACATGAACCTTTAATATTGGTAAGAAGTTTGTCTCTAGGTATCAGTCAACATAGGAAGCATTCGACAAAGACTTGGTAGAAGTTCAAGTCTTTCAGTGTATTTACAAGCACAGAGTGTCCAAAAAATCCAAAGTTTTCCCACAGTCAAAAAACAACAAGAAATGTCAGTTCATATAATTTCAACAACATACACAAAAACATCAGTAGAGCAGTCCAAGACTCAAAATCAATTTCAAATGTTCAACACACAAGATGCAATGAAGGGTGAAAAAAAAAAAAAAAAAAGTAGATAAAGCAGTCAGTTGTTTGCAAGCTTGGAGCCTTTTACTCATGCCTGCCAGACTCCACATTTGTAATAGTCCGGTCTTGGTTTTCCAGCTTCTAATGTTGTGGTGTGTACATTGTAAGAGAGCGCATGATTCCACTCCATAACTCTAGAATGTAATTTCCTGGAACTCCAACTAACACTGTACACGCTCCGTTTTCACAACAATCAGCTGTAGAGAGATCGAATCCCTATCTTATATAACATAAACAACTCTTACTGCTAAGCTTTAAACTATTTGATAATTTACTTTATGTGAAACAAGGCTTTGTTTTAAAGGAATATGGAAGCACTTTTCCTTACAATATCCATGTTACACAAATTACATGCAAATGTAATGAATTTTAAATAGAAATTATACTAGAAACTTGAAATTATAAGCAGCCCCACAGGACAATTACACATTAAGTGCATGTTGTTGTTAAGTATTGCTCAGTATACACTTATGTAATTATACAGGAAAATGAACAACATTATAAAAACTGTGACTAGGGGGATTTTACTATTACATTGCAATTTTGGCCTGCACTGAATTATGGAAGTCACATGTTGTTGTTGTTGTTGTTGTTGTTTTTACTGTTAGCTCGTTGTAAAAAATAATAATAATAAAAAAATATAATAATAATAATAATAATAATAATAATAATAATAATAAAATCTATATTTAGAAACTGCTTTAAAATACTGGCATGGTATCCATTTGTGTTAACACAAGCTGTCATCCTCTGGAACATCTTTACATGGGATATAATCTGACAGGACATTTCTGTGTCCACTGCAAAGGGGTTAGCCTATATAATAGCACACTGTGTTCTGGCAACCGAGTATTGTTTGTTACAGACTGCTTGTAACATATACATACCTCGAAAGAGTCAGATGATTACCTCTCCTTGGAGACAGTTCTGTTTTTGCAAACAGAACAAAACACAGGTGCAGTCATTTTCATAATTATTTTCTTGTGCGGTCATTGAGGCCACAATAACTAATAAAAGAATGGCAGTGTTTCATGTTGGTGTATTCATTGAAATGTATGAGGTAAAACTTCACAATAGCTCACAGTTTGTTGAATTTACATTTGTGAGCCACAAAACAGAACACGGGTTCTGTGACATCCATTAGTTCCTCTTTAGCCTCTGTGTCAGAATAAGAGAGCTATTGGTCAAAATTGTAACCAGCAGTCCAAACAACAGTCTGCTTCAAGACAGTTTAAAGTCTGGTAAACTTTGAACCCCCAATTACTTTTCCAGGACAATAAATCAAATCTCAGGCAGTGTTGTCTTGTCAATAACCTTTGATCTTGTACAAAAGGAGGTCAGCTTGACCGACGTGAATAGTAAAAAAACAGTCTGCTATGCAAACACCAATAATTTCTCCACTTTAAGGGTTGGGGAGCTGTACGTTGAATAAAAAAATGCCTCAGATGTCTGGAAATCTGAAGGTCTAATGATATTTCATTCATCAAATTGTCTGGCTCTGCTAATAGCTGCTGGCATTTAAGTTTTAACTCTGAATGGCTAGTTGATGACATGCTTCCCCCACACATGTGTTCTGATAATGCAGAATGCAGAATTATGTGGTATTTAATGTCTTATCTGCCTACTCTGCAGTGTTCACTGAGATAATTCTTTTCTTTTTTTCTTTTAGAAATTTGAGTTTTAAAATTTAATTAAAAGTCACAAATCTTTTAAGTTACACTTATCATTATTTGTGTCTTACTGTCCTTAACCCTCCACTCAACACACACACACACACACAAGATTCCTATCTCAACTACAACAGTAAGATCCCAATTTAATGATACAGATGACTAGCAGGGGTGTATTACATCCAAATGTTGTAAATCGTATTATTGTTTCCAGCCCATTACTTGCAAATGCAAGGGTAAATAAATCTGTAGGTTGCAAATAAGTTCCCCTAGCATGTACTTGTGAATAGGTGTGTAAACAGTAGACAGGGAGTGGGCCGAGCAGAGGGTAAGTACAGGGAGGAGCAGACTGTGATACGGCCCTGCTAAACAGACATGTTACTACCTTCTTATGTGTAATTAAGAGTCGCTGTCACCTGGAACTCTGCTGGGCCACTTTCTATACAGTAGTGCATGTTGTACCTTGAAACACACTTACTATCCCAGCTAGGGGGATTCATGGAGTCTTTTCGAACTTTATTATTTTGAGCTTTTTGTCAATGGCAGAGTAAAGCAATAAGCCACATGATGCCTTTTTCTAAAGGTTTTTCTAAAAGCCACTTAACCATGGTAAAAATCACTGTAGTGGTTTATTGCTTTTATAAAATTCTAGTGACAGCAATATGATAAAAGACACCAATGTTCAATTAATTGTTTTTATTAAAATTGTATTTATTATTAAAATGTATTAATAATAATCAAAATAAGCAATTATTCCACCATGTAACATAGCTCATTAGTCTAAGGTACTGTAGCAACTTGACTTTTTAATATCAGTCTGGTCTCATGAAATTTACATTTTTTGCAAAACTGAAATTACATGCTTCATAACACTTTTGACTGCACTTTTCAAGTGAAATGTCCAGCAGGGGGAGCCAAAACCAAGCAAAATGAGGTTGTAATCAGACAAGGTTTTTAAGGTGAATTTTAGATGGAGGTTTTAATAAAATGTACCTAACCTAAAACTTTACCCTAAACTTAACCAATAGTGTCCACAAAGAGAAATGAGAGTTTAACAAAATAGACATCCTTACCCTTAACTAACACCTAACCTTAACTGATAGTGTTTATAAATGCAGAAGCGAAATGAAAAGCACATTCTCTGAAGCAACCACATCGATTTGTGTCACTTCTATGTTTCTGTTGTGTCACGTGTCAGCTTGGTTTTGAACCGCAGTCCTCTGAGTCCAAAGTCCAACGCTCTATGAGGTGCGTTACCATGCAAGCTAATCATAATGGAGTTTTATAAACTAGGTTCAGAAGGAGCAAAGTAATTTAATCTGACCAATCACATCACCAGAGTAAGCGTATATAAACAGCAGCTTACCTCTACATGGTATTGAGTCTTCTGGCATTCAGCCCCACCCATTGCCCAAGAACAGACCCATGCAAGTGACTCAGACCATCAGATGCAACTTCGCTGCAAAGCATTCGCCTTCACCAGAACAGCTCTTCCATCCAAACAATCTCGTCATTCAACAGAAGCTGCCACAGCAGCTCATTTGTTTTCTTAGTACTGACTGCCACCATGTTAAGTGTTACATTTTTACTCTTTCTTTCTATGCTCAATTCGCCGAAGAAATTTATAGTGTGAAGTTACTTCCACAAACTGGCTGCTTCGGCACCGTATACATGTTAAACAGCCCCCTACGACTACTTATGTGTTCTCTTATCTGAATTTCCCACCCAGAATGGCCATCTGCATGAAGCTGCTTCTGCAAACCGGCTGCTTCGGCACTGTACACATGTGAAACAGCTCTCTACGACTGCTCATATGTTCTCTTGCAAAATTTCACCCAGAGCGGTCCATCGCACAAGCCGCCTCCGCGAACCGATGCCTCTCGAATTCTATCCCAGCTCCATTTGAACACAAGGGGAACAAAGTTTAACTATTTGAATCATCATTATTCCAACGTTCCCCAGCATTTCAATCAGGTTCTCCTGCACAGCTGATCCTGTCAGCCTCATTATCTCGCACACAGCCTGTTTAGGGCGTGATCCATTCAGTGATGCTGTTTGTCTACTTCTAACATGAATATCATGATCGTTCTCCCTTCAAAATGCCTTCCAGAGCACGATTTATCCCATTCGCAACACAGGGGCAATCATGCAACATCGACCTATACTCTAATTATAACTTCTTTTCACACCAACGCAGACATTTTGATGCAAGCTTGGTGCCGTGCAGCACTTGCTCCGATCATCACACAGCACACCACAGTTTTACGAAACCTCTGTCAGAGCAGACACAGCCAATTCGGCTCTGCAAGTGGCGGATCACACGCTGCGTTCCAACTCATTCATAATCATTCCGCAAACGCGCCTCCTCTCTGCATTCGAGCTCGCTTCGCTGCACAGCCTCGATAACCTGAAGCAAACACTGCTACAAACTTCCACTCAGCTCTACACTATAACATGTTTTTCCCTCTTCCTGTCAGGACAAACACTTCACACAGTTAAATCAATCTATCACTTTATTATACAGACAGTCTTCTCTACTTTTGCCTGAATCTTTGGATCACAAAATTTTATTTACAACTTGACATACAACTTAATTGCTGTATGGTTTTAAAAACGTGCAACATCTGCCATAATTTTATGCTCCACCCAAGCTTAGAGTAACAGGTTGTAATCGACGCCAAATGACTCAGCTTGGCACCTTGCTTTATACTCCAATATTTCAGTTTCCGTAGAATTATTACAAGTCATCAATATAAACAAGTTGTTTACACTACTACAAATGGTGCTCTTATAGTATCTATTAAATCCAACTCTCAGGCACAAACTCCCACGATTTCATACATCCTTGTCAAACGAGACGAGTCAACCCTTGCCATTTATATAGAGTCATGAAATGACTCGCATTACATTGGGAAACAAATCTTCAAAGCTCTAAACAATAAGCTTAAGTTAATAAACATCAGACCACGGTATTCATCTGGACACTAATTTCCAAGTGGCTTCTAATTTCATGACAAACCAACTTGAATTGATGTCGTTCGTATGCTCACGCAAGCATTTTTCCTGACAACGTTTCTCATGTTCCTGACATTTAATCTTGCAAACAATTACGTTCAGGCAGATGCTACTTCTTCCACATTACCAGGTTTTCTAATAGCTCAACATATCCCTGGTGCTGCAATTGTGGCATCTTTCAGGCCGTACAACTAAACCTCCCACTACACCGTAAACAGTGCAACGTGCTGTCCAAGCGCCACAACTGTGGTGTCTTTTTCGGTCATGAAACAAACCCCCACTTCACTGCAAACAGCGCACGTAATTTCCAAGCACCGCAACTGGTCACGCGCCGCAACTGGTCACGTGCCACAACCACAGCACGTCTATCAGACCATGCGTCTCAGCCTCCATTACTTTGTAACCCATATTATTGCCACTCATACCAAACAAACCATCACCCACCTAGCATCTGACAAGAATCTGGCTGTTTCAGGTCTTACCTAAATAGCTCACCATTAGCCTGCATCTTTGCACCAATCAGTTTCATTCGAACATAGCCTACCATATGCCCTCACGTCGAAGGCCATGCTCAACCCATTTGTACACCAGAATGAGTTTTTTGCTTATTTGCAGCATAATCATTTAACACGAAAGCAAGGGCTCTTCCTGTTAAATGCTGCGCTCGTGATTCATCCCATCCATCCTACCATCGTACGCCGTGTGGGTCACTCCTGCATGTCCAGCCGCTTGCAGCTTCAAGTGAGCTCAGTAAATTCAGTATAAACCTTCTCACATGAATCAAATTCTCTCCCATTGAACGGCATGCGATCCCACACCTGAGGATTCAGCCTGTTCATATCACAAATGCCATGCAAGCACGTATCCTGACATTGCCTCACATTTGTTCCAGATGCCTTAATTTTTCCACACAACCTATTCTCTCTGCTAACATCCATCCCTCTACCCCTTTCTATTCATGGGCCACTACAGCGGATTCCCACATGAGGCTGCCTCCGCTGGTGAACCCCACTCCAGACCCATTCACCTCTTCATTTTATCCCCCTCCCTTCTACCATTTTAATCTCTCCTACTCCGGACCCATTCCTTGCACGAGGCTCCATATTGATGACTCTTTCTTGTACTCCTCCAGAGATCCAGAGCCTTGGCCCTAGAAGAAAACCCGACACCAACCCCAGTTCCTCTCTGTCCAGAACTGAAATTCCCAGAAATCACCCTCCCAGACTCTTTCTCCACACCCCCCAGGACTCCATTCTTCAAGCCATTTCCCCCCAAACCTTACAAACATATCGGACAGCTTGGAAATGCTTCAAAGATTTTCACCTTATGTACAATCTGCCATTTCTTGATTTTTCTCTCCTCTCTGTATCCTCCTTCGCCTCACAACTCAACAAAAACAAAAACCTTCACCCTGGTACTATTAAAGGGTACCTAAGTGGCATCCATTTCTTCCACAAATTAATTTTTGGGAAAATTCCCCCACAATAAGCCATCCACAGGTCTCACTCCTTGTCAAGGGCATTCACAATCCCAACCCAACAGAACCGATACAAGGCTACCTCACCATTGACCTGCTCATCTAATGTCCAAATACCCTCCGCCAGGGCTCCATATCTCCAAACACCTCAAAAACACTAGACGCAATGTCCATCCCCGCCTTCTTCGGCTTCCTTCGACGTTCAGAACTCACTACCATGGAAAAATTTGACCCAAGAATCCATACCACCATTTTGGACCGCCACATCATAGACCACGAGACAATCAGATACCTTATCAAACAGAGTAAAACAGATCAGACAAAAAGAAGGCATCCAATTTTTATTTTCAACCTGCCCACTCCAACCCAGCCCTTTCAATTACTAGCACTTTACCTCCACTACAGAGGATCACAATCCAAAACCCTCTCGACCCACTCTTTGTGACCCCCGTGGTAGGTTGTTGCAGACCCTTCCAACACAATCATGCCAAGGGCTCTCTCCGTTTGATCTGTGGAAAGTGATTCCCTGTCTGAACACAACTTGAGCCATTCAAGTTCATTTGTATCATGGGCGTTAGGGCGTAAATATCCCTCCTGCACATTTCCCTGTGGCCAATACTGCCACTGTCCCTTCAGTGCTTCAACCTGAATTCACTCTCCAATCTCCTCCTATACTACACCTCCCAATTTCCTATCCCCTGACGCAGACCCTAGTGCGAGGCTGCCTCAGCTTGTGGCCCCACTCAAGTCTATTTTTTTTTTGCCACATCTGTCCACCTCACACAACATAAGCAAGCAACATCCCCCCCCCCAAAGACACAAGAAACTTCGCAATATATTTAATCTCGTCTCAAACACAAGGATCCGTAGACAGCTTGCTGTTTTGCTGGTATATTTTGGGGGGTATTCAAGCTCAGGTCAAGCCTTGAGCCTTGAGCCCTTCACCCAGGACAGCAAGCCACACATGTTTACACAATCCTCTAAGCAGGATTACATTAACTTGCAAACTACTGAATTGGAATAAGTGTATATATGTAGGTGGGTCTGTAATACAAGCGCTAAAATGTATAATTTTTCAAAAGATGTATTAGACTAAAAGTGTCTCAATATCATAACATAGCAGGGTCTGAGTAACAGAGAGAAAAATAAGTGTTTATAAAGTCATAATCAGCCATTGAAGTCATGATTTGAGTCAAAGTGAATTAAACACAGTTGATGTAGCGCCTGAAGGGAATTGTACCTGTAGACAAGTATAACACATTTTGCAAAATGTATATAGAATCACGTTTTCACTGTGAGACCAGGTTGCAAAATGTATGGTCACAGGTGTGTTTTTATCTGCATTTTACACAGGCTTCGAACACGTACAGAGCTATACATTTTATAATTAACTTTTCAATGCAATGTACATGTTATCGCTAATTCTATTTGCAGAGTCTTCCCACACCCAAATGTTGCTTTTGGCTCTCATGATGCTTTCAGTCTATTGTTTATTTGTTGCGATAATTTTTCCATACACTTGTCTATCTGAAATGTTTGAAATACTATGTCAGCCATTCAATTTGTACTTCTAATAAATTTCAAAGAATTATTTTTTTTATACTGTGCTACAAGAATATTATAATGAATCCTTTTTTACATTAACGGGTATGGAATGCAGAAGTAAATTATTTCAGGGTAAACTTCTGTAATGGTGAAAGGGAGACCACAGCAACTATTATTTTTGCATTTCCATTTGCTCCAACAGCAAAACAAAAATTCACTATTACATTTTCATGACTTTCCAAAGGAGAGGGCGAAAAAATGAGAGAGAGGATTCAAGCAGTCAGAAGACAGAAAGATGCCAAATGTATTGTCATTAGCCAGTAGCTGTTTTAGAAACCCAATTGCAGCTGTGTGGACTATTTTTATTTATTTTTTTACTAATGCCAGGGTTATATAATACAAAGTATAATGTTATAAATTTACACTAAATATAAGAAAGTTTTCTTTAACAAATGTTGTCTCGTTATTTTTTTAATTTAATTTTATTATTTTATTTTTTATCTCCACTGAAGACATAAAAAAATCTGAACCAAAGAGCAAAAATTTGTAGGTGTGAAAAGAAAATGGCACTCCTTTGACTGAACCTGAACAAACGAGAAACTAAGTACTGAGTCTCTCCTACTGTAAACCAATTGGGAAGCATTTAAAGCTCTATCCATTAGGTTTCAAATGAACATCCAGAGAGTAAGTCTATCCAAGGTCTTATTGACTGAAGATAATAAATAGTCTTTAAATTGTCCCTGAAATTGTGTCCAACGGTGATTACAACCGGAGCCATGCTGTGCCTGTGTACAATAAAGAGAGAGAGGGAGTAAGAGATGTAGAGAGTAAAGGAGGGATACAAGTGAAAGGATACAGAGAGAAGAAGGGGGAGGGAGTTAGAGAAATGTGTGTGTGTACTTTCCTTTAATCATTGGGCTGCATGTTAAGAGCTGGATGGGGGTGACTGTGTATCTCAGTGTCCCTGGAAGCCCATGCGTATGGAGTGGTCTTTCACACATCTCAGTCTGCATTTCACGAGCTGTCACTCCTCTTTTGAAATTCATTGGGGTCTCTCCCTTTGACTCCTCTATGTCCAATAGAGCTGGAGACAAGCCTCCTTTCACAATGTCTCTATTTTGTTCTAGTGGGATTCCTCACAGAAATATTTTGCAAGGAACATGGAAAATGGTCCAGAACCAATGATTACAACTAACGGTTATTGCCCTATTGAAGTACAGATAACAAGTTATGGAGATCATTTGTGGCTGTGATTAGCTCTTCTTGAAAGGCTTTTAATTAAAAATCATATACTCAAAGCAATACTGTTGACTATAAAAAAATAAAAAAATAATAAAAAAATATAAAAAGGTAAACCAGAAACAAAGATTCTTTGGTCAGAACTATTGATAAGAAAGTGGTAGATTTATATTATGTTCAGAATGCAAACATGTCACAAATAAAGTGATATCTACAAGAGAGGCAAAATCAGAGAGAGAGAGAGAGAGAGAGAGAGAGAGAGAGAGACATGCTTTTTCAGTAAGAGAAACTGCTAAGGGCCTCTATGGGGGTAGATATTTGGCTCCTCACTGTAGGAGCTTTCTATGCATTGTTAATCTTTGTTTAATAAGGAATTTAAGACCAGAAGTGCAAACACACATAACATCCAGTCATCAGCGGGTAAGTAGGGGGATAATGCAGAGGATAAGCCAAGGTGAAGCCAAAACTACTTTGTAGTGTTATGCTGTGTGGATTGGTGAAGGTTTTCCTAGTAAGAGTTTTATTCAGCCTAATGCAAGTGAAGACTTATCAGTCAATAAAGGGGGAATTTGCTTTGTCGTAAAAAAACACAACTATCCCTAAAAACACATCTAAATAATACCAGTTTTAACATGCATGAATGGGTTGCTTACAGGTTACATTCAACTCTTAATCTTAAATCTTAAGGTTTTGGTAATGATAATAATAGACCTTTAGATCTACACATGGGTCAGTTCCAGAAATTTGGGGTGTGTCTACAACATTAATAAAGAGTATGGATTTACAAAGCAGTCAAAGACACGACATTAAGCTTTTATTTAGAAAGTTTCTATTTAATATCTCTTTTTCAATTATTTTCTAAATGTGGGTGAGAAAATATGTATTTTTCATGTTGTCATCATCTCTATGTCATTCAGAGAAGAAATTCTATAGTAAATCCTGTAAATAAAAAGGCTACATGATGCCACTTGTAAATAATATAAAATGGATACCCCAAGGATCTGGAGAGAGTTTAACAAAAGTGCCTTTCGCCTGAGCTCAGTGTGTGCAGTCATATTGTGTATGGGTGTGAAGCTCCACTTTCATCTTTGTGCTTACCCTCTTGGCCCAGTTTGCTCTTGGCAGTGCCAAAGAGGCTACCCATCCACTGCTGCTCTTATACTCTGTAGCTTGAAGAGGCAGCTGATATCGACCGGATTCTAGGGCTAGGATAGGCTGAGCTAGAGAGTGAAAAGAGTGAGCGGGGCCAGGACAGCGCCATGAGTCTCACCAGCTGCACCCTGTCTTTAAGGAGGGGATGGAGAGGCAGCTCATTGAGACCCTGGCAAACGCTAGATCGTAAACTTTCCCTTGCCTCTCCCTTTGATTGTCCTTGGACATCTGCCTGGCCCTCCCATCAGGAATGTGTGGCAGCTGTTTGCTGCAAGTGCCTTCACCGTGTGAACTCGGGCCTGCACACGGGCCCCGGCTTAATGAATTGAGCCAACTCTAACCAGGTCGCCTGGGACACCCGTCTGCATTGCATAACTCTGCTGTGGAGATGACAGGCAAATGCAGGGGGCTAGAGGCTGGGAAATGTATATTATGGAGGTTAACCATTTGCCCTCTCATTGTAATTGGCTTAAATTGGCTTGGAACTGGATTTACTTGGGGGTGTGTTTGCGTGCACAGAGGTGTGTCTATTTATGCTGGAGGACGGGCTTTCCATACTCCAAAGCGGTGCAAAAGTTCAGTCGTGAGTAAGTGTGTATGTGTATGTGCCCCCATATTTGGGCAAGCCTGCGTAAGGACAGCCCTTACTAACAGAATACAGTGCTAGCTGCTTTTGTTGATGATATGCTGTGCAACGTTGAAGCGATCTAACGAAACCCTTCACTACATACAAGTAAAGTGGCCCCACAAAGTATTTGGAGACTTTTGGACACTTAAACAAGACTTAAAATGTATGAATTGCATTGCATAATACTGTAAAAAGTAGTAACCTGCAGTAGTTACCTTTAAGGAATATCAGGGGTTCAAAAATTAAGATCAGTTGACAGCATTTGAGGCATAATGTCATAAAATTACCACAAAAAAATCATTTAGACATGTCCCTCGTTTTCTTTATAAAAAAGAAAAAATCGAGGTTACAGTAAGGAACATACAATGGAATGAAGGGTGCCAATTTTTTGGAGAGTTTAAATGAAGAAATTGAAGGTTTTCAATTTGTAAAAGCACTTACGTGATGTTAAAACTTGTGTATTATTTGAGCTGTAAAGTTGTTTAAATCATTGTTTTTGCAGCGGATTACTAAATTACAGGGTTTACGGCGTTATGTCATCATGGCAACACATTTTAAAAATTGTATATAAATTTACACAGAAAAGGTTAGTATTGTCAAATATGTATTATTTGAGCTGTAAAGGTGTTTAAATCACAATTTTTAAAGGGTTTGTTTACATTACATCATCATGTCAACAAAGTTTTAAAATTGGCTGTAACTTTACACAGAAAAGGTTAACACACATATTATGTCTTGTGGCTATACTTTTAAAAGAGTGAGTATTTTAACGTTTACAGATTGGTCTCATTCACTCATCCCACATTTTTGCTTTGTTTTAAAGAAAAGGAGGGGCAAGTCAAAATAAATGTTTGTGGAAATCAATATTATGCCACAAATACTGGTAATTGAGCTTAACTTGTATTGAATCCAGAATATTCCTTTAAAGTTTACAGATAAGCCCCATTCACTTTTATGGTAAGTGTCTCAGATTTTTGCTTTTTTATAGAAATGGAAGGAAAAGCCTATTATTATTATTATTATTAACATAATTTTAATCTCTGTTCTGAGCCATTTTGTCTATTACATTTAAACAAATAGTGTCAAGGTGTTATTTGGAGTAAATCTGTGTATGTATGAACTCAAGTTCACACAGGTGTCTAGAAGAGTTTGACAGCCAGAAAGTATCCAAATACTTTTGTTATAATTTTAAAGGGGTCATGACATACTCTTTTTATATAATAGTGTTATCTTCCTTGAGGTCCACTTAGAATATTAGTAAAGTTTTTTGTTTGTTTTTTACCAAACAGTCATAATTTAGTCATACATAATAATTTTCCACCCTGTCTCTGGCCCTCTGTCCAAAACGCTCGGTTTTAAGATGTCTGGCCCTTTAAGACTTCAATGTAAATGCCCACTGTTGTGATTGGCTTACATCATGCAGCTCTTACAATTCAGCCATATTTGAAATTCAATCTAAAGAAAATGAACAAACTCCACACAACATTATAAAACTACATTTCAGGGTTAACACATAACTTAAACCAAACACATTCCATCTGAATGTATCAAACTCTTAAACTATCATATAGTCATGACATATGAAATACTCGTGAATGAAATTGGTTACTGTTTTTTCGTCCAATAGTCCAATTTTAACTGTCCCTTCTTTCAATAACAGTTCCTTTACAAAGCCTGAATCATATTGTGACTGTTTCACAAGCAATACATGCTGAAATCTTCTGAATACTCAAATGTAATCCAATCCACTGTGATTTTGGGTGCTTCAACCGGCTTCAGCACAGATATGCTGGTCTTCACATCACACATTTTCCTGGTTTGTTTACACACAGGACTGCATTTGTTTCTCCCAGTCAGTAGCAGCAGCAGAATGAGATGCGTTTTTAAAAGTTGTGCTTGTACTGCTCTTAAAACTTGGCGCACATGAATCTCCCATGACAGGCCCATCTCTCTCCTCTTCACCTGTGTGACTGACTGAGTATCAGTGGGCGGGTCCAAGGGTGCAATGACTAAAAATAGGCATCGATGTCTTGCTGAAGAGGCAGTCATATGCAGATGTATTTGGCCCTTGTGACTTCACAAGTTCCACAAATTAAAGCTTTGTTAAAATAAATACTCTTTTTCTATTGAGGAAGTTTTCAGTTCTGAAACTTATAGAATGTTTTTATAGTACAATGACCTCTTATACTGCATGTCAGAAGATCAAGGAAAATTTGATTCCGCATGTCATGACCCCTTTAAAGAGCTGTTTTGAACATCTATTGTTTGTTTGAAATTTTTTTTAAAGTGTTTTTTTTTTTTTTTTTTTTTTTTAATGTATTCTTGTGCTATCTTTCATTTAAATAAATAGCACTTGGTTTAATATTATGTTATGTAATGCAACGGCATTCGTAAATTTTTTAGTGTGGCTAAAATATCTAAATAATTTTTGGTGCCACTGTAAGTGTTGGGTATCATGGATAAGTCTAAGAGTAAAGTAGCAACAGAGGGTGAAAGAGAGACTGATTATTCGGTGGAGAGCCAGGTGGAGGAACACACTCTTTGAGAGCAAGCAGGGAATCTGTTAATTTGCCACACCTTATCTGCTCTCACTAAGACAAGCATGCAAGCACTGAAGAGGCAGCAGGAATACAAAGATTAATCATGGAGCAGGCAGACACTGCAACTAATGCTTCACTGCAGGAGAGGTGCAGCTTCTGCTCTGTACAGCGTACTGTATCAAGAATGGATTAATCCACAACACAATACCTTAACAAGCACACACAGCTTTTTGCTTAATTGTATGGCAGGTGTTCCAATCAGAATAATGTGCACCTGTGAACAGAAAATTAAGGATTACTTTAATAATTGATTTGTTTGATATTAGAATCGTCATTAGATCAGCATTAAGATTATTAGTGCTAGAACAGTCCATGGGAGTTCTGATCAAGTATTTGTGAATTTATCTGATTGCATTCGTGACTAGA
The DNA here is from genome assembly GCF_019703515.2 of Myxocyprinus asiaticus. Taxonomy (NCBI): domain Eukaryota; kingdom Metazoa; phylum Chordata; class Actinopteri; order Cypriniformes; family Catostomidae; genus Myxocyprinus; species Myxocyprinus asiaticus. The sequence goes on from NC_059361.1 coordinate 22,298,407, forward strand.
CATCTGTTGTTTTTTTGAAGCTACACACACCCAGATACACACCCACCATGCAAAAAAAAAAAAAAACACTTGATGGTGGCCAGCATATGTTTACGACAACACATCGCAGGATGAAATTACAAAGGTGTGGATGGTAAGCGGATGGGAATTCCCTGATGCAGTATGGAATGCTTTGATATCTCTCTGTCTTCTCACTTGAAAGCATGAAAAAGGTTTAGATCCCAGTTCCAATTCATCTAAGGTTTAGTCTAAAGTCGACTTAGGGATTACAGATAATGTGGGGAGTCCTTGTTCTAAACAAGCAGGCCAACAAGTCAAAGGTGCTGACAGAGGATGTGAGGAATCTGGCTGTTTATTTGAGAATCAGGATTAAATGAAAGGTGCTATTTTGTCAGAGCCCTGGCTTAACACACATGTTCTGACATGTTGAGCCTTGGTACTCACGAGTGTAATGTGAGTTTGAGTCTGGCTTGTGTCTTTTCCTTTTTTTGTTAACAAAAGGCCAAAAAAAAAGCAAAGTGCTGTTTTCAATCGTTCACAATATGTGAGAACAAAACTGATCTTCGCAAACTGCCCCAAGTATTGGTGGTGAACATTCAGTATATGGTGTTGAGTGGTGCAGATAAAAGCAGTAATGCATTTTATGGTTGGCAATTTTTTTTTTTTTTTTTAAATGACTTGTTTGTATCAACAATGCAGATTAATTCTTCAAGCTACAGTACTTCTTAAAGGGAAAGTTCACCCAAAAAAACTAAATTCTCTCATCATTTACTTACCCTCATGCCATCCCAGATGTGTATGACTTTTTTTCTTCTTCTAATCACAAATTAAGGTTTTTAGATCTTAGCTCTAGGTCCATACAGTGCAAGTGAATGGTGACCGAAAATCTGAAGGTCAAAAAAGCAACTTAAAAGTAATCCATAAAACTCCAGTGGTTAAATCCATATATTCAAAAGTGATAAGATAAGTGTGGGTAAGAGACAGATCAATATGTAAGTCCTTTTTTACTATGAATTTCTACTTTCACTTTCATATCTGAAAGTCACATGTGATGCCAGTTTAGTTTCACTTTCAGATCTGAAAGTGAAAGTGGAGTTTTATATAAAAAAAAGGACTTAAATATTTTCTTAATCACACCTATCATATCACTTTATAAGATATGGATTTAACTACTGGAGTCTTATGGATTACATTTATGCTGCTTTTATCTACTTTTTGGACCATCTGATTTTGGGCCACTATTCACTTGGATTGAAAGGACCAACAAAGCTTAGATATTCTTCTTAACATTTTCGTTTGTGTTCTGCTGAAGAGAAAGTCATACACATCTGGGATGGCATGAGGGTGAGTAAATGATGAGATAATTTTCATTTTTGGGTGAACTATCCTTTAACTTGTTATAGATTTGCAAAGAGTTTATATAGAGTTTTAACAGCGCAAAAGTCTTGTTTGTAAGTTTGTAGTTTATAGTTGTTTTGTTTTATTTGAGTTCTCTGTTTAGGTCTCTTATGAGGCAAGAGAAGCAACACTGTGCTCTCCTTAGGGCATGATGTGTTGTTTAAAACCTAATCAGAGACTAACTAGTCCACAGTTATTTGTTTCGGGGCCTTGACGCTTGAGAGTTCCCAGATGTTGTGGAAGGTAGGGAGTCGATTGTTTATACAGCAGTGAATCTTTTCCAAACACACACATTCTATCAGCCTGCACGGCTATCTATCAGGGGAGGCAGAAGTTACAGTTTTTCTGAAGTCAGGTAGACACAAAAGCCCTTCGGCAGCAAATTACTACTCCCACCCCACCTGCTGAAGCCAGCGTGCTGGCGATGCAGTGCTCAGACGTGAAACCTGCCTCCGATCGATCGGTTGTTGTTGCAGCTGGGCTCTGCTTGATGGTTTATTTAAGCGGCTCCACATGCTTGTGGAGGGGGGGGGAGCAGCTGAATACATAAAACAGGCTCTCAGAACCACTTTGTGGTCCGGGGGAAGAGTAAATGGAATAATAAAATCCAAATGGTTTCATCCTATTTTCTGGGCTCGTAAATCCGGGGAGTCACCATTTACCTTTATGATCCAGCGCATGCAGAGAGGATATGTGTGTATGTATTGTGGGGTGTGGGTGTGAGTGAGTCAGCGTGTATGTTTTGGGTGAATGCATGTGTGTGTGTTTTTTTTTTTTGGAAGGATTCACCAAGAAACCAGCTGAGCAACACATATGGCTACAGGATGGGACGTTAAGTGAAAGTGCAGTTTAAAATAATCCATACTATGTGATTTATCTGCAGGGGAATATTTTTGCAATACTAGTCTCAGTTTATGATTTGCCTTGCATTGTGTCTTAGGCTGCAAAGTTTGGAATAATGAATCCCATGGCTTAACTTTTAAGGGTCCCGTAAATACTAATAAGAACTTTATAACAGAAAAAAGGGCCTTTTTTTTTTTTTTTTGGTTTCTTTTCTCGGTTTCTTGATGGTAAAGTTTTTGGGGTGGAGTTTGGACAGTACAGGTGATGTTTTTTGAAAAATGACCAGCCCGTAACTGATGAATTGAGGTATACGCTTTTGGCAATGAAAAGGTATTCTGTCTTTTGAGAGTCAGTCTAGCATGGCTCTACAGGAATGGAAAATGCTTTTAAGCAACCAGAGTGCAGGGAATTGTGTTTAAGTAATATCAAATATTTGCAAAGTTTCACCTGCACGCTTAGCAAATTTGTGACTGTGATGAGTCCCCTCTGTCAAGTCTAAATGAATTACATGTTGCTTATGCTAAATTAAGTGGATTGTTATGTACTATACTGTTTGTACAAATTATTTTAATCGTTCCATTTAGTGTTGTATATTAATTGTTGGATACAGTCATATTATTCTTTTTTCTATTGTGTATAATGTTACACACATTTCGTTTTATGACATCAAAAAACAGCTCCACCAAATAATACACATAAAGTACATATACACTCACTGAGCACTTTACTAGGAATACCCGTACAACTACTTATTCATGCAATTATGTAATCAGTCAATAGTGTGGCAGCAGTGCAATTAATGAAATCAAGCAGATATAGGTCAGGAGCTTCAGTTAATGCTCACATCAACCATCAGAATGGGGAAAAAATGTGATCACAGTGATTTCGACCGTAGCATGATTGCCGGTGCCAGACGGGCTGGTTTGAGTATTTCTATAATTGCTGATCTCCTGGGATTTTCACATACAACAGTCTCTAGAGTTTACTCAGAATGGTGCCAAAAACAAAAACATCCAGTGAGCGGCAGTTCTGCGGACAAAAATGCTTTGTTGATGTGAGAGGTCAACGGAGAACGACCAGACTGGTTCGAGCTGACAGAAAGGCTACGGTAACTTTCATACTAAAAATGTTATGCTTTTATAATAAAAATAGTACTCTGTACAATTGTAGTGAGCAGAATAGCATCTCAGAATGCACAACTCATCAAACCTTGAGGGCTACAACAGCAGAAGAAGCTGTTTGGGCACCTTATTTGGACTATAGTGTTCCCAATAAAGTGCTCAGTGAGTGTAGTTCATTAGTACTTATTTATGTAAATATACAGTAACAAGTAACATGAATTCAGTAATTTGTGCCTTTACAGTATATAATGACAAAATGCGAACTATTTGCTTTTTGTAAGGGTCTTAGTAGAATGTCATCTTCAGCTTATGTCATTTAAATTATATTGTATAGGTTAATCCTAAAACCCATTTTATGAGGAGATAAATGTTTATGTGTAAGCTCTAAAAAGATCATTTCTGCTCTGGTTGGGAAAGATCTCTGCACTTCATACTGTATGTTGGGTAATCTGGTGGAGACCACATGTTTTTAGAGGCACTGTACATCCAGTCCACACACACACACACACACACACACACACACACACACACACACACACACACACACACACACATATTTCTGTTTGGGAGTGTCTGTGTGTAGTCATCCTGCCTGTGATGACTGTTGTGATCTGCAGAGGTCCAGAGCTGTCAGCGGAGTGCCAAGGTTGAGTCATGACTTTCCTCATGGAGGGGGTCACAGAGCAACAGCACAGTGCTCTGCCCATTTCCTTCCCATGGGGCCAAGGCAAAGATATGTCCCGGACTTCCACTGGGACTTTATACTGAGAGGAAACGACTCAAAGGAAACATTCCACAACTTTTACTTTGTCACAACACAGAATGGGCTTTTTTTTTTGGTTTTAGCAAACTAACAGATTGTCTTGTTTCTTTATGCAAGGTGTGCTTGCCAAAAGTATTATGGTTTGTTTATCTTGTTAATATGTCCCATTTGTTATCAGACAGCAATAAAATATGATTTTGGGAATTATATAACTTTATACTTTAAAATGTTTCATTTTAGCATCGGTGTGGAAGGGGAGACCGGGGCTATGTACAGATTTGAAAATATCAAACCATTGTTTTGGCTAGCAAATACTGCAATTAAAATAGTTTTATGCATTTCTAAAGTCTAACATCTAACAAATGTGCAATGTTCCCCAGTAAAAATGTGAAAAACAATCTGGCATTTATTAAAAATACCACAGTTGTTTTTTTTTTGTTTGTTTTTTTTGTTTTTTTGTTTGTTTTTTACAGTTCAACTTTACAGTTTAAATGTATCCTTATAGTATAGTTGATCCTTACCAAAATGTCTGTTTTATTGTGTTCACTCTTTTACCCAACAGCTATAAAAAAAAATAATAATAAAAAAAAAATAATAATAATTACTATGTATTGATTTTGGAATATTAGATCATTAGAATTCACAAATAATATGCTAATTTAAGAGGGCTTTGGACTAGGTGTTTCAAACCAACATAAAAAATCCCTGCTAGAGAAAATGCAATTTTTTTTTTTTTAATTGGACTTTTGACTCAAAACCTTATAGTAGTTACTGAGATATAGCCCTTGTGACAACTTCCCTGTAAAACCACTTGCATCAGTCTCCTCTATAGTAATTAGGATTCATGCTTTTACATTTTTTTAAATTATTATTATTTCATGATTTTCAGACACTTTGATCATTGTTTAAACAAATGAAATATTATGTATTCAGAAATATTTGCAAGATAATGTCATTCAAAGAAACAATACAGTATGTTGTTTGTAAATATGAGATGGATTCTTTAGAGCAGTCTGATCAAACTTACCCTGGAAAGCTTATTTAGTGTTTCTTAAAACCATCCCTACTAGAAAATATAGCACATATTTTACCTTTCAGGATAAGCACAAGCCAAAGTACATAAAAAATAATTTCTACAGTGGAAAATATAGCTTGGTCAAATGGAGTTTTATTTCTTTTGCTATTATTACAAATGAATATAGGCTTTCTTTCTTTCTTTTTTCTTTTCTTTTTTCCTCCTAAAGAATGTAATAGTACTTTTATATCATGGCCATACTGCACAGCAGAATCTAATTTAAGTTTACAGTCCATTTAATAAGAACACTGCAGAGCTTTGTCCACTAACTAGATGTTAAATATTGCTTTCATTTGAAATAAAACAATAATGGACATTAACTATAACCATTTCTAAAAGTGCAGGCTTTTTGATTGCTTTCTACCTTGCTAACAAACAGTTTCAGTTGACTTTTGTATCACTTTGAGCCAGCAGAGGTAAGCCTTGCAAAAGAGTCAGATGTTCTGATATTTGGGTTATTTCTGTAAAACCTTAAGAGACGGAGCCTGCTCCAGAAAACGCCGAGGGCTGAAATATATTATGAGAGAACTACTGTTTATGCAGACCTCAGGTTCACGGCAAAGAAACAGAAAATAGCAAATTCCCGTAAGAGCTAAACCTTCACCTATTTACAGAAATATTAGGCAGCAGGATGAAAACATGAAAATCAATGGAAAATAATATTTAATGTTCTGCCAATTTAACTGGGGTTATATTGTATCTATCTGTCTTGCATTTAGAGAAAGTCTTCCATTCATTACTAGCTATGCCATTAATTTTGTTGGTGTATTTGTGTGTGTTAATCTTTGTTTCTTTCTTTTTTCTTTCTTTCTTTACTTCCTAAAGGGATTTTAAAAAGTGTATATTCATATTCTGGCATCATTATTGATCATATTTTATATTTCAATCAAGTTAATAAATAATCCTATACATTGCTTTTTAAATGAGTACACATGATGGACAATAATGGTTTGTCCAATTTTTGGAGTTTCCTGTCAATAGAGAAGCAAAACACTTTAAGAGAAATAAATTCCGAAGCTGCCTATAAAAAAATAAATAAAGAAAAATTTAAAAATTTAAAAAAAATGCCCATAGCCCTGAGTTATAAAGTTATAAGCACTGATATCACATAGGGGATACAGCTCTCATGAAATGAGAATGCTATTTCACCTTGCAAATGGCTTCATAGAAAATGACCACTAAGTCTTGGTAGGTGTGGTGAACCATGCACTTCATTTTGGGGACCATGTCACACACAGTTTTTGATTTATTTTAAATAATAATAAATAAAAAACTTTTTAGTAATGATTCTTCTCCCCAAAATAGGCATAATTTCCAGCTGTGCTTACAATTACTGTTAGATTAATTGCAATAAAAGGGGTGTAAAGTAACGAATTACAAATACTCTCGTTACTGTAATTGAGTAGTTTTTCTCAGGAATTATACTTTATTGAGTAGTTTAAAAATAGTATACTTTTACTTGAGTACATTTTAAGCGCTGTAACGATACTTTTACTGCACCATTTTCCCTCGACTTGCTATTGCTACATGCTTTACATGTCGTAATTTACTCTTTTTTTTTTCGTCAACGGTGATTGGCTAAGGAGAATAACCAATCCCATCAAATCAAATTGCGCATTGAAAACTTGCATTAGACCTCGTGACACCTGCCGCTAATTTCTTTTAATCATGGAGGGGGAGGGAGGAAGTGTGGTGGTGGTGGATGCTTCAACAAGCAACAGTTCCAGTACAACAACTGAACATCCGTGGCTGCACCTGAAAGAGCTATTCGTGATGAAGATGAAGAAGAGCAGTTGTATGATTATGTCATTTCAGCTTTGTTTGCCTAAACCAGTCGAAATATCAACATTCAAGAATTCTACCTCTAATTTGAAAAAACATATCAAGGTAAGTTTCGGATTTCTGCTAACTAGGATATTTGTAAAGTATGTATGCATAACATAACCTGTCAATGACTGTACCTAGTTAGCGATTACATTATTGGGCTGCTGTGTGAGAAATATAGCCGCAGTGTTTACAACATTATGGAACTACAAGCTTTAGCTCGTTAGTTCTATCTAGTGCATTAAGTGAGGGTAATGTGTTCTCACTTTGCAATTTAACATGGTAGTCTGTGTATTGCAAATAATGTTTTATACAAAGCATCAGTTTTATATCTCTGTAATCATTGTGCATTCATGTTTATTTTTTTTTTATTTTTTTTATTGATGCAAGCAAATAGTTTTTATCATTGATGAGCAATGTGACATTTACTCAATTTTGAAATTTTTACAGAGAAAACATCTATCCAAAATTAATGCAGTACAATGAATGCATCTTGAAAAGAAAGAACGATTCGACGAGAGGTGCGATTCAGCTGTGAAACATTTGAAGATTAAAGACTACTCCATGTCATGCAGGCAGGTTGCTCAGGCCACAATTGGCAGGCTTGTAGTTGAGTTTGTCTACGAAAGTCTTCAACCATTTACCACTGTTGAACTCCAAACATTCAAAAATCTTATCCTTACAATGCAACTTAGCTGAACAGTTATGTCCAGACCAACTGTGAAGCTGAAAATCCAGGAAACAGCTGCAAAGCTCAAGGAAAACATGATTGCTGAGATGGCCAATTTCAACTATATAGGTACCACTACTGATTGTTGGACAGCATGACAACGGATTTACATTGGTCTACACTGGAAAGAAGGTCTGCCTCCATTGCCTTTAGACACTTGAAAGGTCAGCATACCTTTGATTTGCTCGCAGGGATCCTGGATGACATCCATTCTAAATACGGCATCACAGAAAAGATAGTGAGAATGACAACTGATAGCGGATCAAATTTTATCAAAGCATTTAAAGTGTATGGTGAACAGAGTCAGCAAGAGGAGATGAGTGCTGAGGCAGTGGCTGTGGAGAGTGATGAAGATGCAGAAGGAGTTGAGGTTCAGGACACCTGTTCTATTTTAAACGCAAACAGTGGGTTGGAGTATCACCTAACCAAAAATCAGCGTTGTGCATGTCACTTCCTTAATTTGGTGGCTACTGTGGCACATCCAAAGCAGAGATCAGCAGTGAGATATTTAAGAAGCTTTCCTTTACTACATTTGCAAAATGCCAGGCATAATACAATAAAACCAGCCGGTCTGCCATCAACGCTGAAATTGTGCAAGAACAATGTAAGCTGCAGTTCATACAGCCCAACCACACAAGATGGAATTTAGTGTACAGTGCTGCAGAGAGGATGACACGGATCTTAAAGGAGCAGGGAGAAGCATCCCTTCGAATGTATGTGCAGCATTCAAAATTAAAATGTAAGTCTGATTTTGTTCCACATTGTTCTAATTTGAATACTTAAAGTGGTTGGGTGTGTCAGTTGTTTGACTTATTAAAAGAAAACCTTCTTTTTTTATATAGGCTGTATCCTGCTGAAGTTGCTTTCCTCTCTGAATACTGCTGTGTGATGAAGCCTGTTGCCATGGCCTTGAACATCCTTCAATTCGAAACAAACACTCACATGGGGTGGCTGCTTCCCACCATCTACCTTCTTCATTCAAAGCTCAAAAAGATGCAGGCTTCAGTCAAGGTGTGTCTTCCCCTTATTCACGCTCTGCAGTAGGGTCTACAAAAGCGCTTTGGAGAGCTTATGGAAGATCCGGAACTCATCAGTGCTGCAATTCTTCTTCCCAAATTCAAAACGTCATGGACAGACAAGGTCCACATCATTAAAGCAGGTAACATTTTCCTAATGTTTTGTATATGACAGTAGAGTATTTGATGAAATAGATATGCCAAGTTCTGTTAAAAAGTGAGAACATGCATCATTTTTTTCAGGTTAGCAGTCATGGGACATTTCATTCATAATCCCACTTGTAACTGTTCTACTACTTCTGTGTGTGGGTTTGTGTGGAGTTAAGCTATCTGTTCAGTGTTTATTTACTTGCCTACTGTACCAGTCAGACTGTGCAACAATGTTAGAAAAGATAAGGGCTGTTAAGGGGTTGTAGTAAATACAGCAACACCTATGCAGCAAGTGAACAGCTTTATTTAACTTGTAAAATAACCATGACCACACTCATAGTTGATCTATACCACCCTAGTAAGCATATAATAGTTTGTCAATAACCATTATCCACAATTAATATTTTTATTTTGTGTATATGATAGGTACAGATTACATTCTGCATCATCTGATGCCATGAAGGACACACAACAAAAAGAATCACGGTGTGATGCCTCTGACGGGGATGACTTCTTCTCTTCCATTAAACAGTTTCATCCCCAACTGCATCTGAACTGGATGGATACTTGGCATGTGCCTCAGAAGAGATGGAACTGCTTCACTCATTCCCTTCAGTGAAAAAGCTAAGCCTCAGACTGAACACACCCTTGCCTGCCTCTGCGGCATGTGAGCGCTGTTTTAGTTGTGCTGAGAAGCTGTTTACACCTAATCAAGCCAGGCTGGACTGTTAAAATTTTGAGAATCAGCTCCTTGTGAAACTGAACAACAAATTCAAAATGTAGGCTCATTGTTGACCCCTACATTAAAATAGCTGCAAATCTGCATTAATGTTCATGTTCATGTTGAGAACATTGTCAGTTAATTTATATGTTGGTATATTTACTTCAGTGTGATTCTCCAATATGTGCTACAGACTCACCTTTTCAAGTTAAATTGTTAAGGTACAACACTGTGAAACCCTTTTCTCTTTATAGGATACAAGAACTTAACGTGTAAGAAAACTTTTATTAATGTCATGATAATCTATTGGTTGCTTTTTCAAATATTACATGCCTCTATTTTAAATGTTAGCAGTCAAAAATAAAAGTCTTATAAGGCGGAATAACATCCACAGAGCAATACTCACTACTCTTGAGTACTTTTAAAAGAGCTACTTTTTACATACTTTAAGTAGTATTTAGTACTTTAAGTACTTTTACTCTACTCACACTACATGTTTTGGGAAGTAACAGTACTCTTCCCACCCCTGTATATATATATATATATATATATATATATATATATATATATATATATATATATATATATATATATATATATATACAGTTGTGCTCAAAAGTTTGCATACCCTTGGAGAACTGATCATATATGTACCATTTTTAAAGAAAAAATGAGTGAGCAGGCAAAACACATTTCTTTTATTTCTTATGGATTCATATTCAACTGTAGGTTATAACAGAATGGCACAATCATAAAACAAAACATGGCAAAAAAAAAAAAATGAAATGACCCCTATTCAAAAGTCTGCATACCCTTAGTTCTTAATACTGTGTATTGCCCCCTTTAGCATCAATGATAGTGTGCAGTCTTTTGTAATAGTTGTCTATGAGGCCCCAAATTCTTGCAGGTGGTATAGCTGCCCATTCGTCTTGGCAAAATGCCTCCAGGTCATGCAAAGTCTTTGGTCGTCTTGCATGAACCGCATGTTTGAGATCTCCCCAGAGTGGCTCGATGATATTAAGGTCAGGAAACTGTGATGGCCACTCCAGAACCTTCACCTTTTTCTGCTATAACCACTGGAGGGTCAACTTGGCCTTGTGCTTAGGGTCATTGTTGTGCTGGAAAGTAAAAGAGCGTCCCATGCACAGCTTTCTTGCAGAAGAATGCAAATTTTCTGCCAGTATTTTCTGATAACATGCTGCATTCATTCAGATTCCCCGTGCCTTTAGAGCTCACACACCCCCAAAACATCAGTGAGCCACCACCACGCTTCACAATGGGGATGGTATTCTTTTCACTATAGGCTTTGTTGACCCCTCTCCAAACATAGCGCTTATGGTTGTGACCATAAAGCTCTATTTTGGTCTCATCGCTGCTGTGAGGTTTATCAAGGTGTTGTCGGGCATATTTTAACCTGGCTTTTTTGTGGCATTGGCGCAGTAAAGGCTTCTTTCTGGCAACTCGACCATGCAGCTCATTTTTGTTCAATTATCATTGTATTGTGCTCCTTGAAACAACCACACCGTCTTTTTCCAGAGCATCCTGTATTTCTCCTGAGGTTACCTGTGGGTTTTTCTTGTATAGTTGTGCTCAAAAGTTTGCATACCCTGGCAGAAATTGTGAAATTTTGGCATTGATTTTGAAAATATGACTGATCATGCAAATAAACTGTCTTTTATTAAAGGATAGTGATCATATGAAGCCATTTATTATCACATAGTTGTTTGGCTCATTTTTAAATCATAATGATAACAGAAATCACCCAAATGGCCCTGATCAAAAATTTAAATACCCTTGAATGTTTGGCCTTGTTACTGACACACAAGGTGACACACACAGGTTTAAATGGCAATTAAAGGTTAATTTCCAACACCTGTGGCTTTTTAAATTGCAATTAGTGCCTGTGTATAAATAGTCAATGAGTTTGTTAGCTCTCACGTGGATGCACTGAGCAGGCTAGATACTGAGCCATGGGGAGCAGAAAAGAACTGTCAAAAGACCCGCGTATCAAGGTAAAGTAACTTTAGAAAGATGGAAAAGGATATAAAAAGTATGGTTCAATCACATATTAAGAAGTGGAAAATTCAGGGATCACTTGATACCAAGCCAAGGTCAGGTAGACCAAGAAAGATTTCAGCCACAACTGCCAGAAGAATTGTTCAGGATACAAAGAAAAACCCACAGGTAACCTCAGGAAAAATACAGGCTGCTCTGGAAAAAGACGGTGTGATTGTTTCAAGGAGCACAATACGACGATACTTGAACAAAAATTAGCTGCATGGTCGAGTTGCCAGAAAGAAGCCTTTACTGTACCAATGCCACAAAAAAACCCGGTTACAATATGCCCGACAACACTTTGACACACCTCACAGCAGTGACGAGACCAAAATAGAGCTTTATGGTCACAACCATAAGCACTATGTTTGGAGAAGGGTCAACAAGGCCTATAGTGAAAAGAATACCATCCCTACTGTGAAGCGTGGTGGTGGCTCACTGATGTTTTGGGGGTGTGTGAGCTCTAAAGGCATGGGGAATATTGTGAAAATTGATGGCAAGATGACTGCAGCATGTTATCAGAAAATACTGGCAGAAAATTTGCATTCTTCTGCAAGAAAGCTGCGCATGGGACGCTCTTTTACTTTCCAGCACAACAATGACCCTAAGCACAAGGCCAAGTTGACCCTCCAGTGGTTACAGCAGGAATGCCCGACAACACCTTGACACGCCTCACAGCTTCTGGCACATTGTAATTTGGAGTGATGAGACAAAATAGAGCTTTATGGTCAAAATCATAAGCACTATGTTTGGAGAGGGGTCAACAAGGCCTATAGTGAAAAGAATACCATCCCCACTGTGAAGCATGGTGGTGGCTCACTGATGTTTTGGGGGTGTGTGAGGTCTAAAGGCACGGGGAATCTTGTGAAAATTAATGGCAAGATGAATGCAGCATGTTATCAGAAAATACTGGCAGACAATTTGCATTCTTCTGCAAGAAAGCTGCACATGGGACGCTCTTTTACTTTCCAGCACGACAATGACCCTAAGCACAAGGCCAAGTTGACCCTCCAGTGGTTACAGCAGAAAAAGGTGAAGGTTCTGGAGTGGCCATCACAGTCTCCTGACCTTAATATCATCGAGCCACTCTGGGGAGATCTCAAACGTGCGGTTCATGCAAGACGACCAAAGACTTTGCATGACCTGGAGGCATTTTGCCAAGACGAATGGGCAGCTATACCACCTGCAAGAATTTGGGGCCTCATAGACAACTATCACAAAAGACTGCACGCTGTCATTGATGCTAAAGGGGGCAATACACAGTATTAAGTACTAAGGGTATGCAGACTTTTGAACAGGGGTCATTTCATTTTTTTCTTTGTTGCCATGTTTTGTTTTATGATTGTGCCATTCTGTTATAACCTACAGTTGAATATGAATCCCATAAGAAATAATAGAAATGTGTTTTGCCTGCTCACTCATGTTTTCTTTAAAAATGGTACATATATTGCCAATTCTCCAAGGGTATGCAAACCTTTGAGCACAACTGTATATATATATATATATATATATATATATATATATATATATATATATATATATATATATATTCTATCTATAATGTGAGTGATAAGAATTCCTGATAGAAGCTTTTGGAATATGTAAAAGGGTCATATCATTAGGAATCCAATTTTACTCTTTTGAGATAAGAGTTATTTGTAAACATACTGTACATTTCAGAATGTACTTCTTTTTCCAAAAACAGTATTTACACCACAAGAACTAATAATAAGAGTAAAATGTGGGAAAAATATGCCCAGTCTTAAACTGTTACTGCTGTGTGTGACACCTGCTGTTCTGTTATTCTGTGTATGCTTCTAAAGCATCCCAACATTAGGAAAAAGTGACTGATGTGTATTTATTATTATTATTATTATTATTATTATTTTATTTTATTTATTATTATTATTATTATTATTATTATTATTATTATTATTATATAGTTATATGTCCCTGATCATCTAAATTTGAACTCGTTTGTGAGGCACATTTCAGCATGGATTGTTTTGTGAACATGAAACAACATAAGATCCGAGAGCAAGTAAGAATAGTTTTGCGCTGTTTCTCATTTCACAGGCAAAATTATTTTCTTAGAAGTAATAAAGGCACAGCAGCAAAAAAACAGCACATTTAATTCAAAACAGTCAGAGAGAGGATGGAAAATGGTCATGAAAACCTAAATCATGAATTTTGTTTTGCCACAGAACATTTAACAGACATTAAGTGGACATCAGGGAAAAAATAAAATAATTTAAAAATGTACGATGTGGCCCCTTTAAGCAGTTGGGAAAACTCTAGAAAATGGAAGTGCTCACACATGTCAGCAGTTGCCAACAGTCCTGTAATACATCCAGACAACTGGCTCCATAAACGTTTATTGTGTGTCATCACTTTTGGTACCTGTTACCTTTTTTCCTTTTCTTATACTACCAAGAACATCAAACCTTCCTGGATTTGTGACAGGCTCTCTAATTACCTCTGCTATTTACGGTGCTCGGCCCGTCTGCTACTGATTTCTCCATTATCTTGACAGACAACAAACTGGCCCCATTAGAACGGCAGTGCAAAAAGCTCGCCTGGGGCAGGCCTGGGCTTTGCCGACCACAAATCGCTTCTGTATTAAAAGTCACCGTGTAATAACTGCCTTTAGCTTTATCACTGAAGTGCCTGTTTTCTGAGTGAAGGGGTGGGAAGATGGGGTTTCTCTTTGTACAAGCTTTATTGACTGACCCACAGGTTCTGTTGAGAGAACCTTTGAAGGTTCTGGAAGACAGCTTGAACCTGTTTACCATGTCTCTGATCTCGTTCTGGTCCCTCTTTATACCATGCCTTATGTAAATTAAGTTTAGAAAAGGCCTTGTGGAAAGGAAGTTACCAGGGCAGAATTCTGCTTTAGGCTTTTGGAGGTTCTGAAATACAGGCCACAGTGTCTTTTATTTTTAACATTACAAGTAGGGATGTCCCGATACCGATACTGGTATCAGAATCGTGTCCGATACCACACTCATGTACTTGTACTCATGCTCATAAAAATGCTTGATAACAAAAAACGATACCAGTTGACATACAAATGTCAGTGTGCAAACATTCAGCCCACAAATAAAAATCACGTTATGTCCTAGAGAGATTATTTAGCCGCAAAAGCTGCGATTAAAGAGATAATATTTAGTTTTAATGTGCTGCGCTTGTGATTGTTTGGAGACAGTGTTGTTCCGACGCCGGTTGCACATACATTTTAAAGCTCCTCCTTGGCTCATACACAGAAAGCACCATCATGAGCATTGCGCGCTCTGTTTGTAGCAGATGACAATAAACAGAACGCAAATTCACTTTGTAGCACACACAAGTCTACATATTTATTTAATTAAATATCAGCCTTTTGCGGTTTAATAATCACTTTGAGTCATGTAGCAACTGGCTTTTCCAGATTGACCGCAGAGATCTTCTATACTGAGATAACAACCTCTGCGTTTTTACCACAGGAGAGAATGTAACGGTCAACTAGCATGTTATGACAATAAGTCACCATTTGTAGATACTGTACCATGCAAATGAGTGGGGAGAGCCACAAACTGATCGCAAAAATTTCCACGACTTCCCTTATAAAACAGCAATTTTATCGTAGTAAACTCCACACATAGTTCACTCCAAAAGATTGTTTAGTGTAAAATATGTTGAAGATTGGCAGACAGGCAGTCAATTCATTTAGTGTTAACACTTTATAATAATGGTCCATCATTAATAGGTAATTATGCAGGAATTAATGCAGGACAAATGAGTAGTACTACATTAACACTTTAGTTACTACTATTAACTAACATGATTAACCAATCAGTAAGTAATAGAAAACTGATGACTGAGGTAGTTCACTGTTAGGTAATTACTGAATTTGATCTGCCTCATTGAGAACTATTAGCTAACTATGGCTAATTTAAAATAACCACTCATTAATTACTAATCAAATGTGTCCCCCTCAATGTCTATGTCCCCCTCAGTGTCTATGGTGGTTATGGCCATGATCATAGTCAGCTTACCTTACAGAAATATAGGGATGTACAGTACCGGTCAAAAGATTTGAAACACTTACTTATTCTTTATTTTATATAAATATATATATATATATATATATATATATATATATATATATATATATATATATATATATATATATATATATATTATTATTATTATTATATATATATTTTTTTTTACATTTTATAATAATAGTAAAGTCATCAAAACTATGGAATAACATAAATGGAATTATGGGAATTATGTGTTTTAAACAAAATCCAAAATAAATCAAAACTGTGTTATATTTTAGCATCTTCAAAGTAGTCACCCTTTGCCTAGAATTTGCAGACACCTTTGTATCACCCTGGGATGCTTTTTAAACAGTATTGAAGGAGTTCCCATCTATGTTGGGCACTTATTGGCTGCTTTTCTTTATTATTTGGTCCAAGTCATCAATTTCAAAAACTTTTTTTTATTTATTTTTTTTTTAATTAAATTTTAGTTTTATAATGAAATAAATTAATATGGTGGCACAATTATATTTTTGTCTACAAAACTAATTTCAAACATTTAAGCATACGCCTTCAGATCAAACGATTTTTAAGATCATGAGAAACATTTCAGTCAAGTGTTTCAAAACTTTTGGCCGGTAGTGTATGTGCCCAAACCGTATATTCCTCAGGTCTCTTCTGTTCATTCAAAAATTATTAACTTCTGCATGTTTGATATTGCTGAAGGTCTTTTTTAAATAATTCTTGTAACCCATAAGTAATGAGTCAAGTGTTACCACATAAGTATCAAGGAATTACTAATTATCTGGACCATTATTTTAAAATGAGGGTGAATACTCAAGTGTTTGTTTCTACATTTTATTAATTTGATCAAACAGATAGTTAAGATAGTTTTTTTAATTCACAGACATTAAAAAAAAAAAAAATTCTGGCATTGAATTATGAATCATTGAAATAACTGAACATAATTGCATAGGCTACAAACCTTTAGCAGGATAATGCTTTTAATTGCTGGTGCTCACGGTTACTACATGTTTTAAAAGTCTTATCTCTTAACATAAAGTAAAATAATACAATTATATCTCTAATTATGTGTGTGTTGATCTCCACAAGATTTAAACTGAAAACGGAGAGAAAACTGGTGTGCAGCATGAGGACGATTCCACATGTGTACTTCTGCCCTAGACAGTCCACTCTGTAAATACATACAGTTTTTATCAAATTAATTTGATATGTTTCCTCCTTTGCCTATGTCCGGTATGAACAGAACAGAATGTATGTTACAGTTTACTGCGTGCAGGCAGGAGGGTGGAGCAAAATCGCACTCGCTCTTCTTTCAGTTTCAGCACGAGCACTGAATATGGTGAACCCTGATTGGATTAGAAGCTTGATGGACCAGACACTCATTCTTTTTTTTTTTTTTTTTTTTACATTGGATCCATTAAGTTACTCAGAAAAAAAATAAATAAATAAATAAATAAATGCACTTCACATAAATGTAAACACTTCTTGTAAGATTAACCTACCATATCTATGAATACAAAATTCATTTTTAAAATGTTTTGTAAAAAAATGTGTATATTCAAGTGTGTTTTCATTCATTAATAATGCGTTACCATGACCCTCACTTAAAAATAATTAGTAATTCCTTCATGTTTTTGTGGTAACACTTGACTCTTTACTTATGGGTAACCAAAATTATTTTAAAAAGATCTCCAGCAATATCAAACCTGCCGAAGTTAATAATGTGTAATGAACAGAAGAGATATCCCAAGGAATACACAGGTTGGGCACATACATCTGTAAGCTGACTATGATACTCTACCAGACACTGTAGCCATGATTTAGAGAGCTGTTATGTTCATAAATTAATTCCAGCAAAGAACACACATGAGGCATATGTTTCTCAGAAGGCGCATTTCATGATCATGTTCACAATAAAAACATAATCATTCACATTTTAGACACATGTTAATGTTTTGATTAGTAATTATTTAGTAGTTATTTTAAATTAGCCATAGTTAGTTGATAGTTCTCAATGAGGAAAATCAAATTCAGTAATTATTGATTACCTAACAGTGAACTACCTCAGTCATCAGTTTGCTATTACTTACTGATTGGTTAATCATGTTTCCATGCCTCTTGTCTCCTCGCCAGTGTATCGCCAATAGAATGTCTATGGGACTGCCGCGTTATGCAATTCTATGCTAATCTTGTAGGCTCCCCCTTCAGACAGGCTCTGTTGACCATCATAACAACACAGAAACACTTAAAAATAAAAAGTCAGCCAAAATAAAAACTCAATTTAAATGAAAAAAAGTATGACAGAAATATATCTCAGCTGTACTGTAGTGTAATGAAATATTCACTATACTGCTACTACTAGCTACTACTACTACTACTACTACTATTACTAATAATAATAAATCACTAGTAATTGTATTATATTTAAGCAATATCTCACATATGTGATGCTCTGTTATGCAGCACTTTATTTGTCCAATGTTGTATTTTGGATTGTGCTGTGATGTTCTGTATAAAAGCACTTAATTTGATAAAAAAATAATTATATATTATGTTGAAAATTAATGATTAGATTTTAATTTGATTAAAGTTTTTATGAATTCATTTATTTAAACACAAAAAACACAGATATCAGACTCTGTATTGGCAATTACCAAAAAGGAGGTATCGGTACTCATTCTAAAATTATGGTATCGGACATCCCTAATTACATGTATCTTTAATGCATTTCACATACTTTTTTGACATAAAGCTGCATATAACAATTTATGTACAATTAAATGAGTATATCGTGTTGTAATTATCCAATTGGAAAGAGCTTTGTGCAAGCTGAGCAAGTCGGTAGGCAATGGTCACACACTGACCTGGAAGAAATGTGTGTTTCCAGGTCATGTCTGGGCTTCACAGAGGGCCAATCCCATTTAAAAGGATTCTATATGTGTGGATGTTCTGAGCCAAGGCTGTGTCATCAAACATGACTTCATCACAGTAATATTTACTTGCTCTTATAACCCTATGTGGTATTAAGATGTGTCATCCTATGTATACGAGCAGATAAGCAACACTAACATGCATTATGTCATTGCGGTGTCTAAAGGGTATTGAAACTGTTTTGCCATTTACCATATTTTTTTCTTTATTTTTCTTTTGAAAAAAGATCAAGGATTTGTTCTTTGTTCTAATCAAGGTAAAGGGGGGTGAAAGGTTTAAAATGAAGAGGAAAAAACTTGAACCACTGAATCACTTCAGTATTATAATATTCAACACAGGACATTAATTTAACATTAAATGAGTTGGCCTGCAACCATTTTTCTTAGAGCTTGCATAGACTTTGCATAGGCTCTATTTACAAAACTTCTTCTTTTTGGCCAGTCATTGTTGATAACAACATAGACATACAACACCAAAGAGTGTGAAAGCCTCCATATTCAGTCATTTTAGTAATGCTGTCAGCCTGTCAGCTTTAAGCTTTGCACTGCAAATTAAACATCCAATGAAGAAAATTTCAATTAACTCTCTTTCTCTCTCTTTCTATAAACACATCTCCGTGAAGATGGACAGCTTCTTGACAGCATGACATTGTTGGGGAGATGTGACTTAGAGTAAAGGTCATTACTCCTCCTCCATGATGCCTTTACATGTCACTCACAAGAATGGTATGATGACCAATCATGTCCTTGCATGCCTAAAGCCACAGTTATGGCTCTAGGGGTGGTCAGAAGTCCTCAGGACTGGACGGTTGTGTGGAGGGTAAGGGAGGTCAAACCTTTGACATTTGCTGTGACACTAGCCCTCTATTTTTATGCTGAGGCCTTCTCGTGCCAATTACTTTTTTGCCCTGTATAGGGGTATCAAGTTGCAAATGTCACCAATAGAATGGACTTTGTTATTAGAGCCGTTGTGTGTGTGGGTCCTCATGCGTGTGCACACACACAAACTCCTGTTCCCTATTATTGACCTCTGTTGGCACAATTTAGTTTTCTGTTCAGTATAACTAAAGTGATGGCTACAGATAAACAGTCTAACAGATATCTGGAAAGACCAGTGTGACACTGGTGGAGGAAATTCTCACTGGTTTCTTGTATATAGTGATGATGAGCCAATATACGTTGGCAAGTTGGTAAACTTTAGCTCAGATTTCTCTGTTTAACTAGCTCTTGCACTTTGAATGTCATGGAGGAATTGGAAAAGAACATATTCGTTCTCTGAACCATATGAGTACAAAATGTGATTATATGTTTCTTAATCTTTATATCAATTCTATAAATTTAAGTTAGTAAAGTCTGAGTTTGTTTAATTTCAATGGAATTTACATGAATGTTGGTATGGTGAAAAGCATATCTGCCTTTGTTATGTGTGTATTTTAACACAAATGTTGTATAAACTTAAAATTATAATAAGAACACATCCACACAAATGTGTTTTTGTTTGAAAACACATTGTTCCCTGCCTGTCACTCACTCAACGTTGTGTCGATGTAGTGACACTAGGGGTTCGATCTTGAGAGACCCAATCACTTTTGCTTAAAATAGAAAAAGCCAATGAGAATTGGCGAGTGGAATTTGCATGCCACTCTCTGCCCTGGACATACAGGTATAAAAGGAGATGGCGTGCACCACTCATTCAGATTTTTTCTTCGGAGCCGAATGCATGTATTGTGTTCGTCCCATCACCTATGCTTACGCTGTTGGATTTACGGCGCATATTACAGCGGTCACTCTCGCACGGTCGAGTGTTGTGCTTCCCCTGGGCACTTCAGTGGCCAAGTCTACAGGTGCTAAAAGAGTATATTCTAAAGAGTATATTTTCTACTAAAAGAGCTCGCACAAACGATTGGCATCATTTTAAAGATGGCCTTTCGCCTTTGTGCTACTGGATGAGGCCATTGTCTCTCCCCTCCGGATAGCCATGAAATCTGTCTCGAGTGCTTGGGGCGCCAGCACACCGAGGCAGCTTTCGTGGAGGGGTCATGTTCTCATTGCGAGAACATGCCCATGAGAACGTTGCGGTCACAGCTCACTTCCTTCTCCATGAAGCAAGGAGCCACCGCGGCTGCTTCCCAACCCAGTCCGTCCTGGGCTGAAACTCAGGCGGCTGTGTCGGTGAGCGCCGCGGGCGATGTGGACATGGGAGCGTTTCCGCCGGCTCAACCCCCGCAGACCTCCCATCCCCCAGCACACTCGTTCTACCCGGAAGAGCTGTCGAGCGATGCAAGCGGTCCGCCTCAGGGCGGATTTAATGTCTCGTTCGCAGCTCGTGACGAGGATGAGTTATCGGTCACAACATCGGAGGGTGGGCTTCTGCTGTCGGTAGCAGACAAATCTTCTGAGCTCCCGCTCACGAGCGGTAGAGCTCAGGATGAGGCGGACGCTGAGATAGCAGCCGTGCTTGCCCGGGCAGGTGTGAACATCGGGCTAAAGTGGAACCCTCCACCCTGCCCTGAGCGTTTGCGGCTGGATGATTGGTTTCTGGGATCGGAGCGCAACTCATGGCCGCACCCCACCCTGGTGCCTTTCTTCTCGGAAGTGCACGAAGAGCTAACGAAGTCGTGGAAGGCACCTTTTTCTGCCTGTACACACTTTGCGGGTTCACCCATCCTAACTACCCTCAACGGTGGAACAGCTAAGGGATACATCGAGCTTCCCCAGGTAGAGCATGCTGTAGCGGTGCATTTATGCCCGCAGGGTGCAGCCACCTGGATGGACCAACCAAGGCTCCCTTCCAAGGCCTGTAAGTTCTCTTCCTCGTTGATAACGAAGGTTCACTTTCTCGATGCGCCCATCTCCCAAGGGGAGCTTTTTGGCGACACTGTCGAGGACTTCACCCATCAGTTCTGAACTGGTGTTCTTCCTGTGGGAAGCCCCATAGAGGTGCGCAGTCGGGTATGTGCTGTCTTTCTTACAGGAAGGGCTGGAGAGACAGCTGTCTCCCACTACCCTGAAGGTGTACGTGGCTGCTATAGCAGCATATCACGATACACTGGATGGGAGACCCTCACGACAGCACGACCTGATCACCAGGTTCCTCAAAGGCATGAGGAGGTTGAATCCTCCTAGACTGCGCCCGATTCCCTCTTGGGATCTCTCTGTGGTCCTACCTGCCCTACAGAGAGCCCCCTTTGAGCCCTGGAGCAGGCCGAGCTCAGCACCTTTTTCACTGAAGACAGCCCTCCTGGTGGCACTCACTTCCAGCAAGAGGGTGGGGGAACTACAGGTGCTCTCTGTCACCGGCGAATGCCTGGAGTTCAGGCCGGCACACTCTCACGTGATCCTGAGACCCCAGCCCGGTTATGTGCCCAAAGTTCCCACCACTCCCTTCCAGGACCAGGTGATGAACCTGCAAAAGCTCCCTTCAGAGGAGGAAGACCCGGCCTTGTCGTTGCTATGTCCAGTTCATGCCTTGCGCATTTATCTGGACCACACGCAGAGTTTCAGATGCTCAGAGCAGCTCTTGGAGCAGCTCTTTGTCTGTTTTGGAGGGCAGCAGAAGGGGAAAGCTGTCTCCAAACAGAGGCTGGCCCATTGGATTGTGGATGCCATTTCCTTGGCTTACCAATAACAAGAATTGGGCTACACCCAATACCTTTGCGAGGTTTTACAACCTACACATAGAACCGGTTTCATCCTGAGTGTTATGGGGTAACAGCAGGTAGGCCAGGCAGCCGGTTGGGTGTACCGCTTGCATTTATGCCTTTACCCTTTTTCAAGGTGATAATGTGTGCTTTTTTTCCACAACAGTTCCCCGTAACTGGTGAACCCTGGATGCCTCTTAAGTCTTAAGCAATATTCGGTGGCGAACCCAGTACTCGTGGTATGCCCCTTTTCAGGTGAGCCCATGTACTTGGGCTCAGTGCTCCATACGTGGTGATTCCCCCCTCGGTAATCCCGTATGACGCATTTCCACCGTTTGGTTTCCCCTCAGGAGAACCCTGTGTTTCCCCTCATCAGAGCTTCGCTCTGCTTCGGCCACTGTTGCTGTGTACCCTCTCCATAGATAGGGTCCTCCCGGTGGTATCATTCCATATGTGAACTTCCCTGTTGGTAAGTCCGTGTGAGGTATTCTCCACATGTTAACCTCCCTCTGGTAAGATGTGGTCTCCGTAGTGCCCTCCCTCCTGGAGAGGGAAGAGCACTTCCCAGCGCTATTCTAGAAGGTGCTCGGTGGGAAATTGTTTAACAGAAAAATCAGGAAAGGCCACCGCTTGTAGCCTCCTTGGGTAAGTGCCTCCTACCCCCCTTAACGGGACTAGGGAGACGCCTCGCCTAACTCGCTAGAACGTCACGACTTGGTCGAGCACTCGCTGCGAGGCATGCAGCAGCTTGCCCGCGTTCACTCTTCCATACCTCGGGACACAGTTCAGCGCCTGCTGCGTTTCCTATAGGAACCCCTAGTGTCAATACATCGACACAACATCGAGTGAGTGACAGACAGGGAACTTCTAGGTTACTGGTGTAACCTCTGTTCCCTGATGGAGGGAACAAGATGTTTTGTCCCTCCTGCTGCGGCGCTGAACCGGCCGCTGACATGGCTGGGACTCTCTATCGGCTCCTCAGCATAAATCTGAATGAGTGGTGCACGCCATCTCCTTTTATACCTGTATGTCCGGGGCGGAGAATGGCATGCAAATTCCACTCACCAATTCTCATTGGCCTTTTCTATTTTAAGCAAAGGTGATCGGGGCTCTCAAGATTGAACCTCTAATATCACTACATCGACACAACATCTCGTTCCCTCCATCAGGGAACAGAGGTTACACCAGTAACCTAGACGATTTCTCTACGTTTAAGCCTCTCATCCACACTGGAGCAGCGTTTTACTCCACATGCTCCTAGAAAATGCTCTCCATTACTCTCATTACAATACTTGAGTAAATTTTTTTAAGTATAAATAAATAACAGTACTTTTAATTTTACTTGAGTTGATTAAAAAAAGTATTCAACTTCGCTAAAATTATTTTTCACCACAATTACAAAGTACAAAAAAATACATAATATTTCAGATTTTTTGGGAAGAAGAAAGTTATACGCGCTAAATCTATTTATAAACTAAAACATGCTGTGCGTGGCATGACGGAAGCCCACAGGGCACAGCAGCTCTCATAAACTGCTGCCAGTGTCCTCTCATCTCTAGCTTCTTCAAGACTTTCTGCCCTGTCACTATACAACAACTGTAATATGGTGATTTTCTGCATATTTCATTTTATTCTGGAAAGGAGTCATTCATTCAGGTACGAGGGAACCGTCTGAACACATTTAAGCATTAATAAAGCTGTTTTTTAAGGTAGGCAATGTTTTAACTGTGTCAAACATTAACACAATGTAGTTTGACCAGTGGTGAATTCTCAGGGCCAGCAAAGCCTTCTCTGCTGGCCTAACATGCCAAATATATAAATATTTTTCATCCTTTCATTCTCAGTCACCTTTTTGCCTATGTATTTTTAATCGCTTTCCACTCTTAATTAATCTACAAACAAATAGAGAAAAACAAAAAGTTTATCCAGTAAGAATGTATTCCTTGATGCTTACAAGCGAAGTGTGACAGCTGTTTCACAAATCACATGCCCGAAGCCGAGCTCGTTAGCAGAAGCAGCGCGTGAGTTTGAGCTCCACCCCCTCAATTTCCACAGAATCCCTCAGCAGTGCAAATGAATGAGCAACTAAAGTCAGACAGGAGATTCACCAGCCAATCAGACTGATTTATTTGTTCTTGGTGGGTGTAATCTTTAGGATATGTTCTGGTCAAGGCCTTCTAGCTGGCATTGAGTGACGCAATCATGCTTTATGTGATTTAATTGATAATTTGAAAGCGAAGAGTGCGAGATCATCATCACTGCCACTATCGCCATTGAGAAAGAAATCCTTATGGATTTAAAAACATGAGATATTCTGCATGACTGTTTGATTGCTTAATTTATTAAATTGGAAAGGAGGACTGATTTTCAGCTCAAGCAAACTGGTAAGTGCTTTTTGCATTGTTATAGCAACATCAGGAGTTTTCTAAGTGTAAATTAGGCTGCTTGAGCATTCAGCAAGTTTTGAAAAATAGTGCTACGTTCCATTCAACTCGGAAAGTCGGATTTTACAACTTCCTACTAGGAAAAGTGCAATGGAATGCATCTTTAAGTCAGAATTACAACTTGTAGGCTCGTGCATAAATTCTTCGCAGAGATGCAGGGGCATGATGTCACACATACATGTCAACACTCAGGGAGATATACAAAGTAAGTGATAAACATTCACTTTAAGTAATATCGATAAATGAGTTCATTTCCACATTACATGATATTAAAGCATGTTTAACAAATGCTTACAGAAACAGATGTATAAAACATTATAAACTCTTTTGATAATTGTACACATGTAGCACAAATGCTACTGCTGCAGCACTGTTTATCAGTTGGGTTGCTATGAGACATCTCTAATGAGAGTCAAACCCCTGCTAAGCTAACGGGAGCATTGCAGTTTTGTTTCCTTAAACGTCATCTTCCGAATATCTGGGAATGGGATGCATTAATGGTCGGAGACATCAAGTAGGAATATCCCACATCCAACTTGAATGGAACGCAGCATAACTGTGTACCCTGACGAAACGAAATATATTGCAAGCAACATTTAAATCGTAAATATTATTAGATCGATTTTTCCAGGTATTATAGACCTCCTTGGTAGATTCATATGAAAAATTATGATTTTTGACATTCATTTCACAAAAAAACATGCTGCAGTTAAAATTGGGCTTGCTTGAGCATTAAGTGTCGTTTCAAGTTCTGGCTTTCGTGCGTGGATGTGTTTTTAAAAAGTCAGTTGGTATTATTAGTTGACTGCCATGTAATGTATGATAGGCATAGCGTTTTATTCATTATGAAACTGTGAAATCATTTTATTCATTTTCTTAATGGCATGAATCGCACTGAAGGCCTAAACTTAAAATGCACGGCCCGCGGCTGAGTTTGTCATATATGTGGGGTATCTTGTTTACTTGCTATATGTCTAAAACAAACTTTTTAAATACTTTAGAAAGATACAATGGCAATAGTGTCAGAAATTAACGGGGACTCGCAGCAAAAATGCCACCAAAATTGACAAAAACATCCCATAAATTCAAAATACGGGGGCAAAAAATGCCCACACAACGAGTTCCCGTGTTTTATTAATAAAATCTGATATAGTTACAATTACATACATTGCGATCTTCTTTTGACTTTTCACTGAACATTCTTTTTTTTCCCGCCATCCAGTTCCTCACACCACTGTGCTCACAGACAGGCTCTCCGCTTCTATCAATCCACATCAGTTCGGTATTGTACTCCCGCATTAAATTACGTAACTGTTCGCCCCTCTAGTTCAAAATAAACTGCCCTTGCGGGTAACACTCTTACTCACGGTGCTGTACTGTTCTTACATGCCCTGTCTCACCCGATAGAGGCAAAAACTGCGCAAGGGATGGATGTTATATAAAGAAGGAATGATAAATCACAAAACATAATGTAACCAAATGCTACAATTGACTTAATAATAATATCTCAATATGTTAAATAACCATAAAGTTAATTAATACTTTATTATTACAACTGTAATACAATAATGCATATACAGAACAGCCATTTTTAGTGTTTTATTCAATCATATCTCTCACTAAACACTGTGTGAAATGTTTATTTTTTCCTTATTTTATTCAGCTGGCATGTAGGAGTTGATAACAGTTTACTTAATAATCTCATTCCATATCTGGATAATTGCTGCAATATCATAGAGGATAAATATCCTTCTCTAGGATTTTGCATTATATTAGTTTTGTAAAGTATGTTAACTTAATAGCCTAAATACTTGGACATACATGAATGAGAATAAACCCGAAATTTCAAAAAAGTTGAACACTGAAAGTGTTTCAGTCACAATGCACATTATGTAGTTTAGAGACAATTTAGAGGCATTTAGAATGTTATAAATGGCTATTTCTATTTAAAAAATGTTGTATTTTTAAAATATTCTGTTTGTCCAAGAATCCTCTTGCAGCAATGCAGTTCTTTGGCATTTAGAAGCTGCTAATTTAGGACCTGTGAAGAGTTTGTTTCTCAAGCTAGAGACTGTGATTTACTTGTCTTTTTGTTGTGCATCTGGCCATCCACTTCCCTCTCTATCCTGGTTAGAGATTCTTTTTTTTCAAAACAGTAATACATGGAATAGCCTTTACTTCTCTAAAACAATAGACTTTAGGAGAAAATAGAATTTCAGGAGAAATATGTTTCTTTTTGCCTAGTTTTAAAACCAAAATTTGACTTGCAAGTGTAAAGCAACTTGTATTTTCAATTGTTCTAATAATAAGAACATTTTCTTCAGTACCAAATTAGCACTTTAGAATGCTTTTGTAAGGAATAGGTGACACAGTATATGTTTGCCATCATGGGTAAAGAAAAAAATTAATAAATACCACTTAAAACAATTATTTCATACCGTAATAATGTTGGCAATTAATGATTTTGATACTATTTTTGATCAATTCAATGCATCTTTGGTGAAAGGAAGCATAAGTTTCTTTCAAGAACAAAAATGTCTTTGTGTTCTAAAAATGGAAGCATATATACCATATATAATATAATTTTCATAAAGTAACTTGAAACGTAATTACTTGAGTAGTTTTTCGGCAAACTACTTATTTATTCTTACTTGAGTCATAATGTTTTTTAGTACTTCTACTTGTACTCAAGTTAATTATTTTTTCAGTAGCAGTACTTTCACTTATGTAATTTTTTTTTACAAATTTAAAAAAAAAATAATAATAATAATCAGCACTCTTTCCACCATTGTCCATTACCGCAAACTTTGGAAAATGATGCTGTTAGGAAAAAACAAAAAACAAACAGAGTTTTTAAACTTAAATGTTTTGATGTGGCTTAAGTTCATATTTAACTGCTACATGTAGTTGGTATAGTTTTTTATTTATTTATTTATTTTTATTTTATTCATTTTTTTTATTAGGTTTTGAAATATAAAAAAAGATTGTAAATACACATCAACACAGACATCAAAATGTTTCTTTTGGAAAGTAACAGCTTTGGAAAAGATGTTAACACTCTGGTGTCAATTGCTTGGCTTAGTTTGAAACTAGCTCTTTGTCCTTGGTACCTGTTTCACATTTTCTTTTTTTCAATGGTATTTACCAAAATCAGTCTAATAAAAGCAGATCCTCCACTTTAAAAATAAAACCAAGCAAAACAGGTAAAACAGTGGTATTGGATCCTTTATATTGAATGACTTTCAGGTTTTATGTAACCCCTCTGGGTAGGTGAAGTGTTACGGACTATACAATGGATTGTGTTTAACAGAGCAGGCATAAAAACAAAATTGCTATAAGATGCAATGGTGAGCACATCATTCAGATTTACTGTGCAGAACATGAGCCTCCACAATATATATATATATATATATATATATATATATATATATATATATATATATATATATATATATATATATATATATATATATATTTTTTTTTTTTTTTTTTTTTTTTTGTGCAAATTTACATTTGCAAATTTGCAAAACTGATCGACCATGCACTTGGTTAATCGGTCAGGTAGTCGATTAACAGAAGTGCACGCACATTATGGCACATAAAAGCTGCCCAGAGTGAGGGAAGCTTAAAACCTCAAAGTTGAACAAGATCTTAAGTATTACAGGGGGAACCTGGGGGGAAAGGCCAAAGGTTCACGTTTTGTGTCACTTTTAAAACTCAATAACTTAACTGTGGCTCTGTCTCTTCTTCAAAGTATCAACTTGTTTTTAGGGAAGTAAATTCCTAAGATGTACTCTTTCAGATGTTATCGTAATTCACCTGTCCCTTTGGGAAAGGATTGCGTTTTAGTGACTGGTTGATTGTTGTCAATATTAAGCTGGTTTTGAATGACTCCCTATGGCACTGATGCCTGGAAATATGGATTTTTCATCTTCACTATTGCATTGACTCACTATTGCGGTGGAAAGGGCCACTGATCCCTGAGAGGTATGTAACAGATTTGTTTTAATTAAGTGTGCAAACAAATGAGAAATTGGATCGTTGACTGAAACACTGGAACTTGAACAATTGCACCACTAATTGCTGTTACTTTTTTTGTGCGTTAATCGATAGCATTGCTCAACTATACTGAGCTCTTGCAGCACAGTAAATAGACTGGAAAGCCAAATCAGTCAGAAGTGTGAGAACTTACACCATTCGACTTTGATGTGCACTCAAGTGGTTATAACATTAGCAAATTTAAAGGCTAATCCATGGCTTGTTTAGGATCCATAGTTTGCTTAATTATTTAAGCTGCTGTGTGCTGCATAGCTGATATTTCTAAATGGTAAAGTGTGTGCATGTTGGATTTTTTTTCGTAAAATATTTGGCTTTGCGGTGGGTACATGTGAACTTCCTGGACAAGGTGCTGTCGATCCTCCCTCTCAGACTAACATTGCTAAACTACAAAACCCAGCAAAAATAAAACGCTCAAAGGATTAGCACAATTTAGAAAGCACACCCCCATCCTTTCCAATGTGCTTTCTTTTGCGCCGCGGCTATTTCTCCGCACCCAGCATGAGCTCCACTTTGTGGCTTTTAATAACTTGCCTTTCTTAGCCACTACCCCCTGAGCCATTTTTTTTCTCTATTTCTATCTCTCCCCCTTCACTTTATTTGTGCCACCCTGTTTCTACCTACTAGCAGCTGCAAGGAGGAGCAAGACTTATGTGGTGGAGGCGGCTGCAGCAAATTTCTTCCAGTTGCTCGACGCTCTAATCCACCTCTTTTCTTCACAGCTCAACCATTATATTGCAGTTTCATTGACTGGGAGGTGTTGTGTTGCAGTGGAATCAATAGCTGAGGCGATCCCAGCCCAACGATTAGCTTGTCAGTCAGGCCTGTGCACTGGAAAGGGAGGGGAGGCTGCGTAAATCCAGGAATACCAGGGGCCACCAGCATAGAGCAGCAGGAATGCGGAGAGCTGTTGAGTGCTCCTCGCCACCTGTTGTGGAAGGCAACATGTGCTGTGTGTATTAACCTTTCTGCTACTGTGGTTTAACCACTGGCCACTGCAAGGCCAGCACCCCAGTCTGGGCGAAACATGTCACACATAAGTACATATGTACATGCTTTTACACTCACACAGTCATAACATCATTCAATGTCGTCATGTTTCTGTCTGTATACTTTGGATGTACTGTATACAGTAGACTTAAAAAAAGTGGTAACCTGTAATTGTTACCTCAAGGATCGACCTAGTTTGTCAGGGAAATTTAGTCAGATTAAATAGCATTTATAATTGAACTAAATCATTTCATTTAGATGCACATTTTTGGTTAACTGACAATTTTTTTTTTTTAACAGTGTAGAAATGCCTATTCATTTTTAATGCATGTTACCGTTCTACACTAACTGTACATAATCATAGTTATTATTGTGCCTTAATAATTATAACATATAAATCCTATACTAGTATATACCATTTCAATATTTAGTGTTTATATATATAATATATTTTTTTTAATTGTACGGTATTGTAACGTAGTCGAAGAGACGATGATGTGTGATGAACCCAAGTGCAGTTATATTTACAAACATGATATCCAAAAAACCATAACTCCAAACGTGAACAAAACAAAAACATGAACTTGATTAAACTAAACTTGACTTGAACAAACCATAAACATGAACTTGACTATGAAACAACGTTACATAAACACAATACCTGACAATGGACAATGGCAAACATGAGGCTTAAATACATGGACAAGAGAGAAACATGACAATGATAACCAATGACAGCAAGACACATGAACATAGAGGGAAACATGAAATCACATGACCAGGGGACCACATGACATGAAACAGGGAATCACATGACATGGCAGGGAAACAGGAAATAACATGACATGGAACACATGACTATAAAACAGGAACTAAACTTCCAAAATAAAAGACATTAACATAAAACATGAACAAAAACACATAAATCCATGACAGGTATACATGCTTACCATGTCTATCCATGTCATAAACAAATCAAAGCTGTTTTTAGAACCCTGACAGAAGGCAGGGAAATCAACCACTTTAGCTTGCTCTGGTTTTAGAGTTTATGCTGTCATATTGGTTCTTGTGCATTAAATAAATTATTCTGGGTCTATCCCATGAGACTGCAGACTTAGTCTTATTTCAATCTGGAGCAAAGAAAAGCAACTGTACACTATGTAAATAAACCAAACCACACTTAATAAACCAAAAGTACAGTGAATTTAGCATGAAAAAATTAGTGCCCTTTCAAAAATATCTGGCTACTATCCGGAGTGGACATACAGTTCTTTATCAATAAGATGTCGCTTGATATTCTGAGAATTCATAGGGTGGAACTCAATCAGCTCCCTAGCTCCCTATGTTGTGAATCAGTATATCGTGAACATGAATTCGGGCACTGGCATGGGTGTTGATCCACTGAGCATTGGGACACTTATGACTCAGTAACCTGCAACACTATAACAAGCTTGCGCATTCAAGCGCAGTTGTTATGAATCAGTACCATTGCTGTATAAATGACACTATCGTTCATTTTCGCTGAACGTACAGTGTTATTATGAAAGATAAATGACATTAAATAAAGAAATAAAAATATTAAGGAGTGTATTTTAAACCTACTTTTAACAACTCTAATATTTAAAAGATTGTCTTCCTTTCATGGTCATTGTGGATGAAAGACGTTACAAACAACATAGCAGCACAGAGCCACAGCGTTTACACTTTTCGGGGGAATCAACCTACCAATGGCTTACTTATATTTATATTAAGCTGGGATTAGAATTTTTTTTTTTACATTGTAAAAATTACATACTTCACATTTTTTTTTTTTTTTTAATTATTAAGAAAAAGGCTATTTATTGATGCTTTTCCTCCTACATTTATATGGAACACCCAGAATATAATTAGCTTACCATTAGTTTATTTTTGTTTTGTTTCTTTTTGTTCATATTATCCATATGGTCACAGACATCTATTGCTGTGTCAGATCAGTTTAAACATCACAGTCTTTATGCTGGGTTATACTCTTGCCATGCAAATTAGTGTGGACAGTAGCGTAGCTCATTCCTCCACATGAGATCGGTGTCACTGACAGTGTGAATGAATGCATATGATAAAACTGCAATATCACACTGCCGATCCTGCTTTTCAGTGCAACAACACTCTTGCACTTGTTTTATATTGCTTAATTATTTCAAATCAGTTGTAGTAGTTAAAACATGAATCAAGTATTGACCTAAGTACTGTAAGTGTGCCTGCTTGGTCTCTCTTCAGTTTCACTGGAGCTTTTGCGAGATTTTATTCAGTACTATTAAGCTTGTCTCTTCTGCCATGTGTGTCCTTAAAACTCTGGCTGATTTCAAAGTCCCATCTGACAGGATGGCCAGCCAGCTGACGGCTGGAATTAATGAGTGGGGACCTGCAGTGGGTTGGCAGGTAGCGGAGGCACATGGAACAATGAGGCCTGTTGCTTGTAATCACTTGAAGCTGCTGTCATTAGTGTAGGCCTGATGTGGGACCAGCGTGGGCTCAGGAGAGAGAGGGTGGGCAGGAAGTGTTGGCCAGCTGCTGCCAAGCTGTCATCAGGAGGGCAGACTGCTGGGGTGGAGTGCACCATTGCAGGAGCTGCTAGAGTCAAGGGCAGAACGGAGTGTCCTGATGATTAGTGTCTGTGTGAGTGTGTGTATGTGTATGAGAGAGTGAATATTTGTATTGTTGGTGGTTATATCAAAGTCCCTTTAAGGCAAGGCAGGTCACTTGGCGGCCATATTTGTACCGCCAAAGGGATGGTGAGTGAAGCGAGGTGGGTAATCAACACTGCTACATTTATTCCTTTGACAACCATGCAGAGATACAATTGACCCCCTCTGGTTGGGACACAACGATTTTAGGCTCTGGTTAAATGTTAGTGATACCTGATCTCTGTGACTGTTATATTCATAAGATTGCCAATTATTTATCAAGCTAATACTAGTAGGTTGCTTCATAAGAATATTCAAAATGTCATGATCTTTCCATGACCGTAAGCCAAAGTGTCAACTTTATATATACTAGATAGGGAGCACATGAGCCTTCTTAAGTAAAACACAAAAGGAGATGTTTGATAGAATGTTATCCCTTGTCACCATTCACTTTTATTGCATTTGGAAGTGTCGATGCAGTGCAGGTGACAGTCCAAAGTTGTGAAACTAGTCACTATACACATAAAATTTATGAAGTTTTTTATTATTAATCAAAATTGAAAATAGTGACGTTGATGAGTTCGCTGGTTAGTGTATGAAAAAGGTGCAACTGCGCAAACTAAATTATTAGAAATGGTAATGTTTATTATGCAACTTCTCAATCTCTAGCCTTGAATAGGCTTTATTCAAGCTGTCAAACCACAAAAAGACATATCTGTAACCGAAAATGCACTGTGTAGGCTATATGAAAGACACATATACACAATGTATCATCCAGTCATGGCTAAAGTAAATAATCTATGTCCTTTGATAATGAATTGGGTCGGATTTCATGGAAAACTTTTTGAGAAGCGCTCAGTGGCAGAGTAGAATTTTGAGCAGCTTTCAGAGTCTTAGCTGGCTGGTGGCAGTGTGCTGACATTCATAAAAACCAATTGGTTCGAATTTTAGAATGCACCGTGATGTCTGCCAGACGTGTCTGGTGTGGAACCTTCTTAAGGCTGTCAGTCACTAACATTCTGCCTAACAGATATTTCACAGAAGAAAACATCATACAGATTGGAAAAACATAAGGTTAAATAAACTATGGCAGAACTTTTTATTTTTGGGTGAACCACCTCTTTAAGCAAGTTTGCCAGCAAATGATAAAGCTATTTCTTTAACTGTTTATCTAATGTTTTCATGATTGTTAAAGTCGTGGCCTAGTAGTAAGTGCATGTGCTTTGACTTGTTACATGGTGGCACTCATGTAGGTGACAAAAGTTCAAGTCTGTGTGGTTTTCTTTTTGCTCTCTTACTGTCTCTATCAATAAAGTGTTCAAAAGGCAAAAAAAGAACAAATCTACGTATTGTTATTGTTAGATACGTTATACAGCATGGTTCAAATTTTGGCTATGACATGGTAATCAGTGTGGATATATAGGTGTGTTCTATATGTCTTATATCCTTCTAATATATTGGGACAGGGCTAAGCTGGTCCCTTAAGAGTCCTTATGGAAAGCTCTGGGAGAATGTTGGAGGAAAACCTCCTCAAGAGGAAAACATACTAGCGTGTTAAGTTATTAAGCCCCACTTTGAACAGTGTGTGTGAAACAAGCTCCCACAAGGGTGGGTGAGAATCCCTTAACTCACATTACCCCTCCCCTTAGCTTTGTCTCTTTTTCAGGACTAGGTTAGAGGGGTCACCCTCTTCATGTGGATAGGTCCTTTGGCCCAATTATGCTGCTACAGTGCTCAATTAGCAACAATCCCCTCTTTTTAAGGTGATGTTTGAAAGGGCTTTACATTTTTTAAGGTCTAAAGAAAGGGGGGGCAAAGTGCGATGAAATTAGGGACATAATCGGAGACTTAACTTAAATCATTGTCTCTGAAGTATTTGCTGTCCTCAAATATTCATACACTTCTCTGGCTCTTTATCTTTTTGTCTCTCTCACTTCAAATCTTGAAGATGACCTGGATTTTTTACATTTCTGGATCTTTTTTTAAATATACATACTTGGTGTTAAAAATAAGTGTTTGCCGTTCTGTCCTTGAGGTTTGTTATTTCACAAATTACATTGTTATATTCTGGGTTTTGTCAGTGCTCTTCACAAGTGTTAAATCAATGATTGGAAGATGATGAAGAGATTGTGTATATGAATTCACAACCCTTCCCTGATCTTTGGAAAAAGAGAGTCATCCAGGTAGGTCTGTCTACCCAAGTAATGTCACATTCTGTCGTTAGGAGCTCAATTAAATTGGGCAATTAACCTTGTTTATAACAGCAATATGGAGTGAGGCAGAAAGTGTATTGTTGTTAAACAGCAAGAGGTCTCTAGCTGTTGGAAGAATGCCCACCAGACACCTGAATAGGGCCTGGCACATGCAGGGTAAAAGTCCCAGGCCTCACCCCTGCAAGCCTTAACTTCACACTTCCCCAACCTCACCTCTAAAACAACAAGTACCATTCTTCTGATGTGTATTTAGGATTGTCCACTTTGATGGAAACAATTGCTTGCTGTCTTGCTTGAGACCCATGGTGAGGAACCAAGTTCACTGTCTACGCACACAAACGAGGTTAAAAAGCTTTGGGTTCTGCCAAGCCATTTCTCTGTGTTGGAAGTGGTGTTCAGCAACTTACCTGCCAAACATCTTTTCCTCTCTTAAACCCAATGCCAGATGTTACAGACACCTACAGTTCATGTGTCAGTTAGTACTAAACTGCATAGTGGTAATGACACCTTGTTATCTTGCAAGAGAAGTATCATGATTGTTACTACTCCTAGACTGTTTTCTATCCACCAAGGAAGAGATCTGGAGGAAGATTAATCTTGGAGTGGGATCAGCTGAAGTTTAAAGGCCCAAAGGAAGAAAACAATTGGACTGACAGATCAGGTATTTTGGGTTTGGGTTTTGAAATAATATTAGGGGCTTTATCAATTTTATTTATTTATTTATTTTAATTATTCTTATTTTACTGTTACTCATGATGCCTGATATTTTTCCACTGCTAATGCACTTAAATGATAGGTGACTTTAGGCTTTCAGATGTGTATTTTAAAGTGGTTAACCTTTTATTGCTCTCATGTGTGTTGATTTGTGCTGCTTAAACTTAAAGGATGGCTGACTTGTCTGTTTCATCAAAAACAACTCATGTTTGAAAAAATGCTAGCAGCATGATTTTAAAAAGGAAGGAAAGAAATAGAATAAGGCATATTGTTACAGTGTATTCAGAAAGTATTCAGACCCCTTCATTTTTTTTTTCTTCACATTTTGTTATGTTGCAGCCTTATATGATTACATGCTTTATATTATTATTATTTTTCACATCAATCTACTCTCCATACCCCATAATGACAAAGCAAAAACCAGATTTTTCCTAACTGCAAATTTATTAAAACAAAAAACTCCATAGTGGCCTCCATAATCCTTAAATGGAAGTAGTTTGGAACAACCAGGACTCTTCCTAGAGCTGGTCGCCCGGCCAAACTGAGCAGTCAGGGGAGAAGGGCCTTGGTAAGAGAGGTGACCAAGAACCCGACTGTCACTCTGGTTGAGCTCCAGAGATCATGTGTGGAGATGGGAGAAACTTGCAGAAGGACAACCATCACTGAAACACTTCGTCGTTTTGGGCTTTATGGCAGAGTGGCCAGACGGAAACCTCTCTTCAGTACAAGAAAGCAAAAAAACACCTAAAGGATTCTCAGACTGTGAGAAACAAAATTATCTGGTCTCATGAAACGAAGATCGAACTGGAAACCAGGCACTGCTCATCACCTGCACAATACCATCCCAAGGGTGAAGCAGTGGTAGCATCATGCTGTGGGGGTGTTTTTCAGTGGCAGGGACTGGGGGAACTGGTCAGGGATGAAGGAAAGCTGAATGCAGCAAAATACAGATATATCCTTAATGAAAACCTGTTCCAGAGCGCTCAGGGCCGAAGGTTCACCTTCCAACAGGACACTGACCCTAAGCACATATATATATATATATATATATATATATATATATATATATATATATATATATATACACTACCGGTCAAAAGTTTTGAAACACTTATTCTTTATTATTTTTATTTTTTTTATTATTCTTTTTTTTTCACATTTTAGAATAATAGTAAAGTCATCAAAACTATGGAATAACATAAATGGAACTATGGGAATTATGTTGTGATTAAACAAAATCCAAAATAAATCAAAACTGTTATATTTTAGCATCTTCAAAGTAGTCACCCTTTGCCTAGAATTTGCAGACATGTACTCTTGACATTTTCTCAACCAACTTCTTGAGGTATCACCCTGGGATGATTTTTGAACAGTACAGAAGGAGTTCCCATCTATGTTGGGCACTTATTGGCTGCTTTTCTTTATTATTTGGTCCAAGTCATCAATTTCAAAAACTTTTTATTTTTATTTATTTTTTTATTACATTTTAGTTTTATAATGAAATAAATTAATATGGTGGCACAATTATATTTTTGTCTACAAAACTAATTTCAAACATTTAAGCATACGCCCTTAGATCAAAAGATTTTTAAGATCATGAGACACATTTCAGTCAAGTGTTTCAAAACTTTTGACCGGTAGTATATATATATATATATATATATATATATATATATATATATATATATATATATATATATATATATATATATATCCTTATAAATCTGTTTTTTGCTTTGTTACTATGGGGTATGGAGTGTAGATTGATGTGAAGAAAAATAATTTAAAGCATTTTAGCATAAGGCTGCAATATAACAAAATGTGAAAATAATGAAGGGGTCTGAAAACTTTCTGAATGCACTGTACATGCTTAACATTAAAACCTGTATTCCTTTCTGGCCTGGTAGGAACCAACATGAATCAATATATAATTTCTTCCATAAAAACTGCTTTAATCAATGCTGTTTCTCTGTGTTCTCTTACTATGTGTTTTTCCAGTAAAACACATGCTGTTTTTCCAAATAGAATAATTTGCAGTTACCTAACAATCAACAAAAACAATGAATTATTGTTAGCACTTCACAATAAGGTTATATTTGTTAACATCAGTAAGTGCATTATGTATCATGAACAAACCATGAGCAATATTTTTTACAACATTTATTAACCTTGATTAACTGTTATTGTTAGTTTATGATAGTTCATAATGCATTAACTAATGATAATATATGCACAGATGAGCCAAAACATTATGACCACCTGCCTAATATGCTGTTGGTCCTCCCGTGCTGCCAAAACAGTGCCGACCCGCCGTGGTATGGACTCTACAAGACACCTGAAGGTGTCCTGTGGTATCTGGCACCAAGATATTAGCTGCAGATCCTTCAGTTCCTATAAGCTGCGAGGTGGAGCCGCCCTGGATCGGACTTGTTGGTCCAGCACATCCCACAGATGCTCAATTGGATTGGGAATTTGGAGGCCAGAGCAACACCTTGAACACTTCATCATGTTCCTCAAACCATTCCCGAACAATGTGTGCAGTGTGGCAGGGCGCATTATCCTGCTGAAAGAGGCCACTGCCATCAGGGAATACCATTGCCATGAAGGGGTGTACCTGGTCTGCAACGGTGTTTAGGTAGGTGGCACGTGGTAAATTGACGTCTACATGAATGGCCGGACCCAGGGTTTCCCACCAGTACATTGGAATCTATGTTGTTATAACATAAGGATGAAAACATATTTTACAGTGTGGTATTTATTATATATTGATATAAATACCACACTGTAAAATATGTTTTATATGTTATAATTTTGCTACATATACTATGTGCTATTATTTACATACTATTCCAAATTAGTTAATTATTATTACCTCTAAGGTATATTGCAAAGGATTAATTGTGACTAACAATGATATATGACATTTATATGTCTGTGGTTGGTTGCTGGATAAGATCCCCCATGTGCTTTGTAATTCTGGTAGCATATTTCCTCTGGTTACGTTCTATTGCAGGTGTCTAACTACCTCCATATTACAACTGTCACTGTTATTCTTATAGGAGTGGCATGCAGTTAACCCAAAATCAAAGCCTGTAATTTGTGGCTGATGGTGCACTTTGAGATCAGGCCAGTTTCACTGCTCCAAGCGTCTATGAGTGAGACATGATTAGGCCAAATTACATATGGGAGTGAGTGCTGCAACCACAGATCTGCTCGGGGTGAAAGTGGGTGAGTACACGGGCTTTGGGTGTGGTGTGCTGCTTTGTGATTTATGCACATTCATGTGCAAACCAAAAAGCCAGTGTGCTATTTTGTTACTCATTTAGATTGTTGACTTGTAATGTCCAATCAATTTGTTACGTTTACTTGTTTGATAGATCGCCATATTTTCCAAATGTGTATCTCCTATCCTAGGGGTAAACTCAGCAGATCTTATCAGAGATGTGGTGCAGAGAAGAGGGATGGAAGAAGGTGGAGGGAATGGACAGAATCTGGGCCTGGACTCTGGCCACATGGCTTCCCCAACACTACCACACAACATGCTCTCTATAAACATGTGGTCAGATGCAGAATAAATGCTTTCTCTCCTCTTAGCTTGTGAAAAAGCTGATGCCCTAAAGTGTTTAATATACCTTAAAACACTTTGAAAATAAGTTTTATTTTTGAAAAACATATATTTCATAGGCGTCTTAGGTTTTCTATGCTTTTGGAGAATTTAAATACTCTTAAAGGAATGTTCGGTGCTCAATACAAGTTAAGCTCAGTCGACAGCATTTGTAGAATAATGTTGATTATGTTGACTCATCCCTAGTTTATTAAAAAAAAAAAAAAAACAATCTTGGTTACAGTGAGGCGCTATCAATGGAAGTGAATGGGGCCAGTCCATAAACATTAAAATACACACTGTTTCTAAAGTATAGTAAGTAACACTTTACAAGAAGGATGTAATTGTTAACATTAGTTAACTACATTAGTAAATATGAACTAATAATGAACAATAATTTTTCAGCACTTATTATTCTTGGTTAATGTTAATTTCAACATTAACCAACATACATTTTTAAATGTACATCATAAATGTTGTATATGTTAACATTAGTCAGAGTATTATTAACTAACAATGAAAAAATTCATTTTTATGAATTAAAATAAAGCATTATTTCTGTAAAAGTGTCTTAAAGGAATTTTGAATGCAATTGAGAAATTAGGATATTTTGTGTTTATATAAAAAATAATTCCAAATAATAATAATAATAATAAAAAAAGAGGAAGTTGACATTAATCCAATGTATGTCAACCATGGTAAGGATAAGATGCACTGCTTTCTTGGGAATGTGTTTAGATGTGAGTAGGTGATTTCCCTAAAGAATAATTACATTCTAAATAAGTCTGTGCTTTTAGACTGTATTATTTTTCACTTTATTGATAGGTGCAAAATCTCAGGGGATAAGCCCTGATGCTAAGGAAGCCCCCTCTTGACACACACACACACACACACACACACACACACACACCTTTCACATCCCAGCTCTTTTTAAGGAATTAGAGAAGAGACAAAAGCTGAACATTCTTTAAGTCCCGTTGGGCGGTGAATAGGAACGTTTCACGTGTCAGAGGAGTGGTGTTTCCTATAGATTCATTAGCCTCTTCATCCCCCCCCCCCCCCCAATTCCCTGCCTGGGCCCCTTTCACTTTCTGTCACTTTTCTTTCTCACCCTCTCGCTCCCCCAGCTTTTTCTTTTTGTTTGCTGCCTACAAGAGTGTTTTTAGCACAAGCAGTGTTTGTAATTAGCTCCTAGTGCTGTGCTGGAGCATGTTGAGGTGAATGTTTATACGATGAGCAGGTCCCCTTTCTCACAGTCTGTGTGAAGCTAAAACAAAGGTCTGCCTTTTTTCCTAGGACAGGATGAAGAAAAAAAAATGGGGCTTCAATATGGTCAGAAGGGCCCCTGGAAAATATTACTGAGAGGTTACATTAATAGCAAGCATAGTCTGCTACTAAATTGGAGTGTAGTTAAATTGATGGCAGCCATCAAAATGTTTTTTGTGGTGTTATAGTAACATTATTATTTTTCACACACTTTGTCAAATGTGAGTGACCAATTAGATACATATTTTAACCATGTCCAGTATGCTGCCTTTAAAAGTTAGTTCACCCAACATTTTTAATTCTTAAAATTCATTTTAAAATTTTGAATGAATCATTTACTCTCCCACTGTAGTACTTTGTATTACTTTCTTTCTTCCATGGAACACAAAAGGAGATGTTAGACAGAGTGTATGGAAACAGGATGCAATGAAAGTGAATGGTGACTGATATTCTGCCTAATATCTCCTTTTCTGTTCCACAGCAGAAAGAAAGTCATATGGGTTTGGAGCAACATGAGGTTAAGTAACTGATGACAGAATTTTCATTTTCACTTTATTCCTTTAAGATATCCCATAACACATTTTCATATATACCTTACATTTGGTTGATATTTAGATTATATTTCCCATTCATTAATACTGTATACAGTGTTTCTCTTCCTGAATGTATGGTCTGTTTTTTGCAGACACATTCAACAAATTTCCATCGTCCCTCTCTGGGTCAGAGTTCACTCTCCCTGGGAAAGCTGTGGGTGTTCATTTCAAACCCTGTTTTAAAATCCATCCACTGTTTTTTCATCCTCCTTTTTTGTCTTCCTTTTTCACAAGCATTGCATTTACTAGAGCACTGCCAGAGCAATCCATTATGGTGTCATGGTTCTTGCTCCATTGCGGCCCAGAAGCATGGCACTACAGCTTGTTTTAATTTTAGCCGGGGAGAGCCAGGACCACCGCTCCAGTCCCCCGCTTCTCCAGATGTGCCTTGATGAAGGGAAGTTGACTAAGCGCTTTGTGTCCTTTAAGACACTAATGTGATTATGTCACATATTTTCAGCTGATTCCCATCGCTATTGGTCTTTGTGTGGGGTCCCCTACTCAGTGGTCTTTATCAGACATGCAAGCAGTGAGATTTTTCTCTTTGCAAAGTCTGGTTCCTAGCCAACCTGTGTAAATAGAGTGTGTGTGTGTCTATATTGTGACTAACAATGATATATGTGTGTGAATCTATAGTTCGTACAGTATAAAAATCATTATGTCTATGGAGAGACCTCATAAGGATAGCCGCACTAACATTTGAGTTCCAAATATATATATTTTATTTTTATAGTTTTCAGTAATATTTTAAATATACATGAGTTTTCTGTGTATTTTGTTATTATATATGCATCACATATGTTGGTATTGAAAATAGAAATAAGGAGTCCTGTAATACTGGCCGAAACCATTTTGATTCTCACATTTATTCTAATAAAAATATAATTTGTATTTAATACAAGTTCAGGTCATGTTGTTGGAGATAAGCTAATGTCAGGCTAATCCTGACTAATTACCAGCTATGTGCACAGCCATGTTTATTTACATTGCAATGCAGTGTGGGTGTCAAGTATCTGTTAGAACAAAGATGTTTCTCAAAAACAAAGTGGTGTTCTGAGAGTGGAGAGTTGAGTAGCCCATCTTGTTATCTCAAAATACCTTATCAGAGATAAAATAAATAAATAAAAAATAAAATAAAAAAACATTATGGCATTCGCAATTATTGCTATCTCAGATTACTTTTGAAGGCTGATTGTATTGGTATTTTAACATCTAACATTGCTGATAGTAATTTTTGTACTTTGCTGCAGGTACTGTATGTTTACTCTTACATTACTCAGAACATCAATATGTGGGTATGAACTTTACATTTTATTTTTCTACTTTTGTGATTATTTAAGCATATGAAACATAAAATAAATGAATCACATTTAGTACATGTATTTCAGTAGACTATTTGTGCAGTTGTTGCACCTGCATGGTCAGTCTCCATCCCTTGGTAAGGCAGGACATTGACTTGATTGTTATTTTGTAATTTAATCTAATGGGTTCTAAACACATACTGTAGGTGTGACATAACCATAAACGTTAGGGACCTCCCTAAAATGATGATATTAGTGAAATCAAATGCATCCTAGGGTTAATTTAGGAAATTAAAGGAATGTTCCAGTTCAATACAAATTAATCTCAATGACCAGCAATTGTGGCATAATATTGATTACCACAAAAATAAATAAATAAATAAATAATATTTAGACTCGTTCCTCCTTTTCTTTAAAAATCAAGGTTACAGTGAGGCACTTACAATGAAAGTGATTGGGGCCAATTTTTGGAGGGTTTAAAGGCAGAATTGTGACGATTATAATTTTATAAAAGCAGTTACATTAATTCTTCAGTAAAAACCTGTGTATTATTTGAGCTGTGAAGTTATTTAACCTTGTTTTTATGGTCATTTTAGAGTTTAAGGGTTAACAGTGTTTCCTTGTCATGGAAAAAAAAATATATATATATATATATTGCTTCAGAAATTATCTGTATTTATGTGAGAAATATAAGCGTGAGCATAGTTCTAGCAGGAACATTACGGGATTCTCAACCAATCACAATACAGCCTCCGCTTTATAAGCCCGCTCAGCTGTCTCTCATTGTTGGCACACTTCCGTTGTTTTCACCCTCTCCACCCCATTACCTCCAGTTTAGCTCCTGTCCTGGGCAGTGGTAAGCTCTGCTCCTTTGCTGTCATGGCTTCAAACCGATCTGATGGTTCAAGCAAGTATTCGAGCGCTGAACCATAGGACAGGTTTACGGCAAATGACTGTATATAAGTATTTCTATGTTCGTATTAATCCCAATAATCCCGATTCATTTGTGATAGAAAGCTTCAAAAATGTGATTTCCATTGAAATTTTACTAGTGTTATCCTTATAAACTACACACATAGCATATTACAATGCCATATCATTATGAAATAGCTCAAATAATCAAGGTCACTGATTGAAAAAGTAAGCAAACCTCCAACAGATTCCCAAACTTTGTGAAAACTTGAATGAGGACCATTAAATAGACTATGGATCTGACCAATGCCCATGAATCAGAAGTGACTCATACACCATAAAGAAGTTCAGCATAATGCAGATAAGAAAGGAAAAGATGGGGCCACCAACAAAGGTAGCTATAACAGGGTTACTAGGAGACTTACGGCTTGCTCTGTCTATATAATTATTGACTATTTGGGAATTCTACTTGCACAAAGGAATAACACATTGTGAGGATTTCTAAATAAATGTCTTTGATGGTATAAAAGAATAGCTGAATGTATGATTTAAAACTTGGCATGGTGCTTGAGTGAGAGAGTGAGATTTGTTGTGAATTTAAAATAATCAAGTGAATAGAATGTGAATCCTTCTGGGCTTTCAAGGTTTTAAAGCTGTCAGGTCACCATTCTTGAAATGATGTGACAGCTGATGTGTGTTTTTACATTTGTATTTTTCCTAAATATAAGCCACCGTTGGAGTGCAGCTCACTCCATTATTATCAAAAGATGAGATACATTCTGAAAACAGTGAGCCTCCACATCCTTTAAAAAAACAACCTTGCTGTTTGAAGGCCTTTTTCTATTCCTCAAATGAAAGCTATTGAACAGTCCCTGATCCTCCCCCTTTTGCCCATGCATTTGGTAGGATGGCGGGGACTGCTCTCATAATTAATTGCATTTCTTTGTCGATGAATACAATATTGGTGCATAACACATTCAGAAATGAAGAACAGAGATTAATACGTGTTGCTGGATTATATGTCCATTTACAATAAAATACC
Organism: Myxocyprinus asiaticus; assembly: GCF_019703515.2. Taxonomy (NCBI): domain Eukaryota; kingdom Metazoa; phylum Chordata; class Actinopteri; order Cypriniformes; family Catostomidae; genus Myxocyprinus; species Myxocyprinus asiaticus. The sequence goes on from NC_059361.1 coordinate 22,342,521, forward strand.
TTGCATTGTAGGATGAAAACTTCTTTGTATCCAATAAGTGTCTGCCTCTCAAGGTTGGTTTTTATATAACCTGGAGAGGGGCTTAAAATGTCTCGTAAATAAGTACCGCACAGATCCACATCATCAACCTCTCTATAGATCATATATTCATCTGTTGGATGAAAACACATTTTTGAGTGTCAAATCTTAATCCAAAATGTACTGAATATATTAAGCCACTGAATATATCAATATATCTGTATATTATCTCACCCATTTTTTTTTCCAGATATTAACATCGCAAACAATGCATTCTCCTATTACTTTTGCCTTGTCACGTTTCCAGGCATCTCTGTATATGCTGCATTGTCATCATATGCTAAGGTTCATGCCACATTGCTCTGTCAATAGTGGAGTGGCACTGAGTTTTTAAGAGTGTTGCGACTAATAGACCTTTAGATATTGATCATCCAGTTGCAAGCCAGGTTAGTAGGGATTTGTGCTGTGCATGGCGGAAGCGTGCTAGCTCTGTCTCTCTGCCATTTGAACAGAGGGATAAAGTGATCAGTGCCTGTGTCACAGAGAGGGGGAGGAATGAGCATGGATGAATGGATAAACACAATTCTTTGGGCCAGGCTTGTGCTTATTGAGTGCAAGGCCCCAGCACGTGTGTCATCGAGACACTGGGATTACAGCTGCTGTGTTCTGAACTTTGCATTGCAGCAAACTGGATAATCCATCCGTGGACAGTTTGTTAACCGCAAGAGCCACTTTCTGGGTTCATCAGTGTTGGGAACAGATTAGCGTTGGGTAGTGGATCTCATATGCCCTGATCAGAGGCCATCACTGAAGGGTTTAAGGGATTACGCCACAATGAATTTTTTTCTCTAACACTCCGGCTGATATTTAGTCAAACTAAGACTTGACTGGATGCAATATTGGAATACCCACCCACAAGGTCTGTCTGAGTACAGTAAAGCATAGTTTTGTAATAAAGGTGCTGTTTTTCATGTCTTTTGTTGTGAAGACTGCTGTTGAGGCACATATTTATAATACATATAGGCAGCAGACAGTCTAGTCCTCACTTCATAAATTACAGATCTTAGAAAGCCTCAACGGTATTAAGGTTTTCAAGCCAGCAGTGTGGAAGAAGAGATATCTAGAGAAGACATCTAGATATCTTCTACCACTGCAGCCATCAGAGAGCCCGGGATTGAGACTGATCTCAAGTAAGCGCAGTTGTCCAGTTGTACTCGGCCCACTTTGATTACCTCCAGTAGCTTCCTTACCACAATCATATATGGTTGGGGAGAAGTAAGAGGGGGTTTTGGGTCGGAGGCTAAAGTCCCTGTTTAAAGACACCATAGGCTCACTGCATCAAGACAGGCCATTTGAGCGCAGGGCCTAGGATGGGATGTAATTTCCCATCTGCTTTATGGGCATTTCTGATCTCTGGGCTCTTGTCAGCGAAGCCCTCAGTAAAGATATCATTAGTAATATAAGGAGGACTCTGGCAATACTCAGGGCCTTAAAAGGCACTTTGCTTTTGCTGCCTCTCTTGAATGGCTTAAGGAAAGGGAGAGCACAGGTCATAAGTAAACGGTTTGCAAACACTATATCGGATTGCACACATCAAGTGGCTTAAAAGAGAGCTCAAACATTCTATTACAAATATGTGACTTCCGTTTGAAGTGATCAAAATATTCTGTCGCCCTTAATCATTACCTAAAATACAAATAATCGGTTTGCCTGGGAGCCTGCCTTAAGTTTTCATGATTATAAAAATGTGCCTTTTAGACAGATGAAGCACTTTATTACTCATCACCCTTTGAAACACTTTTACTGGAGTCCTTCATAAACTTTTAAAATGAGGAGTTTTGTGTGTGCTATAGATGTCATTTCGGGATATACAGCCATTTTTTTTAATCAAATCCATTAAAATACTACCAAATCAATTCCTAAGGCAGTAGTTGTTGAAAATCCTTGGATTTGTAAAGCTGGTGCACCCTCTAATAGTTTTTGAAATGTTTACGAGTTGGAATATTTGGAAAAGCTCCTGTAATTGTCGTCTAAATGTGGACCACGCTTTTGTGCGAGACTGTTCTTTCTTGTTTCGCTCATTACAGCTCAGCAGAACTTTGGCATGTATAATGACTTATGAATACCCTGTTAAGTAAAGTATGTACTAAACAGCATGGGTTCTGGCCTGGCGAGTAGTGCGGGAGCTCTAATATGAAACATTAAATTGGCTCAGCCGCAGCATCACAACACATGTTATTGTTTGTTGCCAAACGGCTCTATAATTGAGAACAACAGTAAATCTGAGGTTAAGTAATTGGCAGACTAGCTAGGAACATGTGTTCACATCCCATTGTGAAGTTTGCATAGGTTAGTTTTGTTATTGTTGCTGATGCTATTTGTGGTCAGTGTAATTCAATTTATTTGACAACTTCTTGAAGAAGTCACGGAGTATTGCAATGACGATTCATGATTTCAAAAGAATGTTCTGAATGAGTCAATAGACCTACAGTACTGTCATAATTTATTTTTAGATTTCTCAGTTGCTTATTTCGCACTGGACCTGAGAGGTTCTGCTTATTGGGGTAGCGGCTGCTGCTTCGCATTTGGAAAGAAAAGGATGTACACATGATCTCTTTGGTTTAGCAGTTGTGTTTGTTTTCCTGGAACCAGACCTCTTCCTGAGAGCCCTGACCAAGATAGATAAAATGGGCAACTGTCATAAGATTATTCCACAATGAGTAAATATGAGTTGTATTTGCACAGGTGACTTCATTTTCTGGCTTTCAGACGTCTTCCTGGAATTTGCCTCCATCCCATTTCAGTTCATCTCATCTCACAAATCAGAGCCATGCATCCCTTTTCCTGTCTCTCTCGTGTTACATTTCCGCTGATTTTGGCCACAATGTCTTTCTCGCTTGTTTTCCTAAACGGCCGACACTCCCCCTCCCTTCTTGCTTTTGCAGTGTTTCATTATTAGTACTTCATTATCTCTTCTCCTTGGCCCTGATCTTGATCTTGTCCTCCTCTGTTTCCCTCTATTTTTTTACTCACTTGTTTCATGGCTTTCTTTCCAGCAACTTCACTTTGAGTTTATATTCCTCCTCCATATTCTCCAAAGAAAGCCATCACCCTCTATAAGCCATACTGCTTAGGAAACCCAGCTGTTTCCCTCTGTCCTCTCTCTTTCTCTCTCCTGTTCACTCTCTGGCTGGCTTTCAAAAGGGAGGATTGCACTTAGTTTGTGAGAGATGCATACACAGATGTGTCTCCTCAGCCACGATACATTTCTTGTGTAAAACATTCTCATTAGTTACTCAACACTCCTCATTCCAAGCCGACAAGGGTTTCCTGATGACAGTTTCCCCACCCTTCCACCCTCCAGCCAACCTCCCACCACGAGTGCTCTTATTCTTGCTTAATCCTCTCTCTCCCCCTATCCCTCTCGTTCTCTCTAACTCTCTGTTGCCAGCACCCCTCTGCACCCCGGCCATTGCGGCCCAGCTCACATCATCACCCAAGAAAACAGAAAAATGAAGTTTGCTTTGGTTCTCCATATACAGTCAGCCAAGTCAATTTAGTTGGGGGCATTAACAATAGAATTAGACTGTAATCCCATTTAAGCCTTACTATGCCCTTGACATCATGGAAAGAGGTCTGCAAAGCCAATATCATCATTTGATTTCGCTTAACTGTTTCACTGACACTTTGGATACACAGTGAGGTAAAGCTTGGTCAGAGCCTTTACTTTTCCATGATCCATGAAAGGAAGAAAGTGCTCCAGCATCTAAATTGTCTTAATCTTTTGGAATTTCGGAACATACTGATAGATTATGTTGCATATTTTAGCTCATCATATAGTTGGTATTCTGTTTTTATAGCATTCTTAAACCCAATATATTTTTTTTTCAATATCAGCATTTGCATGTTAAATACTACATGTTAAATAATGTGTACTAAATACTTCACAATGAAAATTTGTGCTGAATGTACAATAAGCCCTTATGTTTTTTTTTTATTTGTTTGTTTGTTTGTTTTGTTTTGTTTTGTTTTTGTTTTTGTTTTTTGTTGTTTTTTTCTGTAAACATTATGCAGGATTTGTTTACTGCTATGGACCTTATGCACAGTAGTGCCATCTTTATTTTTTTACAGGTTTGACACAGAGTCTGTGAGTGATAGACTTACCCAGTCTCTTCAATGGGTTGTACTGTTGTTTAAAGTGTTTTGAATCAGTCTGCTGACGAAACATTGTAAAAAAAAAAATATATTGTTCCAAAATTTCAGTAGACAAAAAATTCCAGAAAAACATGAGTTGTGGAAAATTAAATCTAGGATCTTTATATGGCTTTATACATTGCATGCCACTTAAGAGACTGCAAGTCTATTCCTTTACAGACTTATTTTCATTCCCGTCAAAAATTAAAGATGACATTACTGTGAACAAGGACTATAATGGATAGTACTGTTGTAAATTTCCACAAACGAGTACCATACATACATTTGGCATAACTGCTAGTAATTCCACCAAAACAAATTGTAAAGAATATATACTGTTGACAATCTATCTGCTCTCTTTGTGTTCTAATGAATAATTTAATAGTTTAACCTGTTTAAACCTTAAACATACAATACTTGTCTCTCAATAAATATTTAGTACTTTATATGTGTGTGTGTGTGTGTGTGTGTGTGTGTGTGTGTGTGTGTGTGTGTGTGTGTGTGTGTGTGTGTTTGTACATTACATGTGTCTGTGTGTGTGCTTTGTATTATGATTTATATGATTTGGTAAAACTTTACAGTAAGGTTCCATTTGTTAACATTAGTTAACAACATAAGTTAACATTAGTTAACAATGAACAATACTTATTAAGCATTTATTAATTTTAGTTAATGTTACTTTCAACATATACTAATTCATATTTAAAATCAATGATTGTATTAGTTAGCATTAGTTAATGCACTATGAGCTAACATGAACTAACAATGAACAACTGTATTTTTATTAACTAACATTAACAAAGATTAATAAATGATGTAACAAATATATTGCTAATTGTTTGTTCATGTTACCTAATGCATTTACTAATGTTAACAAATGGAACCTTATTGTAAAATGTTACCTATATTTTTTTTTTAATAATAATCCTGACAAGACTGATTCTGACTGCATGACTTTGACTTTGAGTCTGACTTTTTTTTCTTAATTTCACAAATCCTTCGCTGTCATGAAGTCAAAGCATCAACCAGACTTCATCTAAAGCTTGCTGATTAGGCCTCTCACATCCCAAAAGGGTAGCCTGTCCTTCCATATGACATTGAATTGAAGGTCCAGGACACAGGTACGATACATCACAGACAGCCTGCCAGCCATAAACTATGATTACATGACCCCCTCACCTACAATGTGGGAGGATATTGTAGAATCCTCTGAACTTTAACACTTTGTTTAAATCTGTGCTGTTTTTAAAATTGCAAGATAAATCCAGAAAATTTTGCATCTAGCAGAGATTTGTATCCCTTATTGTTACCCATTGTTGTACCCTGAGGAGGTCTGTGACATTTGCTCTGTTTCTCTGAAACATAGCTTTTTAAGTTTTCCATCACACAGATGCATTGTTTATTAAATTGTTCATTACTTTATTTTGGAACTTCTGCAGCATTAAAAAGATGCATTTCATGTGTCGTCATACATATTGCAAATAAATGACCTCACTCCTCCGGAGTTGTATGTGAATCTTATCCACTTCTGATGGTGCTCTGGACTATGCACAGAGGTCTCCTTACCCCACACCATTGCAAGCTCCATTTCAGGAATGCAGATGCCTAGGGCTCTGACAGCCTGTGATTTATCTCCTCATCTATCCTTGCACGCATCTGCCTTTGCCCTTGTGTCTGCCTGTTGCTCATTCCACGCTCCCTCCCCTCCTCCCTCCCTCCCTCCTTCTCTGCTCACTCCCTCTCCCAGGAGGCCAGGGACTCCCCTGACTGCCCTCAGAGTTCGCCCAGGGCAGCGTTACAGTTGTGGATGACCCCACCACCCACCGCTCCTCACCCGCCATCCAGCCAGGGTCAGGCAGTGCAGGGGCAGGATGAGTGGTCCCTTCTCCCAGAGGAGAGTTGCTCTGAACTGCCACAGCACTGGTGTGAGTCTGGGAGCCACTGCCACTGCAGACGCTAAGTGCTTTACAGTACAGCATGAAAACACAAGTGACCTAATAACCACACTCGCTCTGTCAACAAGGATTACGCTCTGCCCAGAGTAAGAGGAGGCTGCTGGCAGGCAGGCAGGCAGTGCTGTGTGTGTGTGTGTGTATGTGTGTGTGTGTGTGTGTGTGTGTGTGTGTGTGTGTGTGTAGACAAACAGAGCGTGTGATGAAGAAGATACAAGTTAGTTCTCCACCTGACGGCGCTGTAGGAGAGCATCACAAGCTGCAATAGGGCCACAGCCAGTCTGCCTATGAATCTCCCTATGGAACATTCTCAAACCCCCTAACTAAAAGATTTAAACAACTGCTTACAATTCCACAACGTCGACGCAGCTCCTCTCTCAACAGGCAGTACAAGCAAGGATGTCTGCAGGCTCTCCACTGTTTGTCTCATCTCTGTGTCCTCTGGCCTCACACACAAACATACACACACTTACACTTCTCAAAAACTGAGCCCCCTACACCACTGTTGCCTACCCCATCCTGATTTCTCATTTACTAGTCCACACTTGTGCACGGGCTGCTGAGAAATGGGCGCCTGGTGTGAGGTCAGGTGTGATTCATCACGCTGTGTCTGGGCGAAGAGTTGACATTCATAAAGGCACTCTCTGCCATTGTAATTGAGTCTCCTTGTCTTTTCTAGGACACCAGCAAATATAACTATGTCAGGACATCTCACAGCTATATATTACCCAGCTCAGTGAGAGAGACAAAGGGCGAGTTATCATTTGGGCAGCAGCTAAAGAGGGGGTGGGGGGCACATCTGGACATCTGCAAGGTGGGGTTTTGGAGGTGGTGCTAGTTTTAAAAGAGGGGTTGTTGCAATAAATTCAAACAAAACTCAAATGTTACATTAGGAACATTACAAAGAATGCATTTTTAAATAAATAAAAAATATATAAAAAATGGTCACCGTGGCATTATGGTTTTAGAGCCACTTGTATAGCCATCAATTACAAAACTGTAAAGGAATAGTCATCATCTACTCCTCCAAGAGATTTTAAGCAGAATGTCAGCCTCAGTGACCATTCATTTTCATTGCATTTTTTCCCCATACAATGTAAGTGAATTGTGACTGAGGCTGTCAGTTCCTAACATTATGCCTAACATCTCCTTTTCTGTTCCAAGAAAAAAAGAATGTCACATTGGTTTGGAGTAAATGATGACAGAAATTTCATTTTTAGGTGAACTAACCTCTTAACTGTCTTTCCCTTATCATGTTTACATTTGCACAGAATTTATATATATATACTGTATATTGTTTCATTTCAGTGGTAGACCCTCAGTTCAAATGCAAAAATACATTTTGTGCCACATTCACACACTTTCACAGACTTATCACTGAAAAAATATGTGGCCTTGGAGGTCAAGACCACAGTTGGGTCATGAAGTAAAAAAGAAAGAAAAGAAAAAAAAAACTAAAGGAGAAAGAAATCAGGCCTGTGTTGACATTCATGGGGCAAAGGGCCGGCGCACATTTGCAGAGGTCATCGGAAAGTAAACACCTATTAATGGTTACCTGCTTGACGAACAGATACGCAGGTCACGGTAATGATTAAGCCACAGCTTGCTGGGTTAAAGGCCATGTGTGCACAAAAGCATGTTGGGTGAATTCAGGTCCACTTTGGTGCTAAAGAAACAAATAGTAATCGTTTTAGGACAACAGCCTTTAAGCTGTGATGTATGAGAGTCGCGGTTCTGTAGGAGAAGCCACATACACCTGTGAGAGTGCAGCAGTAAACCACACTTGTCAACAGCCATTAGCACATTCATGCAGGTACTGTACTGTGGGTGGCTTGTTGCACAGGTTAGAGTAAGAGAGAGAAAAGGGAGGTGTGTGTGGGGGGGGGGGGGGGGGTGGTGTAGAGAAAGAATGAAAGAAAAGGGAAAAAACATTAAGTTCACAAGGTCATTTCCAGCCCAGGGATAAAGTAAACTGAGCGAAACTGCACAAGCTGCAACTTATCAGCCTGCCTGCATGCCAGAGCTTTCTCCTCTGTGTGGTGTATGTATTTTAATGTGTGTTTCAGAAAACAAAACAGAACAAGCTGATAGCTTTCGGTTCAAGTAGCCTACTATCTTCCTCCGCTCCAAAAATTGCCATTTGTATTTGTAACCATCAACTTTCTCATGATTCAGATTGTTATTTGACTTAAAAACACCAAGTGCAGTACTATCTAAAACTATTAGGAATGATTCTTGAAAACCTGTCCTTGAAGTAAACTTCACATTTTTTAATAAATTGTTTTATTTGTACATTTATCAAATTGTATGAGCTTATCAAACATGTTCAGTGCATAGTGTAATCTTTATGAACAAAATCTTAGGCTTAATGAAAAGATATTCAAGGCTTTCCAGTGACAGGATGCAGACAATTCCTCTACTGTCACACCAATCATTTTATGTCCTTGGTAATCTAAAAGTGGGGGTAATCATAAACATCATGCAAATGTATTTATATAAATAAATGACTAGTTAAGCAAAATAGGTTGAGCTCTTATACTGGTGTAACAGAGGTGTTTACAAGTGAATTGCCCTAAACACACACGCAAATAATAATAAAAAATAAATAAAATAAATGCCATTTGACCTTTCTATCAGTTGCTTTTAGATGTGGGTGTGAGCTGAGGACATTCAAAAATTCCAGACATAATTGAAGTAACAGCTAAGCTATTAACATGCCATTTAATTTAAACTACAGCTTTTAATATTACAGCAAAACATGCACTACTAAATACTTAAGAGCTTAATTCAAAATGTTGTTAACATTTCTATAAATGGTGGAATGTAATTGTTTGTTTACTCCAACTCCTTACAAGAGGTCACTTATTGTGGTATGGCCTTTAGTACTTCGTAGTGTTTTATTTGGTCTACTTTACGCTGTAAACCCAGAACTCGTTAGCAGTTAGCAGAACTCGAAAAATTTGAGGTAATCAGTTACATAATTTTTTTTAAGTTAATAAATTCCAAATTTAAGTAGAACTGTCAGGTTTTGATTTTGTAGAGTATTTTCTAAATACTCATCAAGATTAATTTATTTGAACTCATTTGAATTATTTAATTTCCCCCTACTCAATACGATTAAATTACTTTGAGCATTGGGGTTAACAGTGTAATGTATTAGTGGGTACCAAGGATATCAACATGATTTTTGTTAAAGTAGTTGTTTCCAGAGTGCTGTAAGTAAATCTGTGCTATTTGGTATCTATTGCTGTGATAATTTCAAAGGTCAGTGTTAATTAAGAAATGTCATTGGTCATCAGCCCTCAAACTCTATACTACAATAGAAACCTTGCTCAAAACTGTATCAAAAACCTACTATTGCTGGAGTAAGGAAATATAACTGCCAAAACTCTTGCATAAATAACTTGGAGTGGGAGAGCTGTGTATCTCACACCGGGAAAAAAACAGTTGCTTAAAAAAAACGAGAGAAAGAAAGGGTCATCTGGTTTCTATTAGAAAGATAAAATGGTTCACTTGGAGCATTTTACCAGCCTCTTTGTTTCTGGGAGGCGTCCATGCTTCTCTCTCCATCATCAGCCAGTTGACACAACATTAAAGGTTTCAAACGGCCAAGCCAGGCCCCTTAATCAAAAACTAATTGTAATAGATATTGGAGGAGTGCTAACACTCTGACCACTCAGGCTGGTATCAGTGGTCCAAAGCTTCAGATACCATTAAACACAACACAGACCTGACAGCTGCCACAGACTAGAAAGAAGAACCAGAAGCAGAGAAAAAAAAAAAAAAAAACTGCTAAATGCTACATATGGTTGAAAAGTCACATGTACTGTGAAACCACATTTCTTAAGATAAGTTCACCACCATCCTGTCAAGCTGTGTAAGTTAGCAACAAAAAAGGAATTTGAAAGCAAAACATGAAAGTGGTCCAATCAAGGTAGTTGGGAACAAGGCTGAAAGGCCGAAAGAAAATGTCAGTTTGGGGTGGATAAAAATAAAAATGGTCAGCCTTAGAGCCCTTAGAGCCCCATCAGCCCCATGAGGATCACTCCATATTTTTATTTTTTTTATTTTTACTTCTGGAGCATTCTCTGGAGAACACTCCATGACACATTCATTTGTATTTTTGTATTATTTTTTTTTTGTAAAAAGTTAATTTGCATTTATTGTTAAAGGGATAGTTAACCCAAAAGTGAAAATGTTCTCATCATTTACTTACCCTCATGCCACCCCAAGTGTGTATGACTTTCTTTCTTCTGCAGAATACAAACAAAGATTTTTAGAAGAATATATATTAGCTTTGTAGGTCCATACAATGCAAGTGAATGGTGATCAGCCTTTAAAGCTCCAAAAAGCACAGATTGTCATGGTACAAGTAATCCATACGACTCCAGTAGTTAAAGTAATGTCTTCTAAAGCGATATGATTGCTTTGGGTGAGAAACAGATCAATATTTGCGTCCCTTTTCTTACCAGAAATCTCCACTTTCACTTTTAAAATATGAAACGATGTGAAAGTGATAGTGAAAGTGGAGATTTGTCATAGAAAATGACTTAAGTATTGATCTGTTTCTCACCCACACTTATCACATCACTTGTAAAGACATAGATTTAACCACTGGAGTATTATTGATTCATTTTATGCTGCCTCTGTGTGCTTTTTGGAGCTCAAAAATGTTGGTACTCATTCACTTGCATTTTTAAGGACCAACATAGCTGAGATATTCTTCTAAAAAAATGTTGTGCTCTGCAGAAGAAAGAAAGTCATACACATCTGGGATGCATGAGGGTGAGTAAATAATGAGAGAATTTTCATTTTTGAGTGAACTATCCCTTTAATTATAGGTAGTGTATATCAAAATGCAATAGCTTAAATATGAGTCTGACTATTATAGGATACATACGCAGGTATAAAAAAAAAAGAGAAATGAGGGAAAAAGTGACTTTACAGTGTCCTTGTTACAGTGTAATTACACAAGTAATTACTGATTATTACTAATTAACAACATGTACTTACTATAGGTTTAGGGTTAGGTGTAAGGTTTTGGTTAAGGGTTAGTTGCTTGTAATTATCCATAATTGACTGTTATTTCGATTCATGTAATATGTGTAACAAGGATATTGTAAAATAAAGTGATACCAAAGTTTAGGTACAGTATAAGCACACACACACACACACACACACACACACACACGATATATATATATATATATATATATATATATATATATATATATATATATATATATATATATATATATATACAGGTGCATCTCAATAAATTAGAATGTCGTGGAAAAGTTCATTTATTCCGGTAATTCAACTCAAATTGTGAAACTCGTGTATTAAATAAATTCAATGCACACAGACTGAAGTAGTTTAAGTCTTTGGTTCTTTTAATTGTGATGATTTTGGCTCCCATTTAACAAAAACCCACCAATTCACTATCTCAAAAAATTAGAATATGGTGACATGCCAATCAGCTAATCAACTCAAAACACCTGCAAAGGTTTCCTGAGCCTTCAAAATGGTCTCTCAGTTTGGTTCACTAGGCTACACAATCATGGGGAAGACTGCTGATCTGACAGTTGTCCAGAAGACAATCATTGACACCCTTCACAAGGAGGGTAAGCCACAAACATTCATTGCCAAAGAAGCTGGCTGTATCCAAGCATGTTAACAGAAAGTTGAGTGGAAGGAAAAAGTGTGGAAGAAAAAGATGCACAACCAACCGAGAGAACCGCAGCCTTATGAGGATTGTCAAGCAAAATCGATTCAAGAATTTGGGTGAACTTCACAAGGAATGGACTGAGGCTGGGGTCAAGGCATCAAGAGCCACCACACACAGACGTGTCAAGGAATTTGGCTACAGTTGTCGTATTCCTCTTGTTAAGCCACTTCTGAACCACAGACAATGCCAGAGGCATCTTACCTGGGCTAAGGAGAAGAAGAACTGGACTGTTGCCCAGTGGTCCAAAGTCCTCTTTTCAGATGAGAGCAAGTTTTGTATTTCATTTGGAAACCAAGGTCCTAGAGTCTGGAGGAAGGGTGGAGAAGCTCATAGCCCAAGTTGCTTGAAGTCCAGTGTTAAGTTTCCACAGTCTGTGATGATTTGGGGTGCAATGTCATCTGCTGGTGTTGGTCCATTGTGTTTTTTGAAAACCAAAGTCACTGCACCCGTTTACCAAGAAATTTTGGAGCACTTCATGCTTCCTTCTGCTGACCAGCTTTTTAAAGATGCTGATTTCATTTTCCAGCAGGATTTGGCACCTGCCCACACTGCCAAAAGCACCAAAAGTTGGTTAAATGACCATGGTGTTGGTGTGCTTGACTGGCCAGCAAACTCACCAGACCTGAACCCTATAGAGAATCTATGGGGTATTGTCAAGAGGAAAATGAGAAACAAGAGACCAAAAAATGCAGATGAGCTGAAGGCCACTGTCAAAGAAACCTGGGCTTCCATACCACCTCAGCAGTGCCACAAACTGATCACCTCCATGCCACGCCGAATTGAGGCAGTAATTAAAGCAAAAAGGAGCCCCTACCAAGTATTGAGTACATATACAGTAAATGAACATACTTTCCAGAAGGCCAAAAATTCACTAAAAATGTTTTTTTTATTGGTCTTATGATGTATTCTAATTTTTTGAGATAGTGAATTGGTGGGTTTTTGTTAAATGTGAGCCAAAATCATCACAATTAAAAGAACCAAAGACTTAAACTACTTCAGTCTGTGTGCATTGAATTTATTTAATACACGAGTTTCACAATTTGAGTTGAATTACTGAAATAAATTAACTTTTTCACGACATTCTAATTTATTGAGATGCACCTGTATATATATATATATATATGTATATATATAAATATATATATATATATATGTATATATATATATATATATATATATATATATATATATATATATATATATATATATATATATATACTGAAAAGAGACAAAATCAGATAATATATTTCTGATATTGACAACTGCAGTCTTGTTATTACTGTTTTAGAATATTGTACATCATCATATCTTAACAGTAGTATCCTATAACAACATTTTTGTTTTAGCATGACATTGCCTAATCTAGTGTGTCTGCCTGTGTGTGTGTTGCATTAGCGTGTATGTTCTTGTCTCTGATTGAGAATTGCATAGTGACCTTAAACATTGGAATAATGTATTGCCAGATTTAATTAAACTAATTGATTCCTTTGCATTTTTATTATCGATGGTCATTAGAATATCTAGACTTTCAGGTAGGCAAGACAGATAGGAACTTAAAGGAGCTTTTTCTCATGTATATTAACCTCTCTGAGTCTCTCCTGCAAAGCATATTGCAATCCCTGTCGAAATTCTTATCCAAGACTGGGGCGGGCTGTCTTGTCAGAATGATCCATAATGCGATTCACATTGCAAGCACTTTCCCACACTGTCTGACTTAGTGGCAAGGCCCATTCTTTAGCAGTTAGCCATGCACCTCCTAATAAATATATCCCAATGATGTTAGTTTGCTGTGTAGGCATACATAGTCCAAAGAGTTGATACTAAGAGTACATTTAAGTTGAAAGCATTATCTCAATAAATTCCAATGAAGATAATGGTGTAATATGCAATTGGTCATGTCAAGTGAAACCATTAGAAAACTAGTTTCTAATAACACCTGTAATCTTATCCTAAATGAGACATAGATGCCACTAATTTAGAGCTGCTGTATTCCCTTGGTCCTGTCAGTCAGCTGTCATTATTAATAACCTAGCTGGGGTCTCATAGTCTCTTTGTGTTTACAAATGGCATTCTCACCCTGCCGCAGGGTCACCCAGAGTGACATTTCAATAGCTCAGAGTTGAAGGGTCAGTAAACCCCAAAATAAACACTTTCTAATTAGGTTGCAGTCTCACCTGACCAAAGAACTGTAGTCCTGCACCCAAATACACTACCGGTCAAAAGTTTTAGTTTTATAATGAAATAAATTAATATGGTGGCACAATTATGTTTTTGTCTACAACACTAATTTAAAACATTTAAGCATACGCCTTCAGATCAAAAGATTTTTAAAATCATGAGAAATATTTCAGTCAAGTGTTTCAAAACTTTTGACCAGCAGTGTATATGCTTGAGTGTTAATTGTTTGGCAAATGCATGCTGCTCTCACCCAACATCGCCAAGCCCTGGCCACCTCACTCCTCTGTGGATAACTAATGGGCCTTTTTCTCTCAGAATTTTAGACTAAACGATGGTTTTGCTTAGAGAGCAAAGTGACTGTCTGTCTTCATAACAGTGCTCTCCATCAAAGGGCAATGAATCCCATCCCATCCCATCCGACTGGCCCTGATTAAACACAGGCAATGGATATCCCCCTCCACCCCTTCTCTGCCAAGACCATGCACAGGCAGTCCTGCTATGTCAGCTCCAGCACCTGCAGCTATCAGCTACTTTTCTCTTGTAATAAAACACCCATCACATCTGGAGCAGCGAGATGCTTGTTGCTGCTGCCACTGATTGTGAGTAGCAGTTTACGGCACACTTTAATTTGATCCAAATTACCAAATGAGTTGGATATTGAAGAGGTCATAAAGAATGGCTCACATGTCGTGAAGAGCAATTGCTATGGGCAGTTAGCTGTTTCTTGCATTTCTAAACTGTTATTTTTATTTATTTTATTTATTTTTTTAATTTGCAAATCAAATAAAAAATTATGTATATTTAGATTTTTTTATTTGAATTTTACAGGGCCTCAGAAATCATTTAGATAGGTAAGCCCTTAAGCCACATGCAAATAAATGTAAAAGTCTTTGCATTATATAACAAAATACCAAGCCAAGTTGTGATTATTCTACTGAAGTATAATACAAAAACACTTAAATAAAAAAATATGTGTATTTTTCAAGTATTTGGAAACTTTCCAATTGTCAAAATTTGTGTAACATAGTTAATGTGATGAGCTTGACCTGCAGTTACTCTGCTAGGACACTCTTGTGATGCTGAGTAGTAACTGTTCACAGTAACTGACTTTAATCCAGGCGCAAGGCCACATAAGGGCCAGAGTAGCACTAGTCCACCCAGATTGACAGCTGGTCCACCCAATCAAAACTGCAGGAATATAAGAACAATTTGCAAATAAAAAGAAACTGCATTTTGTTGCACGCAAAATAGCTCACATGCAAAATAATCATCACATTCCTGTTATAAATATAGTTTGAACAAATGTTTTTTATTTAAAATAAAAAGATTGATATGATTATGGTGAACTGAAATGGGTTGCGGTGCGCTTTTACCGAGTCATTAATTTTCTCTGCACTGTGCAGTGCTATACAGTCATACCTGTAAACAGATCCGTTTACTGCGCTTAGCACCAAGATAATGTATCCACGCTTTGTCTCACTTAATTTATTATTATAATTATTATTTTACGTGTGAGTGTGGTAGATGTTTCTGTAGATGACAGGGTATGAAATTAGTGGGTAATTTTGCTCATCATCTACCCTCAACTGTGTGGCAGGTGACCTTTAAGACTTCTCGGAGTGACAAATGACAAGAAACGCTGTTAGACACAAATACGCACGTTTGAAGAAGCACATTTGATCATATTTTGAAAAGAGACAAAAGTGAAGCCGTCGATGCACGTCTCTGATTCGCTGTGTGCTTAGAGGTTTATTGGCGCGTTGCCACTCACGAAAACGCGCATGACGAGTTCTCACTATTTCTTTCCTGTTCGTAATCTGGGAACAATTTGCAGGAAAAATGTCGTTTATGAGAATGCTGAAAATGATCTCAGACCATCTCAGGATGCAAGGACATTGGGACGACAGGTGAATTGTCATATGTGTCATAATTCAGTAGCTACAACCTCAGAAATGGTTCTTGAACAAGAAGTTTCTCTTCTGTGTTTGTCTACTCTTTAGCCTCCATTTGAATGTAACATTCCCCAACTCTATAGGACAGCTGTTAAATAGAACATCAGATTCACTTATGTTTTTCACCAGTCCTCTTATCTTACATAGACTACTAATCAAAATAACTATTTTGGGACATTGCAGCAGCTCCACTAAGCCCAGAATGTAAGCCAAAGAAGAGTTGTCAGATTTTAAAGATTCGGTCTTTGGGGAAATAGCCAACGCTGGGTTTCCCGATAACGTTGCAACTTAAACCTTTACGATCATCTTAACTGATGTCATTCATTATTTTACGATGGAGTAGCACCTGTTTTCCAAACCAACACATAGATCGCTCATTATAAAGTAAAACTTAAGTGCTTCCTTGCAAGATCTGTCTGGTCAAAAGATGCTGATCACTTTGGCAAATATGTCCAGGTGTTTGTCTTCTCAAAATGAAAATAATGTGGAAATACTAACAAACATGGAAGTTGTTTGTAACCTTGTCGAGGCGCTGAAATTATTAACTTTTAAAACATATTTCAAATGTTTGCTCAACTTATAGAGATCAATAAAAGTGATGCAAGGAGTGCATGTAACGTGAATGTACCCGATGAGCATCACATCATAATAAGGGAATCTCACATAGCCTGTGTTGTTTTTTTGGCTGGAAACTGAAGAGATGCACAAAGAACAGGATTAAAATGACGGACATCAGTACTGAACTACTCATAGACCTTTCTAAACTGAATGAAGGGACTCTCTCATTGCACACTCATTCTAACCTCCTTTGATAAACATATTTTATTTATTTATGTAGGCCAATTTATTTAAGTTTTAAACTGCAGGGTCAGTTTACTCACATATGTCTAAAGAAATCTGTTTAATAAGATAATCTTTCTATTGCTATCATAGTTATGATTATCAAATAAGGCCAATAAAACATTATACTGTATTATGTGTTATGTAAATGTAGATTTATCTTTAGACCTAATTTAGACCTATCACGTTGCATGCGCAGACTGTGGAGACTGGCAGTTGATTTCAATGCAATTTTTTCACACTTTTATATCCTTTAAAACAGTGTACAATGGCTTTCCAATTATCAAAATATATTAATATAATTTATTCAATGTCTCTTTGTCTCTGATAAACTGTGAAAGATGCCAGAAAGATACAGTACATTTAAGTTGCACTTAATGGACTTAAAAGTGGTTCAAAGCTCTCGTTAGATTAAGCACTACTTAAGTGCTACTAACTTTCTTCTTAGTGCTTCGGGAAACCCAGCCAACACCTGTGAAAAGCAGGAGGACTGAAAAGTGTCTTATAATAATGTTTATTGCAACATCTCTTATTTTAATTTATTGTATTTATTTCTGTGGCCATTTAATTTTTTATTGTGTAACAGGGTCAGAAAGGTGCTTCCACTCACTTTACTTAATTTTGACCCTTTAATTATATTTAAGCTGCACTCTCCACCCATTGGCTGGTGCTCTGTAGCAAACTGGTTCTGGTTGGGTCATTAAGATTCACGCCAGCCAAGAGAGTGGTTGTGGTGGGTGAGTGCTCCCCAGAATTTTTTTTACATTAATTTTATCTTATTTTGTTGGAGTTAACATCAACATGTATTTTGTTTTGACATGTATGAAAGTGTATTGTATGCTCTCTTCTCAAGCTATCATGTTTTATGTGTAGTAATGTTTGATTTAATGTTCATCCTCATTATACAACATGTGTGAGCATGATTATTGGGACTGACCACCGCTTTTTAGTGTGTTTAAACAGGTACAGACTTTATATTTTAAATAAGACTACAGTTTGCAAGTGCACATGGGGTTAAAAATCTTACTTTTTGGAGAAATATCCTCTGGCATTGTGAGGAAGGAAAATTATGTGGATATATTGAAGCAACATCTCAAGACATCAGCCAGGAAGTTAAATTTTGGTCACAAATGGGTCTTGCAAATGGACAATGACCCCAAGCATACCTCCAGCATACCTGGCAAAATGGCTTAAGGACAAAGTCAAGGTATTGGAGTGTCCATCACAAAGCCCTGACCTCAGTCTGATAGAATATTTGTGGGCAGAACTGAAAAAGCATGTGCGAGCAAGGAGGCCTACAAACCTGACTCAGTTACACCTGTTCAGTCTGGAGGAATGGGCCAAAATTCCATCAACTTATTGTGAGAAGCTTGTGGAAGGCTACCCAAAATATTTGACCCAAGTTAAACAATTTAAAGGCAATACTACAAAATACTAACTAAGTGTATGTAAACTTCTGACCCACTGGGAATGAGATGAAAGAAATAAAAGCTGAAATAAATAATTCTCTCTACTATTATTCTGACATTTCACATTCTTAAAAAATAGTGGGAAGGACCTAAGACAGGGAATGTTTTCTTCGATTAAATGTCAGGAATTGTGAAAAACTGAGTTTAAATGTATTTGGCATATGTAAGGTGTATGTAAACTTGTGACTTCAACTGTATGTCATAGTATATGCTCTGTTGTTTTCTCATACATGTGAAAAAATAGATTATATGAAACATTTGAGTGATAAGTTTGAGCCAGTTCAGACACTTTTATGACTTGTCGCCTACTGCTAACATGTTGATGTATTCTAATGTTGTGGTCTTGCTCAATTCTCATTTTCTTTTATGTCTAGAACCATTTTTGAGGTTTTATTTAAGCTGTCACAGAAATACAACAACCAAGTAATCATGTGTTAAATGTATGCACATTTATTTGCACATTTAAATTCATGTGTAATTAAGAGCAGCACATAGCACAAAGTTGTACTTTGCATAATAATAATAATTATATATATATATATATATATATATATATATATATATATATATATATATATATATATATATATATATATATGCAAAATTTCACATGATTTTTATTTTTCATTTCATCATATTTTACAAATTATGATTTATTTGTGTTACAGAGTATGCTGAGAGAATGCATGTGTTGTTTTAAAATACATAAAATACATAATGTGCTAGTAATGAGTAATCACACTAAACTTGTCTATAAAATAAATTCAATTTGAAAAGTTTTCTTTAGTGTTCAACAGGAATGCTCACACACAAAATCCCATGTGCTGGCACAAGACCTGATTTTTCTGGGAAGTCAGTAGAGCATGACAGACACTACAATCTTGATAGGCTTGTCTTGTTTTAGTGTTGGGTTTCCATCCATTTCAAGGGGGTAAAATCTTACACCACTGAAGCTGAAGGCACAAAGCATTGCAGAGCTATCGCAGGATGGGAGCTTGAAGCTCTTAGGAACATTAGCCTGAAAGAAAACAAACGCAGGTCAACTGAATTAACCCAACTCCACTCTGCCAACCAAGGAAAGCTCCCAACAAAGAGCCTGTCATCTTACTGACAACGACCAATCTGTACTTGTGTCATGCAGGAAAACTGATATTAAGTTTTGTGCATTTAAAAAGTCTTATGCACAAAAAAGTTTACAATTAATATTATAATTTCTGTGCTTTAAAAGGTATTTACAGATTTTACACATTGTTGGAAACACAAATAAAATATTTATTGCTTGATCATTTTATTTACAGATTGTAAAGTTGATATAATAATCCATGTTCTAGAATGCAATTTATTTAAAAACAATTTCTTAATATTATAATATACTATTATGAATATTATAATATTTATTATTAATAGTGAATGTTTTACATGATGCTGTTATGTGAAGGATGTGTGTGATTGGTTATGATTTGTTGTGCCTCTCCGCGCTTGCGTGTATGTGTCTTCGCGCACACTCTCGCAATGCATTGCTTTCAAACGCCACTGACGAATATCCAACGTACAAATTGGTTCGTCTGATATTCTCATTTTTCAGGAATTTAGTGCATCAATCACATATCACACGGTTGTGTTATAAACATGATATATCCCTATATTGATGATTTATGAGTGAACATATTTCAGTTTTATGCTTTGTAAGTGTTTGTATTAGAGTTAAATGTGTCCAAGCACATGTGTGGCAGAAATGTGCTGCTATGACCGTGCTGAAAAGGTGATGGTCATTTAGAGTGCTAAGTGTACATTTGACTGTTCTATGTGATCCTGAATGTGTTAAGTGAGTTTATTTCATGCTAATTATATTAAGTGTGAGAAAGTAATGTCCTGTGTGACTATTGAAGTTGAGTAAACAGATGCAGTGAATGGAAAGTATAATTGGAGTAAAACAAATATTTTATTTGTTAATAGTGTTATATTTCCCCAAATGACTTCAAAGTAAAGTTATATCACAGACGATGTTTAAAAGCTTATCAAATAGTATAGGCATTTAAGAATAGCCTAATATTTGGTAAAAAGTATTTACTGATAAACATTAAAAATGTCCATTCTTGTATGTTCAATTTAAGCCCTTTAGAAAAACATTTTGTTCATGTGATATTGTGACATATTGTAACATGATATTGTTAATTGTTTTCATTTATTACTGTAATTAATTCAGGGTAAAGCACCAATGATGAAGCATTGTGTGTTATACATTTTAACAAACATTTAATGACAGATTGAATATATATTGTTCAGTCATTATCAGCTGGGTTTCCATCCACATATTTTTGTGAATTTTGGGATATTGCATAATTGGTAAACACTCTAACAGGTTTGCCCTTACTAAAAATCGAACTGTCATGGTTACAATATATACAGTTGAAGTCAGAAGTTTACATAGACTTTAGCCAAATACATTTAAACTCAGTTTTTCACAATTCTTGACATTTAATCATAGAAAACATTCCCTGTATTAGGTCAGTTAGAATCACTACTTTATTTTAAGAATGTGAAATGTCAGAATAATAGTAGAGAGAATGATTTATTTCAGCTTTTATTTCTTTCATCACATTCCCAGTGGGTCAGAAGTTTACATACACTTTGTTAGTATTTGGTAGCATTGCCTTTAAATTGTTTAACTTGGGTCTAACATTTTGGGTAGCCTTCCACAAGCTTCTCACAATAAGTTGCTGGAATTTTGGCCCATTCCTCAAGACAGAACTGATGTAAATGAGTCAGGTTTTTAGGCCTCCTTGCTCACACATTCTTTTTCAATTCTGCCCACAAATTTTCTATCGGTTTGAGGGTCAGGGCTTTGTGATGGCCACTCCAGTACCTTGACTTTGTTGTCCTTAAGCCATTTTGCTACAACTTTGGAGGTATGCTTGGGGTCATTGTCCATTTGGAAGACCCATTTGCGACCAAGCTTTAACTTCCTTGCTGATGTCTTGAGATGTTGTTTCAATATATCCACATAATTTTCCTTCATCATGATGCCATCTGTTTTGTGAAGTGCACCAGTCCCTCCTGCAGCAAAGCACCCCCACAAAATGATGCTGCCACCCCCATGCTTCACAGTTGGGATGGTGTTCTCTGGCTTGCAAGCCTCACCCTTTTCCCTCCAAACAACGATGGTCATTATGGCCAAAGAGTTCAATTTTTGTTTCATTAGACCAGAGGACATTTCTCCAAAATGTAAGATCTTTGTCCCCATGTGCACTTGCAAACTGTTGTCTGGCATTTTTATGGCAGTTTTGGAGCAGTGACTTCTTCCTTGCTGAGTAGCCTTTCAGGTTATGTCGATATAGGACTCATTTTATTGTGGATATAGATACCTGTCTACCTGTTTCCTCCAGAATCTTCACAAGGTCCTTTGCTGTTGTTCTGGGATTGATTTGCACTTTTCACACCAATCTATGTTCATTTCTAGGAGACAGAATGCATCTCCTTCCTGAGCAGTATGATGGCTGCATGGTCCCATGGTGTTTATATTTGCGTACTATTGTTTGTACAGATGAGCATGGTACCTTCAGGTCTTTGTTGATTTCTTTTGATTTTCCCATGATGTCAAGCAAAGATGCACTGAGTTTGAAGGTAGGCCTTAAGATACATCCACAGGTACATCTCCAATTCAGTGCACGTTCTATCAGAAGCTAATTGTCTAAAGGCTTGACATCATTTTCTGGAATTGTCCATGCTGCTTAAAGGCACAGTTAACTTAGTGTATGTAAACTTCTGACCCACTGGAATTGTGATATAGTCAATTAAAAGTTAAACAATCTGTCTGTAAAAAATTGTTGGAAAAATTACTTGTCTTGCACAAAGTAGATGTCCTAAATGACTTGCCAAAACTATAGTTTGCTAATATTAAATCTGTGGAGTGGTTAAAAAAATAGTTTTAATGACTTAAACCTAAGTGCATGTAAACTTCTGACCTCAACTGTATATTCAACATTCAAAAGCTGTGCGGGGCCTGGGTAGCTCAGCGAGTAAAGACGCTGACTACCACCCCTGGAGTTCGCGAGTTTGAATCCCAGGGTGTGCTGAGTGATGCCAGCCAGGTCTCCTAAGCAACCAAATTGGCCAGGTTGCTAGGAAGGGTAGAGTCACATGGGATAACCTCCTCGTGGTCGCTATAATATGGTTCGCCCTCGGTGGGGTGCATGGTGAGTTGTGTGTGGATGCCGGGGTGGATGGCGTGAAGCCTCGTGATAAGATGTATGGGTTGACGGTCTCAGATGTGGAGGCAACTGAGATTCGTCCACTACCACCCTGATTGAGGCGAGTTACTACACCACCACAAGGACTTAGAGTGCATTGGGAATTGGGCATTCCAAATTGTGGAGATAAAGGGGCTGTATGCCTTGAAGTAGCGTCTTTTCGCTAACTGGTGTTCTTCCCGTGGGGAAGACCCACAGAGATGCGCCGTCGGGTCTGTGCTGTCTTTTCTTCAGGAAGGGCTGGAGAGACAGCTGTCTTTTCGCTTGTGGATCTTATTTTTAGTCACAAAGCACAAAATTTGGCTGCATTTGCGAGTGATTTAAGGTGCGGTCACATTTACCTTTGCACGGCGACACTCTGCAGGTGAAGAAGGCATGGGTGGACTATGCTGTACTTTATACTTCTAAATGTGAAATTCTTTGCCACCGGAAATCCATCGCTCAAAATGAATGATCACGGCAAAGATAAGATCCACGCTCTCCATTTTCATTTCATAATGTCTCTTTTAATATCCTTTGTTATTTACAGACAGTTGTTGGTAAAAAGTGAAAAGAAACATTAATTCTGATCAAACATTACACGGATTAGGTAAAAACAACCATGCATCTTCTCTCTTTAGTGTGCGCCTGACCGCATACACTTGCTCACAGAACTGCCTGTACTCTTAGAGAGACACATATGTAAGTGTAATATATGTGTAAATATATAAATATTTAAAAGGGCAGTATAACAACTTAAACACTGTAAATGTTGACTTTAACAAATAGACTCTTGCAGAATCTATTCAGTGGTTTGGAAAAAAGTTTTCATTATTAGGTTCCAGTCTTGTGAATATTTTGTGTAGGTAGTATCAATGTACTTACTAAAGGTAAAATGGACCACCATTTACTAACAGGTAAAGAGAGACAGGAAGTGTTTCTTGTTTGTCTCTCTTTCTGTAAAATAAATGCTAAACAATTGCAAAATGTGCATTTAAGATGTGCATCTGGCAATATTTGTTTCTGTAAACAGGTGCAAAGCAATAGAATCTATCTTTAATAAATATATAGTGCATACACTCAAAAAAAGGATTTTTACTGGTTGTTCACTTAATTAAAATTAACTAAAGCAACACAATTCTAGAACATTTTGTCTTAACTTAAATTCATTACGTTAAATTCAATTAAATTTATAAAATGAAAGTTTACTTAATCCATTTGAGTAAGGTCTACATGCATTTTTTTTTTTTTTTTTTTTTTGTACCATTGATGAAACTGGCCAGGGGATTTCCATTTCCCAGCATGCTTTGCAGGGGTCTAGATGGTGTGAATAAATGTTGAAACTATGTGTTATTTTATGCATTTTTGAGCAAGATAAGAACAGGGTGAGATTTGTTCATGTTTACTCTTCTGTTTTATCTTTTTTTTTTTAAAGTAGTGTTTGATTGGCTGGAGTTTGGGGGGTTACCATTGTGCTGAAGACTGGTGCTTGTGCTTTGGTTGAGGATGGATTTGCCTGTAAATGATGTTTGATTTGAATGCTGCTTAGCTATTTAAGCAGTTGCTATCAAACTGACAGTATAACAGTCTCACTGTCCCACAGACCTTGCAGTTGCTCACCTGGCATATACTAACGATTAAAAAAAAATAAGAAAATTGGACCAACATAAGACAATCAACTAAATTAATAAATTAAGTTAGACCAACATAAAAAAAATAAGTTCTAAAATTAAGATCTAATAAAGTTGTTATATTGCATTGATTTGACCTAATCCAACTAAATTATGTTGGCTCAATTAATTTAAATGAAATAGATTAAATTGCTTGTAAAAACATTCTCAAATTAAATTAAGGGTAATGACTTAATTTTTTGAGTGTACATTAAGTAAGGAATAACTGACAACAGACTATTGAACTGTTGAAAAATAATGCACACCCAAGTTGGTAATGCAACAGTTTATTATTTTTCAACAATTCAACAGGCTGAAGTCAATTTCCGCTTATACCACGGTTACCACACCTTAAGACATCGTTCAGGGTTTTATCTCAAGACATTTTCTGGTTTTCATCCCTAAAATGCTCTTATGAGAGGAACTACTTTCTTTCGCTATGGATTCAGCGTCTTGCTTTAATACAGTCGGAGCCTCAAAAACGTCACTTTAGAACTAGCAACAGAGGATTGTGAGGCTTGCACTGCTTTTCTCGAGGACTTGCTGGAGTAATGAGGTAGTGCGTGTGTGTGTGAGTTTGTATTTGAGGGATCGAAAGAGAGAAACTCTAAAACTGAGAGAGATCGCCTCTGGGATTACCTTTTTTGTTGCAGCTCTCGTCAGAAGTAACATCGCTTCAAAATCACCAAGATGTAAGTTTAAGCACTTTTCTGCAGCAGTGATTGTCACCATATTTTCATTGTAAACCGTAACAACTTTTTTCACCCTACTGAGATGCAGGATTACGTTGACATGATGGCTTTGTTTTTTCTCTCACGAGTAAGTGTGTGCGTAACGCATATAATGTATGTGTGTCCATGAGTGTGGGAGTGTGTGTGTGTGAGGGGGAGGGGGTGCGAGGGTGTTTCCCATGGATATTTCAGATAATATAGAAGTTTTATTGATTAAGTGTATCTAGCTTTGATACAGCTTAAGCCTTCGTTGCTAGTTCGAAAACGTCACTTTAGAACTAGCAACGGAGGATGCTTTGCTTCTCGGCATTGGAGTAACAAGGTAGTGTGTGCATGTGTGCATGCGTGCGTGCGTGTGAGTGTGTGTGTGTGTGTGTGTGTGTGTGTGAGAGAAAGCGAAACAGAGGGGGAGGGGTAGCGCAGTGCTTTCCACTACAGCTATGTGAGGCTGATTAGGGTGAAATACATTGAAACATTAAAAGTTATTTCGGATAATAGAAACTGTTGTATTGATCAAGTTGAGGGGGTGCGGCTCTATTTGTTGGTCGCGACTTGAGTCTCAATGTGTGTGTGTGTGTGTGTGTGTGTGTGTGTGTGTGTAACATCCGAGAACCAATCAGAATCAAGCATTCAACAGACCCGTGCTATAAACTTCAATTATCTATATTGAAGAGAATATGATCAATCGCTTGTACTTAATCTAGCATTTTGATAATGTCACTCTTTTATCCCTTCCAAAAGCTTATATAAAATCTATTAGTCCCAATTGCTCCATTTGTCCACACACTGAGTTACTTGGCAAACAGGTGTTCATTGTGAATGACTCTCCACCTCCCATTATGAAGAGCTACCTTTACTAACAGCCCTGTATTAAAGTGTCATTATCTCCTCCACCCCTCTGTCTTGTGTGCCATGCACAAATGGAATCTAGGACTCTAGTCTTTTATAATTCCTTTTTTCCCCTCTGCTGGGTATAAATGTCAACGTCCTATTGTGTGAATTACAGGCATTCCCACATCAGCACTGATTGTCCCATGTGTAGTGATGGGAGCAGAATAGAGCATTTGATTTCAGATAATGTAGAACCAGACAAAATGCCTGGACTTGGCAGGGCCCCTATTGTCTTAGCTGGCAGGCTGAGCCAGAGACCTGAATCTGAGATGAGACTGCACTGGGGACTGCAGGAAAAAACACCTTGGTAATGTGGATTTCACTGACTGTTATAATACAATTTGTCAGGTTTTATGATGTCACTGAAAGCTGGAATTCATCCCCTTCGCCTTTTCAGGTTCTGCGCTTTATACCATGCAAAGCCATAATTTGTCACCTAGTTGAACATAATTTACCAAGCCAAGCTCCCTTTAGTGATAAACTGTGAAACATACAGTATAGCGCTGTGCTAAGATTCTTAATCTGAACATTGATATTTTTCATATATTTACAGTAAAAAATAAAAAATAAAAAAAAAATGTGCACAAAGTTGATTGAAATTGTTCTGTGCTTCGTTGATGGACTTGCCCAGTGACGTATCACAAATTTTCAAGCATGATGTCACTACTTGTGGGGGACAAGTAGCAGAGGTGGGTAATAATGCACTACATTTACTCTGTTTCATTTACTTGAGTGACTTAAAAAAAAAAAAAAAAAAAAAAAAAAAAAAATATATATATATATATATATATATATATATATATATATATATATATATATATATATATATATAGTTTTAGAGTAGGTTTAAAAGTGGGTACTTTTTACTCTCACTCAAGTCAGTTTCTAATTATTTATTTTTTTACTTTTACTTCGTTACAGTGGGTGGCGCTCCTGTCGTTACATTACTGTATTTAATTTTAATTAACACATAATTTATTGAGTTGTGGACTTTTACAACAGCAGAAGTTCACACAGCTGCACGCGCTGTCACAGATTGTCACTCAAGTCGAGTCATCACTGCTGCAGCATCAAGCTCTTCAAAGTGAAACACTTTCTTCGCTCAGCACTGTGAAAAAAGAATAGTTTCGTCATGCAATGCCTTCATTTAACACCACTGTTGGGTGACGTTACTTTTAAAAGTAACTCGTCAGAATATTGTGTTTCTCCTTAAAGTAACTTAATTAAAAAGTTCATTTTTTATGGAAAGTAAAGCATTACTTTTGCATAACTTTTTTTCTCACAGCCACTTTCTCCTCTGCTATGCTATGCATTTCATACAAGTAAGCCATGCATTCCATACAAGAGACATCACAGGTCATGCTAGTTACTATATAACACTCATGTCAAAACAACATAGTAAACAAACAGATATTTAGAAAGTAGGTCATATTTATAACAAAGAATCAATAACATGAATATGCATTATTTGTTTTTCCATCAACATGGCAGCCAGTATGAATAATGAAGTATAACCATTGTCATTCCTAAAGCAGCAAAGTTCAACACTTGAACCTGCATCATATATGTCATCATGTGCTGTGCCCATTGACAATGCCAGAGTCAACTTAAGATATTTTTCAAAAGTCAAGATAAAATTCAGTGGGGAATACCAGTCTAGCATGTTCAAGGAATAAGTCTGATGAATAGATGAATATTTTTCTTTTAAGTCATCTCAGTGCATGCTTGTTTTGAATTGATTCATGGTGCATACAGACGCCACAATTTCAAAGGCGCATTTTGATACAGCTTGAATGGAAAATGTTATAAAAATGGTTTGTTTCATGAATTAAATTACATGTTTATTATAAAACAAAAATGTAGAATCTTTTTAGAAACTAAGACATTTTCTCTGCATATACAATCAATGTAGAACGTTGCTCGGAGCCACTGATCCAGAGTCAGCTTTTCTCATCCCATTCACCCAGTTACAGGGAGCTCTAACACGGAGCAGTTCGGCTGCATAAATCAGTGAATTGAGCGAGTATTTCACCCTGTGTATCATGTCGTGGCCAGTGGAAGACTAGTCTTATAATTCCTCTGCCTAAGCGCGTTTACTGATTTTTTTTTAATGCAGTGTGTATTAACACATGAATCAACCACGTTTCACTCAACCAAATGTTGACCTCATATTACTCTAAAACACTAAATGCACATGTGCGTTAGTGAGTTGATTGACAGGCAATGTCTTCACCTGTCAGGATTGTATGTGTTTTTGTTCATGTCTTTTACTTTAAATTAGTTCCATGCCTACTTGTTTGTTCCTGTTTCCTTGTCATGTGATCTTGTCATGTGTTTCCCATGTTCTTGTGTCTTGTCCCCATTGGTTCATTGTTTCATTTTGTTGTTAGCAGTCTTGTTATCTTGTTTAGAGTCCTAAGTGTTCATTGGTTATCATTGTCATGTGTTCTCCCAAGTCCTAGTATTTAACCCTCATGTTTGCCAATGTCCATTGTCGAGTATTGTTTGTGTAATGTTGGTTCCATGATCAAGTCAAGTCAAGTCAAGTTTATGTTTTGTTTCATAGTCAAGCCAAGTCAAGTCAAGTTAAGTTTAGTCAAGTCTAGTTAGTGTTTTTGCATTTTGTTCACATTGGGAGTTACGGTTTTTGGATTTCACGATTGATAAAATGCACTTGGGTTCATCACACATTATTGTCTTCATCATCTTTGTCATTGCCATTGACATCATTACAGAATACTCGACCGACCAAGATGAACCCAGCAGTTAAACTTCTTTGCCTACGCCAAGAAAACGTTTCCACTGAGGAATATGTGGAGAACTTTTGTGCTCTGGCCAGCAGGGTTGATTTAAATGAGTTCGCCCTCAAGGACTGTTTTCGCTTTGGACTATATGAGCCAATCTCTTCCCTGATGCCAAGCAGTCAGAGTACCCACAGCCTGGCTCAGTATATCGACCTTGCCCTACTAATATGTGGTTCATCGTTCACTGTGGGGGAGGTGGACGCCAAGCCAGAGTTCCACGTCATGACCGCCAAGCAAGAGTCCCACATCATGGTTGCTGAGCTTGTGCCACCTTCTGCCCTGGTTCCTCTGTGTGCTCCATGCCATGTCACAGCCGTGCCTCAGTGTGCTCCATGCCATGTCACAGCCACGCCTCAGTCTGCTCCATGCCATGTCACAGCCATGCCTCAGTCTGCTCCATGCCATGTCACGGCCACGCCTCAGTCTGCTCCATGCCATGTCACAGCTGCGCCTCAGTCTACTCCATGCCATGTCACAGCCAAGCTTCAGTCAGCTCCATGCAATGTCTCAGGCTCACGTTTGGTCAATGAGCCAACGCCCAAGCCTGCCATGGTCAATGAGCCAATGCCCACATCTGCCATGGCCAACGAACCAGCGTTGCAAGCCTCGTCCATCCCAGAGCCAGTGTTCCAAACCTTGTCCATTCCAGAGCCATCTCTCACTGGGCTATTTGAGTTGGAATTGGTTCCCGCCCTTGTGCCCACCCTGAGTTCTCCTGATCAGTCAGTTCCCATCAAGCCACCTGCTCGATCATCGCCCTCTGAGATATCCCAGACATAGAGAACTTTCGAACCTCCGACTCCACCTAGAACCTCCAAGCCCTGGACTCCACCTTGGCCTGTCGATCCCTTGACATCACCTCGGCTCTGCGTTCCCTCGGCTCCACTGCAGTCCTTCAGCCTGTCGGCTTTACCGGGGTCCCTCATCCCTCCAGCTCCTCCTTGGTCTGTCAGTCACCTGGCTCCGCCTCTGCCACGTTACAGTACCTAAAAGGTGATTGGCTCTTTTACCTGCAAGGCGGGACTTCCTTTCTACATACATTGACTGTTGGGTGTTAGAGCTTCTTGGTTGGGCATTCCAATTTCTCCTATTTATTTAAATAGAAGTGACTCGTCTCTATCTGCTAAATAGTCTCTGGCCTCACACTCTATAGAACTACAATGCCAATCATGCACTACGTCTCCTCCCCGAAGTTTGCACACTTTTACTCCTGATTTCTCGCAATACAGGGTCCATAGAGGTGTACAAAAGCAATGCGTTACTTTATTTAAAAAGCTACTCAGATATTATGGTCTAAAACAAAAAATATTGTGTTACTTTATTAGTTACTTGAAAAAGTAATCTGATTATGTAAAGCACGTTACTTTTATCATGTTACCCCAACATGTTTAACAGCAAGACAAGTGGATATTTCAAGATTAAAATTGCAGATCGAATTTAAGGCAGCACGCTAACGTAAGTTGTGGGTCTAATGATAATTACATCTTTAATTCTAGATCTAGAATTAGGGCTTTACTGTGTCATGGTGATGGTCATTTTCAGGGTGTTTCTGTAAATATGGGCACTTGTGACATTAGTTTTTAAGTGTACATTTTTAAATTAGTGCAGCAATATATCAGTGCACTTTGCCCCACGTCCTGCATGTCGTAAGCAGTATTTACGCATTTACCCCGTACTCTCATGGGTGTACTAGAAACTATCGCAGCTCTTCGGGTGGATTAACTGTAGAAATCCACGTAAACATCCAAGTTGCCGAACTTGTGATTGACAACTGGAGCGCGAACAGACAGCATTTCTGTGCGTAGTGTCCTATGCAGGCTACGTACTCTGCGTTTAAGGAGTAGTGGTACTGCTGTACAGAGCTAATAATCTAAATTCTTTCGACACTGAAAACTGTAACTACACTTAACTAAGAACTAAAAGCTATGAAATAGCGAAAGTAGGCATTAATAAAACATGATCTTGCTTTGGTTTATATTTCAGCATTATATATAATATCTCTGTGGGACATTATTCACCTTATCACTGTAATAATTACTAGAAAGTTTCCCAAACCTCTCATCTTATTTACAAATTCATCCAGATCTGACAAGAGCCCTTAAAGGGTTAGTTCACCCAAAAATGAAAATGCTCTCATCATTTAATCACCCTTATGCCAAATGTATATGACTTTCTTTCATCTGCTGAACAAGCCAAGTGATAAGATGCGCGGACTGATGGTCTCAGACACGGAGGTAACTGAGATTCGTTCTCTGCCACCCGGATTGAGGCAAGTCACTATGCCTCAAATTCCAAATTGGGGAGAATAGGGGTGAAAAAATAAATGTAAATAAATAATAATAATAATGATTATGTAATACATGTTAAATGTTTATTATGTAATGGAATATATGGAAGTTAACATCCATTATGTCATCTGTGAAAATAATGAGTTACTCACTACTTGAGTACTCTTAATTGGATACTTTCTTACTCAAGTAATTATTTATGTTAGCACTACTACTTGAGTACATTTTTTTTTTTTTTTTTTAAGTAATTGTACTTTTACTTGAGTACAGTTTTTGGCTACCCTGCCCACCTCTGACAAGTAGTGACATCATGCTTGAACATTTGTTTCAGGGTAAAATAGTATGGCATTTGGAATATTTGGAATATTAATTTGGAATTTTGGAATATTAAACACTCTTCCCAATACTTTTATAATTCTTTTGCCTTTTCTGTGCTCAGCTTCTTTCTATTCAGCTTTCAAGATTTCTGTCATTTAGAAGGTGCAATTCTTAAGTAGGCTAGCACTGGAGTTTTAACTTTTAAACTATTAGTAACTTTTGAACAATTTCTAAACATTTGACCATGAAATTAATGAGAGGAAAACAGCAGAGATTCAAGAATGTGGCTTCATTCTAAAGTCCTCCCCATCATAGCAAATTGACAATCATCATTTAACCTTGTAATGCATTGTTTCCCACAACTGTGATTCCTGTGAAAATATCTATGTGTGCCATATAAAGTGTAAATGCAGAGTAGGTCATGTGGTTCATTTGTAATATGTAGTATATTTTCATGTCCCCATCACGTTTTAAAATATTTGAACAAAAAAAAAAAAAAAAGGAAATTATGTTAGTTTCCTTTTATCATCATAAACTCAGCATATGGGTTAATTTTACATTTCACTTCTGTTTTCACCTCTTTTTTTTTCACTTCTTTGGTTTAATCAGATATTGCCTTTTTGGCTTCTAAAATGACAAACAGATTTCCATTGTTTCTTAATTTTTACTATCACTAATCAAAATGTTTAAAAAAAAATAAAAAAGAAAGAAAATTTAATTGGTTATTAGTTCATTGGTTTTTCCTATGTCCTGTATCCCTTTCCATTAGGACATATCACGATACATGTGACACGATTCAGTATTTTGTGATACGTCATGATATCATAATTGTATTGCAATTAAAACTGCCAAATGCGTGAGACCGAGATAGAACAGTAAATTGTGTGGGTTCAGTTTCAATCTCTGTTGCACCTAATAGAAGTTGTTCTGAACTCACTGCAAAACACCAATCTCAGAGTTTGCGCAAATTTAGACAACCCCTTCTTAGTGTAAAGTCTGCTCTAGATAGGCAAATTTAACCATAATATAACTAACTGTTGTGAGGGGGTGTCACATATGGCACTGGCCCTGCATATTTCAGTTTCATCTGAATTCCAACTGTACCAGTTACCTGGAGAAAGCAGGTAACAACAGTTCATACAGTTAACTGTAAGGTCATACTCCTCCTTTCCCTTTTCTTTTGAAGACCTAGATGTAGTTCCCACAATCATGACACCAAATATGCTTCATAATGTGCGTTTTCATGCATCTGGTCCAATAAGTTGTTGGATAATTGATATATTGATTGGTAATGTCATCATGTGTTAGTACAGAAGCTGTCATGTGGCAGGCAGAACAATCCACGGGCCCCTATTGTTCATTCATCAGCGCCCCTGATCGGGCCCATGTCTTGGTTAGCTGCAGGCCAGCCAGATAAGGATCAGTAGATGATTGGGCACACACACATTCTTAACATGGCTGACCCGTGACATCTCGGGGGCAGTCGGGGAGTCTGTCATTATGTGTACAATGCAACGCTTTCTTCATTCTTATCTTTGCCGATGACATTGAGAGTTTTCGCATTAACTCATTAATGACAAGACTCACCATTACAGGGATTGGGGGGGTGGGGGTGGGGGTTGTCGCTGAATGGGTGACACTTGGCATGGAGGAATGTGGGCTCAGCCCAATCCATCCTTTCACTCTCTCTCAGGCTTTGATATGAGTCTTAGTGATGGAGGGATGAGCCAGTCAAGTGCAAGTCTTAGAAATGAGTGTGAACATGATACAAATACAGGCTACAAGTGACCACCTTTTTTGGTACGCAAGCCAGTACTGAATAAATGAAGCTTAAACAACAATTTTAGTCCAAATGACATGTACGCTCAGAGAATGGCCTCTTAAGCTCCAGAGGTCATTTACTCTAGCTTTTTGCTGCCAGAAGCTTATGAAGGCCAGAGTGTTTGGCCTTTGCTCATGGCTAACAGTGCCAAGGCCTTGACTCTTGTGGTTTGCCCCTGTCAAACACTGCGTTTCAGAGTGTGGCTCTGTGGAAAAACTCAGCTATGCTGTCCTGTTTCTTCATCCATCGACACTTTTAAAGCAGTTGTATAGAGGGGAGGGGAAAAAATGGGATGGGGAAGACGAAAAAACTGTCTGGGAAAGATTGATAGCTTTGCTCTGTGGTTCAATTGTAAATTAGAATGCAAGTCCCTCTGGAATACAAAGGTTCTATTTGTGATTAAGAAAAAAGGCTCCATAACTGAGAGAGAGAGACAAAGTTTGCTCCCACTTACACACAGGCAATTAGCTTGATGAAATGGCCCTCACTGTTTGATGCCCTGGATATGTAAACTGATATTATAATAATGGGGCTAACTGCTTGTTCTATTATTTTCACCTTGAGTCAAACAGGAGGAGGTGTTATGGTGTACACAAAGCATTGTCATGTATAACACCTCAAATTACACCCCTGGTGAGCCCAGAACCGCAGATGTATCGATCTATAACTGAATCTATAATCAATCTATAACTAAGAATGCTTGTTTAAATACCTTTTGCTTCAAGGAATAGTTCACCTAAAAATGGTACATGTCTCATCATGTACCCACCCATTAGCCGCCTCAAACTCGTATGACTTCCTGTCTTCTGCGGAACACAAACAAAGATATTTTGATGGAGATATGATGTAAATATATCCATACAAGTCAATGGGGACCTACACCTCCAAGCTCCAAAAAGGACTGAAAGGCAGCATAAAGGTAATCCATATGATTCATGTAGTTTAATCCATGTCTTCTGAAGCGATACAATCGGTTTTAGATGAGAACAGACCAAAATATATCCCCTTTTTTTTACTATAAATCTAGCCATCTGCAGTCTCCTAGGCACGATCATGATTTGAAGCTTGATTACACTTCCTCGCTCTTGACACATGCACAGTGCACTGTACATGTGCTCAGCCCATTTGCACACGTTGTACACGCCCTTCAAATCGTAATTGCACCTAGGAGTGAAAAAGGAGTTACATTTTGGTCTATTCTCACTGATCGTATCGCTTCAGAAGAATTATTATTTTTGGGTGACCTATTCCTTTAAATGTTCTGACATATGCAAAGGAAAACTACAATGTATCAAAGCAGCATTAAGACTCAAATGAAATGAAAGTAGTCTGAATGGAAAACTTCTTAATGGCAGCCACTCTGTAGTCATTAAGAACTTTTTGTCTGATAAATAATCGTTTTTACATTTTAAATAGTTTGTAATTTGGCCACCACAATTTTCATGAAAGCACCCTGGGCCCCTATAAACCAAGAGAACTTGAGAAATGATCGTCAATGGTAGGTTTATCTCCTGTGTCTCAAATCGATTCTGCAGGCATATAGGAAGGGGCAGATCAGTGCACAATTGTTTTGAGGAGATGTGCAGTGAAGCGAAATTCTATGGAAATGTGAGTGTAACAGACAGTAAGTGTGTTGCTAACACATGTCTGTATTCCTGGGGATGTCAGGGGGGATCTGTTTTCATGAAAAGGAGTGAGAGAGGGATCTAATGTGGAAGTAATTACATGGAAGAGAGTCACTGTGATGGAATGCAATGCAATGTTTTCCATTTGCAGGTCAATGCCCAGAGTTACATAGTGTTGCTGATATGCTAGCACCAGCCTCTTGTTTTAGCACATTTTTAAAGTGTGAATCTGTGCATTCATTCATTGAAAAGGAAATGAAAAAAGAGGCTGGATTCTATTGAACATTTCTTGGATTTTAAAAGACAGATTAAATTGGTCATCTTCCCGTAAAATAGTCACAGATAAGAGTACTTAAGTGTTAGCCATATATTTGATAACAAACTGCTGTCTGTAGGCTGTATTTCACATGTACACTTACCCAGTAGATTATATTAGTTGCTGACACCTAAGTTCATTATTTGAGGAAGCTGACAATGTATAAGCAGATGTTATTCATGTAAAATGCAAACACACCCTGCTTGTAAGGTCATTTCACTGTTTACCTTTGGAGAGATAGCTGACTTCCCGGGTGTTCATTATGTAGAATGAAATTTCATTAGAATCAGCCCTACCTGTAATTGAAATCAGAGCCTAAGCGTAGTTAGGGCATTTGGTTGATTGTCTCTTCAGCAATTTTCTATTGCAAGTATATAGAAATGGTATGAATGCGTAAATATGAACACTTTGGCAGCATTCTACTAGACATGGGAAAGAAACCTGGTTTTCAAAAATGGTATAACAGCCACACCCAAGTTAGTAGTGTTCCCTTCATTTATGTTTCATTCATAAAGAAACGCCTTGACAGGCCTGGGCCAAATGGTCATATTAGCTGACACCCTATACTGCTATAAAGGATGAAACCGGAAAAGCTTCAGACATACTGTTAGTTATGTAAGGGATTATGATTTTTTTGTGTATACACAATTTAGACAAAAGGTATGTAATCTGGCCCTCCTCATGCATCCCCTGGTGTCCAAAGATTCAGATAGGAGCGTCAGGCTTGCTGAGGGAGAGATTAGCCAGTGCATGACCTGATGTGTTCGGACTTCCAAGAGCAGTAATGAGTGCCGCTGATCAGTGAGTGTTTTGGGTCAGACTGCAATGTCTAAACTGATCATTCCAGTCTAATGAGCTTTGGTGACTTTGATGTAATGGTCCAGCTGATTCAGTGCGCTTGCTGCACCACACAGATTAAGGTCACGTCGTATTTTAGGATGTTGCTAGACAGTGCAATAGGGACTTTTTTGGAGGCATCTCCCTTCTAAGCCTAGACCTTGTTTGTGGAGTTAGGTCTGTTGGAGTCTTTGATGTGACATTTCCATGACTGCTTGCTGGTCAAGGAAGAAGGGATTAAATTCTCTTACTTTTACTTAATATTCAACCATCTGTGTACTTTCTTGTCTCTCTGGTTTAACAGTGGACATTCAGAATGAGGGAATCCATTTTTTTGCCATTTTGCAATCTTTGTTAATCTTTTAGCGTTAAACCTCTTGAAATAATAAGAAATTGACAAATGATTAGCCAGGATCTGTCCCAAATGAAGAGTAGTTGTGAAGTGGCCCATAGTGCAAAAAAAAAGTTATTGTATGTTTGCTTTTATTTGTATCTTTTGAATAAAAGATTTACATGTTAAATTTCATAGCCAATAGCACCAGTGGACCTGAGCACAAACATTTCAGACTGATTTCACAGTAAAATCGGAAAGAATAGGTTGACTTTTCTTTTGCTAAAATTGGTATGTACTTACCCAAATTCGAAATACTGCCCCAAGTTTCCAAAGCGGTAAGTGTTGCTGGAAGTATAGGCATGTGGGAGCTCCATTTTCTGGCTTAAATACCCATGGAGGGGTGCCAAAAGTGAGTTGTGAAGCAAGTTGTTTTTAGCTGTACAGGTTGTTATGCAGTTAAGAAGAATGGATATTTTATAAAATGTACCCCACAACCCCTAAATCTTACCATCAGTGAAATAAAAATATATTGTAAGAGGGAAAAATACCACCTCCAAATTGCACTCATCACTGATTATGTGAATGCGACTACTTCTTGGTTTCAATGCGGGATCCGAACCTAGGTCTCCCATGCTGCTAATGCAACGCACATCTGGTCGCAACACAAGGAAAGGTTGAAGTGTTAGTTCACCCCAAATTGAAAATCCTCTCATCATTTACTCATCCTCATGCCATCCTAAATGTGTGACATTCTGCATCAAAACATATTTGAAGAAAAATAGAAAAATATCTCAGTAGGTCTTTAAAATGCAAGTGGATGGTGATAAGACATTTGAAGCTCTAAAAATCACAGACAGTCAGCATAAATGTCATCCATATGACTCCACTAGTTAATGTCTTCTAAAGCGAAACAGTGCAAAAAATATCAATATTTAAATACTTTTTATCTATAAATCATAGCTTCCAGTCAGCAGCAGTACATGTGTGATGACGTAATCACATCGGCATGTTCATGTGAGGAAGACGCACATGCGACACACCCGGAAGAGCAGCGCTGTTTACAACTGAGTAGGAGGAACGCTGTACAGAAGCTTCGTTGGTTTTGGTTCAGATCTGTATTTGTATCTGTTTGTTTACTCAATGGTGCATTTATGTGCTCATCCTGGATGTCTCAACCGACAGAAAATCGTGAGATTACGTCCGTAACATGCCAACGCAAATACGTCACACGAGAGACCATGTGAACTCCGCCCTCTTGTGAATGTGCGTACTGCTGCTGACTGGAAGTAATGATTTATAGTTAAAAAGTACTTAGAAATTGATTGAGGGGGCCTGGGTAGCTCAACGAGTAAAGACGCAGACTACCACTCCTGGAGTCGTGAGTTCGAATCCAGGGCATGCTGAGTGACTCCAGCTAGGTCTCCTAAGCAACCAAACTGGCCCGGTTGCTAGGAAGGGTAGAGTCACATGGGGTAACCTCCTCGTGGTCGCTATAATGCAGTTCTCGCTCTCAATGGGGCACATGGTGTGTTGTGCGTGGATGCTGCGGAGAATAGGGTGAAGCCTCCACGGTAACACGCTCAACAAGCCATGTGATAAGATGCGCAGATTGACGATCTCAGACGTGGAAGCAACTGAGATTCATCCTCCGCCACCCGGATTGAGGCGAGTCACTATGCCACCACGAGGACTTAGAGCACATTGGGAATTGGGCATTCCAAATTGGGGAGAAAAAGAGAGAAATTCAACAAACAAAAAAATGTATTGATGTTTCACACCAAATGTTTTGCTTTGGAAGACATTAATTTAACCAGTGGAGTCATTTATTCTGACTTTCTGTGATTTTTGGAGCTTCAACGGTCAGATCACCATCCACATGCATTTTAAGGACCTACTGTGCAAAGATATTTTTTTCTATTTTTATTCAAATGTGTTCAGCAGAAGAAAAAATGTCACACATCTTGGATGGCTTGAGGGTGAGTAAATAATGAAAGAATTTGAAATTTTTCACTATTCCTTTAACACATTTAAATCGATGCAAAAATATCTGTTGGTAGATGGCTGTTGTCAGTGAGTCTACATAATGTGTCCAATCCTGTGGTGCTAGAACTCTCGGAAACAACATGCCGACTTCCTTTATGATCATGTTGAAAAATGTACAAATGGTTAAGAAGCTGGTTTATTTATTTAAGCTGACCTCAAGGCTAGGGATACACCGATGCAAAATCTGTGTGCCGATACCGATATCCGGTTATTAGAACTATAACAGTTACTCTTAGTGTAGAACAGTCCATCCACATTTTTTGCCTTTTGAGGAGAACCACATAGTTAATTGTATGAAACTAAAATACATCACATTACGTGCACGACATTCAACTTTTGCCTGGAGAGTTATCAGTTATCCTTATGAAGATTTACTGCTCA
The DNA here is from genome assembly GCF_019703515.2 of Myxocyprinus asiaticus. NCBI lineage: Eukaryota > Metazoa > Chordata > Actinopteri > Cypriniformes > Catostomidae > Myxocyprinus > Myxocyprinus asiaticus. The sequence continues at coordinate 22,381,141 of NC_059361.1, forward strand.
CTATCTCTGTCTGTGAACTGCCATAGTACATTATTTTATGTAGAAATTGCAATTGATGTTCCTGTGAATTTATAATATCTGTTGTAACACTTTATGTAACATTATGGCATTATTAGAAGTATACATAGCTGTTGGAAAACAACAATTAATAAGAGTTTTCACACGTTTATTTTTTAATTGCTACACCATTCAGTTCTGCAGTATGTTTCCTCAACATGTTGCAAGCATTGACCCAGTGCCCTGTCTCTCTGACATTCACACCTCTTACACTCTCTGAATGGAATGCATATGTTTTGTTTGCAGCTTACTATATGGGCAGAGACTCATAGTGAGGCCACAACTCTGAATTTTCTTTGAGTTCTGTAGGAAAGGCAATCCTCAGGAAGACCCTAACTAAACAGAAAAGTTGATGAAAAGGTTTTGAAAGGTGTTAAAAAAATAAATAAATAAATAAATAAATTTTAAAGGGATAGTTAACCCAAAATGAAGTTTGTCATTTACTTACTTGTGAACATTTTTATTCCTCCATAACCTGCTTTAGATACTAATTACCATTTATGTTTCCTCAATATATCATGGCCTTGAAATATGTGTGCTGGCAGCTACATACCCAGACCTTTTAAACCAAGGTTAAAGAGTGTGGTTGATTATTTGAACCCCCTTAGTTGGCTAAAGACAGATTAAGTACTTATGTGTTTAGAATTATGTGTTTAGAAGTTAGCCACAAAATTATTTGAATTTATATGTTTTAAAATACTACATCAGAAAACTATTCCCTGGGCAATGATCCTGTAAGGATATCACCCTCCCTCACAAAGAGTCCCTAGAGGGACATTGGAACAAGTTTGGTCATGTTTAAACTATCCACTGCATGGAATAAAAACACTGATACTAAGTGTTAAATTCTGTTCTCTGCCATGAGAAACTAGAACTTAGCTTTGTAATATACTATTTAATAATTGGCAATCATCCTTATAGGTTAGCCTTATTTTATTTTTAAAGATGTTTAATTTTTCAACCTTAGGAATGCTTGTTTTAAGAAAATTATATACCCATCACAAAATCTACAAATAGTTTCACTTGAAATTAAATCAAAATATTCTCAGAGTTCAACAACCAGACCTTTTCCTTTAGGCCTTGAGAATTAAATTAAAAGATTTATTTATTTATTTATTTTGACAACTATTGTACAACAAATAATTGAGCCAAACTATTGACTTGTATTTTACGTCTGCTTCTTGGGGGCAACAGAGAGCAGGGTAGTACTATGGCTGGGACCAAACAGCCCTTACTAGAGATGACAAAACAAATGTCTGTAAAGAGGACTTCAAGAGCCAGTTACATGAGCACTTCAGGGCCTGCAGCTGAAGTTTACCCGGACACCTCTTCTATCAGGGGGCTCACACAAACATTACACTCTCTGTCTGGGTAATTGATCCCAAATCTTGTTTGACAACGTTTTTTCATTGCAGACACTTCACATGCTTCCTGAACATAGCTGAGCTTTTTGGCCGCGTTGCAAATACCACAACAACTCAGCACTCATTAAATCTTGTGCTGAATGTTCTATGCCTTTCCACTGCCAGGGTGTGTGTGGTTTCATATATTTTTGCACTCAATCTCTTTGCTGTCTTCCTTTAATTGAAGGAACATTTTATATACATTAAAAGCAACAAAGGATTATATATTTGTTAATTAAGTAGTATAAGTTGTTTGTGCATGTGGCACATTTTTATATGTCATTCAAATGGCTAATTTTAATATGTCAGTCCAATTCGAAGTATGACCCCATATTGTAGAAAATGCTTATCAGTGCATTGTCTTCTGTTTCTTACAACCTTGTAGAATACATGATTTGTGCAACCTGGATCAGCTAAGGGACAAGATCATCTGTAATGTCAGTGACATTATTTATACAAACATTTTTCAAAAGCCTTATCTGCTACTGTGATTACTTTAATCAAACCAATTATACTGTAAAACACTCATTTTTGGTAAAGGACATAAGGACATGTGTTCAAGGCTGTGCAAATGCTGACTCCAGAGAAGTGGTTCCTCTTATAGCATTTCTTGTGAAGATGTTAAAGTCAAAACAGCTTTCCTCCTAAACATGTGTTATATGCCTCTTTGATATGAAGACAGATACTGCTCATAATACATTCTGAAACGTGTGAGGTATAAATGCAAAGGCAAACTAAAAACCTTTACCCATGTTTCCCAGTAGTCCTCATTAGAAAACAAGCTGCTTTCAATTACAGACAGCTAGTATACACTGAATTTCTCTCTCCCTCCTCTTCTTGCTTTCCCATCTCCTTTCTTCAGCTTTGGCTCTTTGATTACTTCTGAAAACATTTATATATCCTAATAACTTGGGTTTAGTCTAGTGGCCTATGATTAAATCCAGATGGGTATAGTAAATGCAAAAGATTATATGTGGAAAATAATATCTATTTTTCATAGCAGCTAAGAAAAGGAAACCTAGCAATTCTTGCAATAAAAATGTCAGTTACAGCTCCACACTAAATGAAGATTTAGAGCTTTACCACAAGCAATGTTTAATTTTTTGACTTTCCTTTTTTAAACTTTACATTTTAAATGCTGTGGACTTCATAAGAAAATAGTGAGGAGGGATGAGGACAAATCTCTCAGTTAAAGACAAATTCTTCCTTGTCCATAAAGCTGCTATTGAATGTTAAATTGTGCTATAACAGGAATTCTTATTTAATAATAATAACAACAAACAACATGCATTCAGGACCCATATTTATTTACTTCTTAAGGTTTTGGCAAAGATTATGGTACAGTTACAATTAGTTAAACATTTCTACTGTTGTCAAGGAAAGATAAACAACAAATCGTATTTTCGTAATTCTGTGGAGAAACACAAGGCATGCTCTAAATCAGTTGCATTATTTAAACCAGTGGTTCTCAAACAGGGAGCCTCAGCAAACTTTCATGAGGGCCGCTAGATAATTTGTTTTATTTTATTGTATTTTTATAAGTTATAATATTTAGATTTATGAAATTGCTAAAACCTGCTAGAAATCGAGAAAAAAAACAAACTGACAGTTCCTGAAACTTCTAGAATGACAAAATTAATCATGATAAAAAAATTTAATCTGTTGAGTCTCCTAGTTTATGGGGGGCCTTCGAATATTGTCTTAGACAATGGGGATCCTTGGGGTCAAAAAGGTTGAAAACCAGCATACCATAATTCTGTGCTCTGTAATTTCCAACTAGACATAGTTGATTTCAAGAACCACGTTGTCATTTGAGCCAATGATCCTTTTGCCTATAAAATAATCTATTACAGGTTAGTTGTTCAGGCAGGTGAAAAGCATATATTAAACCAATCTGATATCAAGGCCTACCTTCCCTGCTTTTTTATTGTGGGATAATTGCACAAAGTTCCTCCTCCCGTCGTGCATTTGGTGTTGATGTCACCACTGAGCATTCTTCAGTCCTCACACAGGGTCCTGTGTCCTCTGCCCTCCTCACAGTCCTGCTGAGGTCTGAGACAGTGCACAGCTAGTCTGCCAGAACACATTCATTTATATTTTATCTATAGGTTAAGGCAGACCAAATGACAGTTACCTATCACAGTATGTGGTCAATTGCATCAAAATTATTAAGTGTTCCTTTTCCATGTATTCCAGTGAAAAGCTTTTTGCAGATACATCCCTTTTGCCTTTACTCCTATATTGCACTGAGGGAAGAACTGCTGAAATGGAACAATGCTAAATTGTCGATTGTGGCTTTTAGTATCACATATTTTATTTGCCTCACCCCATTTTGTCACACTGGGATTTTTGCTTGGAAGTGCTGAATTGGAAAATGGAAGGAAGTTTGGCATTCAGTCTAAGAAGAGATTATTGAAACAAATTAAGATTTTGCTGTTTAAATTGACTGTAATCCATCATTGGAGAATCGAACTATGTGATCTATCATGATTCTGCTGGCTTCTTAGATTGGCCCTCAGGGTAAACAGAAATAGGCAGGGAGGGGGTAACCTGCCCCGATGAATTAATCACATAAAGACATGTACATGCACATGCACACACCCACCAGTAGCATTTTTTTTTTTTTTTTTAAGAAGCGAATTGTCTATAATGTTCACGTTTTTTTTTTTTTTTTTTTTTTTTTTAAAGCCATAGTGGATATAACCTTCCATTGCTTAATCATGTTCTTTTGTTACAGCTCTAAAAAGCAAACATATTTTTAGAAATAGTTTTCTGTGGATAATTATAATAAGGTATTACAACAAATAAATATACTTATGAAATATTTAATAGTATTAGGCCAAAACATTATCTGTGAAAATATCAAGAACAGCAAAGATTATATACAGTCTTTCTGTTCACATTTTGCCTAACTTTAAATGACCAGTAGTTTAATTAAAAGTGCCTTATATGCATAGTAAGAATCTATAAAACTGCAAAGCCACTTCTGCATCAACTCAGTACAATTCACTCTCATTACACACAAGTCTGAAAAAGGGAGTTGAGTGCAATTTACTTATAGTTGCAAACACTTCTTTAGCGCTCCAGTACAGTACAGTAGTTGTGTTTGCCATACATACATTAAAACCGACAACAAAATACAAATAGCAATAATCACTTATCATTTTTCATGATGATATGCTGCCTGTTAAAGGCTTGCTGCAGATGGCAAACAATTTGCGTAATTTCATATCAAGTACTGTGAATGCATTATATCTAATGACACCAGAGCAAAACTCAAATTTGAATTATTTTATTACACCAAAGGTGTATTTATTTGCAGTACTATGACCCTTCACCTGTATGGGTAATGTTTACTGCCTCTTTTATATCACTGCTATAACCACTGTGGAAACTATCACTGATTCAGTAGTACAATTCATTCTACTACACTACTTTGTGTAACAGGTCATATGACTATCATTATAGGAAATAAGAAAAGGACATTAAGATACTTCCCACACTTTTACATTTTGAAGTCAGGCTACATGGGCGTTACTTGAATATCTTTTTTCATGAACTGTGGTAGTCTTGTCTTGGATAGAAACATACACAGTGAAAAACGTGTTGTTCTCTGAAGAAACACTAAGTCTTCTGAATTCCCAGGGCTATGGTCTTGTTTTAAGACTAAAGGTAATGCTGAACAAATTGCACCATATATGGGCACAGAGCCAGGCTTCTGTACAGAATAAAACCATAATCCTTTTCAATTTGAATAGGAGATTTTCTTGAATGAGTTTGAAGACTGTCAAGGGGAGTTTTTAAGAACTATTTAAATGACACACTATGGTTTGTAAAAGGCTAGATTGCATGCAAAAATGCTTCAAAAGATTCTGTGTTATTTTGGATTAATGTGTTAAACATCATCAGATTTGAAACAGTAAAAAAAATGGTCTCCCTTTTTAGTAGTAAAATACCACAATGGGATATAAACTAGGGCCAGCTGAAATAATCATGTATTTGCTTAAATGAAAGTTAAGACCATCATCCATATGAGAAACATTTGTAGCTTGTTTATGGAAACATTTCATGCTAGCTGTCATGTTCATATTAGACTGTCAGCAACATGATTTGTCAAGTCCTTTTCTGTTTCTGACTTAGTGCTGGAGCACTTAAAGAGCTTTCATATCATGCTGTTTCTATTTAATCAGTTTACATCATTCAAATATAATTGTTAGTAGCATTGCTAATATTATTTGCATATTATTATTACTTATGTTAATTTATGTTACTAATATTAGAAATAAGATGACAAACTTTGGAGCAAGAAAACATATTGGTGTATTTTAGATATATAGTCAGTCTGAAAATATGTGGATTCAGATTATTTAACATATTGTTAAATTAATAAATAATGCCTATTTAATAATAAATTGTAAATGTATTGTTATATTGCTCTAGAGAATTGCAATTGCTAAGAAATATCACAAAATGCATGACTGTCACAACAGATGTGCTTTATTCTGTAACCATACCATCTGACAGGTCTATTACTTGCTCATTTGGACAGGTTTTAAACCACATCGTCTGATCAACCCCAACAACAAAGTAATAACAATCAAAAGTCAGGATACATTCAGGAATAATAATAATAATAATAGAGTGACGATTAAAACTAAATTGTTTAGACCATTTTGGTGGTACTTCATTAGCATGTTGTAGCTAATTACACTAATGAGCAGTAATAACCTATGATAAAATTTGTGAGATGCGATCGAATTATTTTTTGCCACGTTTTCGATCATTATATTTCAGAGAGTAGCTAAATTTTATTTCTGACTTCTGATCGTCCAGTTTAATCAGACTCCTCACGTTGATTAGCCTGGTTAACCTTTGCTCCATACTGGGTCCGCAAGGGTTAATCAGGCCGGGATCTCAGTGACCCGAGGGTCAGATTCCCTCTATCTCTTGCTTGAAGGATACGGTGAAGGCAGCGATAAGAATAGGGTGAACTTTCCTCTTCCAGCCCATCAAAGCGCAATAGACACCTGCACCAAACCTGAGTTCGCAGATCTTTGAGAATGACAATGTTATGGCCACGACTTAATATGATCAAAATAAATGTAGGCCTACTGTGTATCTGTAAGTGTTCGATTATTTTATTTGTATTTATTATTATTACTATTATTATTATTTTTTTAAAGAATCAAAAGGGCAATTTGAACATTTGATGTTTTAGGTTTTATATAATGTAACGTTAAAATTGCAATTAATCATACTTAAACTGATTTAGGTATTTCTTTTAAAGTTTAACATCTAGTTTAATCGGCAGATCGCCTTTTGTTTGTATTGTCACTCACAAATAGATTTGCTGTAGCGTTGGATATTTTGCTGTCTTATTCAGTGTCCATCGATTTATTCACTTATATCTCCTCTTACATGAGTCACGTCTTACACACCCGTATCCCAGAGTGCGTACTTTACTTTGCAAACAATAATAACGTGATTTACCCCTTTCTTTGCGTCCCTGCTATGGAAAATCGTTAAAGATCCTGCTATTTGTGTGTGATCAGTAAATATTTAGTGTAGTGTTTCGTCCTAATCGATGAAGGCCCCGATGGGGGTGCGCTATTGTGTGTGTGAACGCATGCTGAGCTCTCTCTGTCTCTCTGTGTGTGTGTGTGTGTGTGCGTGCGTGCGTGCGTGCGTTCGTGCGTGCGTGTGTGTGTGTGTGTGTGAGGACTCTTTCTTGTGCAGTGCGTTTTACAAAGATAAATGTACCCCGACGACTCAGAATGCACTACACTGATCAACATCAAGTTGGCTGTTTGAAGGATCTCCAACTTTCCTTCACAAGAACCACCGATTTGATGTGCAAAGTGATGCATTTCTGCAGGGTTGCCAGTGGCGTTTGCTTTTGTTGAAGTTCTTTTAGATGGAACAATTAGCCTTTTGTAAAAAAAAAAAAAATAAAAAAAAAATAAAATAAAAAAATGCCTTGGCAAAAATAGTCAAATTTGAGTAATTCAATTAGCTGTTTAAGATGTCACATTTGAGACATCCATAGAATGTATACAAATTTAATGCAAATTGTGAATTTAAGGCTTTGCGCGGCACGCTTTAAATTACTGAGTGATAAACACTACAACAATTTACGATATATATATATATATATATATATATATATATATATATATATATATATATATATATATATATATATATTGTGTGTAACATTCTTTTTTTTTTTTTAACTTACAGACTACATGGTCTGAATTTTGAGAGTATAGCTGGCATAGCAAAATAAGCAATTAAGTCTCCATATACCTGTACGCAACGTTTTGAACCTATCTGCCTTGAATTACTACAACCATGATTGTCTGGTCTGTGGCAATTTGACGTACGAATGCAATCTATAGACAGTCTGCAGATTAGAACTGTTTTCTAAAGTGCTTGTCAGCTATGTTTTATTCGGACACTAATGGTTTTAAGAGTATCGAACCTTCATGGCAGGTGTAGATGTTCTCATTTGTATTCTTGGAGACTTATAATTATGTATCTTCATGATACCTACAATATGGGCATATTAAAGCAATATTTGCACAACGGTAAAGGTTTATTGCGTCAATGGTCGTAATTCATTGATCTAGTAAAGTCCTTACTTTGAACTTAGCCATTGAAAAAAAAAGCGACAAAGACAGATCACTGTTACTAGTTTGCACATAAACAGACAGGTGTCTCTCCTGACTTCACCCCTCCCTCTCCCAGTCACACAGCCCACACAAAGCAGCTGCACTGAGGAAGGCTTTTACCTTCTGTGGAAAAGAAAAAGACGCAAAGGAGCCTCTTCTGCCATTAAAAAAATAAATAAATAAAAAAAAATACATATTTATCTTTAAAGTCATTAATATGACTGTAGCTGTTATTAGGATATTAACAAATATTAGCACGTGATTCAAGCGTCGCAGAAAAGTTTGACTGATTTTGCTTGTAGGTTTGTCTTTTTTTTTTTTTTTTTTTCATCTCCCTGAAGTTTTAGTAATCATTCAAATAAACAGAGAGACGCATTTTTGTGTATAAATCGGTCAGCGGAAAAGGAAACGTTGATTCCACTTCCAAACAGACCGTTAATTCGCACAGAAAGAGAAGACTAAGTACATTTTCTCATATAGGAGAGGATGCACCACGGGGAAGACGAATCGACATCATATGCATTTGGTATGTTTGGGCTATAATTGTTGGGAATTAAATCTCACTTAACATGTAGCCTACACATCAATTGAGTGTATATGTGAAACTGATCGTCTCTTGTGTTGTGAATTCATCCGCAATATAGATTAAAATTAGCCTTCTGAAAGAGACATTTAGCCACAGCAACCGCATCTTGGAACTGAACACTTTGTCCATTTAGTATATAATAATCGCAACTTTGCACGCAGTCTTTCTAGTTATAATTTTCAATATATTTTTTTAAGTTGTCTTAGCTGTTATTTAGGAAGTAATGCTTATGTATTGCATGCATGTCTGTTTGTGCGTTAGAAGTGTGAAACTGATCGTAGCATATTTTTATTGTGAATTCATCCGCAATATAGATTAAAATTACTATTCTATCGCATCATTGAACTGAACACTTTATTAAATAATATATATATATATATATATATATATATATATATATATATATATATATATATATATATATATATATATATATATATATATATGATGTTATTTAGGAAGTGATGGTAATGTATTGCATGGCTGTCTGTCTGCGCGTTAGAAGTCTGAAATCAGTCTTATTTACCAGTCCTATTCTTGCATTGAAGAAAAAGCGTATCGCACATCCGCGTCTTAACCAGTTAAATTGTGGAGGGAATGAAAATGAAAACACTCACCTTTATCTGGGCGTAAAATCCATGTTGAATCGGTAGGCTATAATTTACTTATGCAGTATTGCTTTCGGCTGTATTGTTCACATGCAGGCTTTGAATGGGTAGGGTGCTCACTTTTATCGTTTCAATAAACTAGCCGAAATTAACCGAAACGTTGCAATACTTCCATGCGCGAACAACACTGTAGAGAAAATATGTGGTAGAGAGCTGCAAACGCAACGTCCAAGTCAATTAGTAGAAAATCTCATAAGCATTAATCAGATTAAAATAAGCGCATGTTTGCTGTATGTGAGAGGCGAGCGACCGTCTGTAGTTTCCATTTAAGATGGCTCTTCCACCTTAAAGAGTGATTGCAGGCAGAAATAATCCACACACTAGGGGGCGCCCATACACTGTTGTACATCCAATCTAAGACATTTTCCCTTGTAGACAGCATATGCTATGATTTAGCTCTGTATATTTTTCAGTGGACCCAACTCTGACATCCCCTGGTGATACAGAAAGTAGACTTCAACAAGCGAGCGTTAAAAAATGTACTCTGACTTATAACCCGAGGAGCAAAAAGGGAGGCACCTCATTTGACCACCCCGAGTCTCACAGCTGAACATCCATGCTCATTAACATCAGACTTCTAAGATCTGCTTTCTCAGATAGCTTTAGTCATTTTATGTTTGCATGAATTGTGAATGTTTTTTGTTTATTTTGTAGCACAGTGGTCCTTTCGAGTAAGTTGTGGGATATTTTATATAATTGATAAGGATGTCTGTATTAGGCTATGTCAAGGCCCTAAAAGCCCAGGCTTATTCTCAAATTCACTTGTCACTTAAACACAATTTAAGAACACGTTGAATACCTCTGCATAAATGACACAGGATACTGAGAGCCGATTGGCCTTTAATCTCCATCTAAATCAGGTATCATGATGATAGATTTATCAAACACAATAGCATTACTGTGCAACTAATGACTTTGTACATAACTTTAATGTTAGTAGTCATGCTCAGAACGATATCTCATATGTGAAAATTGGTGATGGTTTCATCAAGTAGACTAATGATAAATTGTTGGGAAACTGATTTAAAAAATGTTAACACTTCAAGACAGTCGACTTATTGCTATTATAAGCATTTTTGACCAATTTAGGGGATATATATTTAAATCAAAGCAAAGTAAATATGTAGGCTAGCCCATTCCTTTTTATTTTATTTTTTATTTTTTTATTTTATTTAATATTTTTATGATTTAGTATTTTACTAATAGCGTCTAATGAAAAAGCGTATAAAAATACTGACTCTTGCGGCTTTTTAATATATATATATATATATATATATATATATATATATATATATATATATATATATATATATATATATATATATATATTATTTTTTTTTTTTTTTTTTTTTCTGGTAGGATTTACACTTTATTACTTACTAAATAGGCTGCTAGAGTTTCGGCATATATCTTTGTCATAAAGCCCTTCACTGATTACAGTGTAAGCTACTCGAACTTGAATCAATAGCATCTCGAGCATATTACTTGTTCTCTCGTGTACCGTCCCTGTTTTAAATGTATTTGCAACTGTATTATTGACTGTTGATAAATGATATGCAGTTTATTTATTTATAACGACGCGTTAGTGCGGGTAAATGGATTAATAGAACTGAACAATTTAGCATAGCCTACACTTTGGGTCCAGTCTATACAATAGATGTAACAAAATGCTTTGCAATGCAATAACACTGACAAATAAAATATCTAAATTAAAGAAATATCATTAAAACAATTGCTTATCTTGTTGTGTAATTATCGCATAACATGGATTGTTTTAACAGGTATTTGCATAGTATTATCTGTACTGTGGAGTATCAGCTTTAAAAGAAGTGAAAATCGTGGGTTTTATTTAAAATAATGGGAATAAAACATGGATTGCGATCGTTTTCCATCAAACTGTATATGCTCTCTTTAGGACCACGCGGCTCCTCGACCCGTATTCCTGGCTTTGGCAAAGAACCAAGTAGCACAAGTGCCGACTAGCCAATGGGGTTCAGGGGGAGGTCCGTGAGCTCTGACCAGTCAAACACAGTCACTTTCCATATATGGCAACTCATCTCCATGGTAACGTGTGCTAAGTTGCAGCAGTCGTGTCAAAGTTCACTATATAGAGAGCTCAGTGAGCTGATCAGAGAGAAAGCAGTCTGCCATCCCCGCGCCTACAAATCGCAGTCACTTCCTAACCTCCCCCTTTTTAACATATTTGATCACTTTGATTCTCTGTTCGCTCTTTTATTATTTTTACGCGCATGAAGGAGGTTCTGTAGGTTGTGATCTTTTTGTTTTATTATCGGTCCTGCATGCCGGAGAGTTGACTTCATATTTGACTACAACTGCGCACGGCTGCTAGCGCTACCTCATCTGAAGAAAAGGAAGAAGCAACAATATTTTCTGGCCAGTTGTTGGTTTTCTTCAAGACTTTACGCTCGAACTTCTTGCGCGTCGCAAGTATCTTAAAAGACTGAGTGTTTCTGTGCGTCCGAACATCGCTACACGCATCAAGTCATCTGTCTTCCGTTAGTATCTTCTTCCGCCGTGTTTATTTTCCATTTCTCCTTGATGGGTTTACTGGATGGATGACTGCAAGTGCCCCTGGACTTGGCCTCTAACAGCAAGGCTACTATTCGGCTTGCTTCAGTTTTAGCCACATGCCAGGTAACGCTATTTCAGTCAAGAAATAGCCTACTGTTTGTCATCGGTGCGCAACTTTCAACGGACAATCAGACTCTAGCCGACCGTACCGATCTTGAATTATTTATTTGACCGTCCTAAGTGATAAAGGCACCGTGCTGCGTTCTTAATTTTTGAAACAAAGCATTCCGAAACCAAAAACGGGGGACAAAAAGTTTGTTAACGTTGACTGATAGATATGGCAATGGTAGTGTGGAGAGGCTCCCAGGACGATGTGGCCGAGACCCAGGGCACCCTCTCATCGCAAGCCCAAGGAGGACTATCCCTTCCAACCCCTCAACCAGGCCAGCTGGGTCTGACGGCCTCTCAGATTGCCCCTCCGACCCCTCAGACACCCGTTCAAGGACCCCCGAACAACAACACACAGTCCACTCCGACGAACCAGACGACGCAGAATCAATCGGAAAAACAGCAGCCACAGCACATAGAGTGTGTGGTATGCGGGGACAAATCCAGCGGCAAACACTACGGCCAGTTCACTTGCGAGGGGTGCAAAAGCTTTTTCAAACGGAGCGTACGAAGGAACCTCACTTACACATGCCGTGCCAACAGGAATTGTCCCATTGACCAGCACCATCGCAATCAGTGTCAGTACTGTCGCCTCAAAAAATGCCTCAAAGTTGGCATGAGGCGGGAAGGTATTCGGATTTTTGTTGTTTTACTGGTGTCTTTGTCTTTTGTATTTAGGCTGACTAATGACGCATGCTACGTCCCCATTTTATTTTATCCCCGACTCTTCTGTCTTAAGCTGCCCGACCACAGCACGCGAAGGAACCGCCTTTAATGCTCGAGACTGAGCGTTAACACGGCGCCCTTAATGCTCGAAATATAAACACCCTCTCTTAAGCGATTCTTTCGCCTTTTACATGTTCCTCACTGAGGTACATTTGATTATCACTTTTATTCAGCGAAGCAAACAATGGCGTGCGTCTGGATTTTAATAATATCACTGCAGATATGCCGCGCGGTTATGGCGAGGGAGTATGGAGAGACAGCGTCAAAATCACACACACTCATTTGCACACACAGACACAAGGCTAGGGTCTCCTCATCGACCGCAATCTACATCGTCCTCCACTGGCACAAAAGTGAATAATAATCACTGTTAAGCATTTATTAGTGTTGTTTGATTAAATATTCTGCCAGAAACCCGATTCAGTCGCAGATCCTCAGTAGACAGCAAACCGACTCTGTGGCTAGCTAAGTAGGTTAAGGGTTAGCATTCATGTCTTTCTTTGTGCATGTATTCACTGGACTCATGTTGCCTACTATGAAACGCAAAACAGTAATTATTTGACAGGTACACTAAAAATTAAACATTTGTCAATGCCTTTGTAGAGCGTAAACTATAGGCGATGTTATTGTTCTGTGAAGTAAATTATAGGGATTGACTTTGTAAATTATTTTGTGGGTATGCAATGCAATGTGCAGTACATAACATTATTCTGCCATCAATAACCTGATATGATTTTTTAAATATATAAATCATCTTACTGAGCAGTGCAATCACATAGGCCATTTTGCAATAGTTTAGAAGTTCTGCACGTGTCAAGTGACAATAATTAATTATAATAATGTAATTGAAGTTCATGTTATGGCCGTGTGGCTCACTCAGGAAACTGTGTGGTAACATCACGCCAGCTGAAGCATAGGCAAGGTCAATCTATGTTATGTTTATGTAGAATTCAAGCATCAATATCTACAGTTTCTCTTTTTACTGCAGCAGTGCAAAGGGGACGGATGCCACCCACACAGCCTCACCATGGTCAGTTCGCCTTGACAAATGGGGACCCGCTGCACTGCCATTCCTACTTATCCGGATATATCTCTCTACTTCTACGAGCGGAGCCCTACCCAACTTCTCGGTATGGCAGTCAGTGCATGCAGCCCAACAACATCATGGGCATCGAGAACATTTGTGAACTGGCAGCCAGGATGCTGTTTAGTGCGGTGGAGTGGGCCAGGAATATTCCTTTCTTCCCAGACCTCCAAATTACCGACCAGGTTGCCCTTTTGAGGTTGACCTGGAGTGAGTTGTTTGTGCTCAACGCTGCTCAGTGCTCCATGCCGCTCCATGTGGCTCCACTTCTGGCGGCAGCTGGGCTCCATGCCTCCCCCATGTCTGCGGACAGAGTGGTCGCCTTTATGGACCACATTAGGATCTTCCAAGAACAAGTAGAAAAGCTCAAAGCTTTGCACGTAGACTCTGCTGAATACAGCTGTTTAAAGGCCATCGTTTTATTCACTTCAGGTAAGTTTTTACTTTCAGCACATCTGTTTTTAATGAATTATTTTAGATTATATATATATATATATATATATATATATATATATATATATATATATATTGTTTTAGTTTTTTTAGAGGAAAGAGATTTGTATTTTTATTCAATTTAGAAACCCGTTGTGTGACAGTTTCAGCGTTTATTACTGTGTAAATACTATTTAAATGTAAAAGTCATTATAGACACATAAATGCAATAGAGCTCTCCTTTAATAATTTCTTAAAAGTTAAATCATATTTTTATTTTTATTTTATTTTTTTTATGCCTAAATGTTTTTAAAGTAGCTATAAAAGCATAGTCAATAGCATAAAACATTTTTGCCTAACACTTGATAACAGTTATGTGGTGTCATAGTTAAAATGTTATGGGTCAGCAAGACATAAAAACATATTTACGTAGAAAAAAGCAGTAAAAAGTTCATTATCCACCTATTAAGCTCACTATTATGTCGTCTAAACCCTGTCTTGAAATGAAATAATATAATGTAAACAATATAATTAAATGAGAACTATTCACTCATAAAGCCTTTATTTGTACTAGTTTTACAATACGTCATAACGTGATCTTGAAGAGCAATTAATTATTTCTATTTATTTGGAATGACAGATATTAAGGATGTCATGCTCGAAGGGAGGGGGTAAAGCTCGTAGGAAAGGGAAGAAAGGCCTAATGCTCCACTTACACATATTGCAGCTCAGCTTTACACTGGAGCCGATTATTTAAATTGATAGATGGCTTCAAGTTATGATATGGCCTGGTTTCTTTAAGTGTGCTTTATTGCAGCAGCCGAAAAGAAATTTCTGTGCGTTATTAAGAGGCTCGGTTCTTCCTTGTTTTGTTCAGATGAACTAGAGATCTAAGACACATGCTGGAGTCGTTCCAGAACTGGGTCATGACCCTGACTTCCTTTCGTTATTTGTGTTTTACAGAGCTAAGGGAAACATTTTTAAAGATGTAATACTTAATAGCGAATATATTCTCTCGGAAATTCATGACTGGAGAAGCTTAAGTGCCATCTGCACAATTAAGACTGTTCCCCCAGAATACAAATCACTAGTTTCCCTTCCTTAACAGATAATATTACCTACAACAATAAAAATTGAAATGGAGAATTAATAGAAATAGAAACCTAAAATAATACATATCAACGGAAATGAAGTTAAAGTGCTATTTAAAAAGTTTATCGCATAAGTCAGCATTTTGCAATCGCCTCATTTAGTTAAACTTCTGGCTGCCTACCTAACACCTCTTGTGGTTAGGTTACACGTCTGGTTTGTTGTCGTTCTTTAAGAATAGCCAACTTGCAAAATGGTCTAAAAGATTGGGATGAAAGGGTGTGTCGAATCTGTAAATGTTCTAAAAGAAGACTGAGGCAGGAAACGCTTGTATTTTGTCATTTTATTTCTTAACGTGCTTTTAAAAACAATACTCTCATTGCCCTTCTGTGATTCTTTTTTTCCATAATATTATGACCCATATGCTGCTAAATTGTCCTTTTTATGGAGCTTGTAAGCAACAAGATTCAAAAGGTGTATAACAATTTGTAAAAACGTACACTGGAATGCTCACTCCCTCAGCAAACTTTTATAGAAATACGAGAAGCATAACTCCAGAGTGTAGACTATTTATATGAATTTGAACATGAAATTGCCGGTTAATTAAGTTAAGGTGCCACATATGATTTTCACAATGCATTGCGCATTACATTGCGTTATTATGCTGTTATAAATGGATAAAGGATAAATAAATAACAAAGTTAAATGGTATGGTGTGTGTCATTGGCGTTTTGTAAATTTATGGTCCAGGTGTACAGTTAATTTAATAAACATTTGATTATTTCTCTATCCCTTATAGATGCTTGCGGCCTGTCAGATGTGGCCCATGTGGAAAGTTTGCAAGAGAAGTCCCAGTGCGCTCTGGAGGAGTACGTTCGGAGCCAGTACCCCAACCAACCAACTCGATTTGGGAAGTTATTACTGCGCTTGCCCTCTCTCCGTACTGTATCGTCCTCGGTCATAGAGCAATTATTTTTCGTCCGATTGGTAGGTAAAACCCCAATTGAAACCCTCATCAGGGATATGTTGCTGTCGGGGAGCAGTTTTAACTGGCCTTACATGTCGATTCAGTAGGCAGATGGAATGATCAAAGGGGTTGTGACTACAGTAGTTAGCGTTTTTTTTTTTTTTTTTTTTTTTTTTTTTTTTTTTGTAGAAGGAAACGGCTGTTACACGAGTTTACTTTGACGAAGAAAGACTTTCATAAATGACTGTGAATTTTAAAATTGAGACTTTCAGTGAACCCTCGAAGTCCAGAGATTGCTCCAATGTCATTATGAACAGCTTGTTCTAATGTTATTGTTTTTGTGTGTGTGTGTGTGTGTGTGTGTGTGTGTGTGTGTGTGTGTTTTGTAAAAAAAATAAATACATATATATATATAACAAATAAAAACAAAAATGAAGAAATAAGTAAACCCACTAAAATTACTACAAAAGAAAAGACAAAAAGACAAAAGAATAAATCAAGGATTTTGATAATCCTGTCTTGGACAGCAAAACTATAAAGTGCATTTAAGCGACAATTTGGGAAGATTAAGAACACAAGAAAAAAAAAAAAAGTAATTTTCCAAATTGCTATACTGTCCTGTGTCCATGTATCTATAGCTGTTTTTGTAAATTTTTGTTCTTACTGGTTCCAAACCGGCCAATGTAATTCTGTAGTATGCAATTGTTGTTTATTTTTATTTTCTTTTTCTTTCTTTTTTTTCTAATAACCATGACTTCTAAAACGATTAAGTGATCCTAAAAACGTTCTTCGAGAATTAAAACTAAATCCACAGCAATATAGACTTTGTTTAATGCTGCAAGCGCACTTACACGGTTGGTGTCCCTTAATGAACAAGAGTAGGGATGATCGACTGAAACCACTAACCACAAAATGGCAGAATATTTGTAATGCACCAGTGTGCTACATTTCATGCCACTGTTCTACCTATGACTTGGACAACCCCCCAAAGTGGATGTAGTAGCAATACTTTACTCTGCACGACCCAATCGTTTTACTATTCGCTCCACAAAAGTGTTTTCAAGATGTCGTACGTACGTTTTTGGAGTGTTGTGACCTGCCTCTATGGAATTATTTGGTTTCGTGGATGGTCTTCAGGTTGTAACACAAACAATAGAACAAAGTTTTTGATTTTAGGGTTAAGGAGACCCCCACTAAATATTTTTATTTTATTTTTTATGTATTGCAAGAACCCAACCATTGTTAGCGCCACTACGTATTCTCGCTTAAGTGTTTTGCCACAGTAAACTGTATTTTGAGCTTGGGGGAATTGATGGGTCATCATTCTTTTAACAATAAAGCAGCAGTATTATTAAGACGTCCCTATAAATGTCCCTCAACACGTAAAGCATTAAAGTGCCTGTTCAGCGCAAATGTGTTATTAACGGTTACTGAAGTCTATACACCATGGGGAACACGCTTAGAATTTATTAAAAACACACACACAAGTAGAGACAGTATTCTTGTAAATAAAGGTCAATTCATTTCAATGACTTTTTTTCATTATACAACGTATATGTGATTAAGAATAAAACTGTGGTTGCCAATTTTTCGGTAATACAAATGTCTTCAAATGAGTGACAGACTTAGCTAGTAGCACTGAAAGTTATGTTTGTAATGTATATACATAATACGTTTTTTTTTCTTCCTTTCTTTTTCATGTATTTAGACTGTGAATGCATGGCCACAAGTCGCTAACCTATTTTACCTTTGAGATATATATATATATGTAATTTTTGACTGTATAGATATAATCTGTGCATTCAGTACACTAGCCCTTGTATTTAAAAAAAAAAAAAAAAAAAAAAAATGAAAAAAAAAAAAGAAAGTTCGACGAAATGTTGACACTTAACAGGGTGAGCTGGTTTGGAAAGGGGTGGCTATATTTGACTTGGTGTTCTGCTCCTTTTCGGTCTGTAACAGATGCCTTGTGTATGTGTGAAAGCTTGCAATTTCGTTCTTGTTTTGAGGGTTTTCTTCGACACACAAGACACCATGTTGTGATTGGATAAAAAGGGATCATATTGTGTAGTTGATTGAACAGTTGTTTTGGGCTGTTCTCATGCCACATATGGACCAGTGAATGATACATGATTGTAATTATGAACAGTTTAAACTGACCCACGTTTTTATATAAATATATAAAATATATTACTGCAGGGTATTGATAACGTATAGATACTTTTTTATTATTATTGATTATTATTCATTGCAAGTGATATACGTGAGTGTGTGTGGAAGTTTATAGTTGAAACAATTCTTGTTTGTTTGTGTTAGCTTATTGTAAACAAGCATTCTGCTGTAAATTTGTTCTTGGTATTAAATTATAATTTATGAATTTGAAATCAAAAGGCTTTCAATGTTTTGTCATTCATGATTAGTGGACTGATCTGTCTGTTCTATCGGTCAGCGAATTCATGCTTTGTCTTAAACTACTAAAAGCTGCATTTACGTGTGTGTGTGTGTGTGTGTGTGTGTGTGTGAGAGAGAGAGAGAGAGAGAGAGAGAGAGAGAGAGAGAGAGAGAGAGAGAGAGAGAGAGAGAGAGAGAGAGATGGGGATGTAAGGGTGGCTTCGACGTTTGGCATGGGAAATTGTCCAGGTTACGTCTAAATTTGGCTATGCAAATACACGTGCAAAGTGGGGCAGCTTAAAACGAGAATGCACGCTTTTCCCTTCTAACTCTTTAGTTTATACACGTTAACATTCATCTTTGCACAATAAGGATATGCCAAGTATCATGTCACCTTTCCTGACCCCGGTAAAAACTGAAGTGTGTTCAGGCGCAGGAGCTCTTGCTCATTGCCTCGTTGGGAATTGCCTATCACTTTAATACATAAACTTTTAGAGTAGGTACTGACACATCTGAACTGAAGTCGCGATGAAATGCAACACTGGACATTCGATACATAAATGCATGTCAAATGAAATGTAATCTCGTTGTAACGTGGCAAATACGTAGAATGCAAACCAATGTTCTTTTCTCACAACTATCTTCGTGTATACCTCGAAAGCAGAACTACTTTTTCACATCATGTTAGAAGACACCAAGCGTGTGAAGCTATCCCGTAAACCTCGCCTTCAACTTGGTGTCCTATTAGTTGAGCCAGTATGGCGTCTTTCAATCCAGTGCAAGCTACGGTTCAAGACACCCGGAGCAAAGCGGTGTCTTGTAATAGAAACCACATTGTTGCATAAAAGACCCCCTCAGTCGACACCGAATGCCTAAAAAATCTTCAGACAGAAACCGTGTTAAATTTTGCTTTGTCAAAAGTCCAGGAGTCCTAAAATTCCATATTATGTGCTTGCTGTTGGCATCGTAACTGTAATGAAAAATTAGGCTACAACAATAACAAAATCTACTACTGCTACTGATGTAGTTGAAAATAAAGGAGAACATACCCAGAGCAGGGGCGGACTGGCCATCGGGAGAACCGGGACTTTTCCCGAATGGCCGGACGCGAAACGGGTCCGAGTGGGCCGCAATAAGCTGAAATGGGCAGAACGGGCCTTAAAACGGCGCCGCGATATGCAGAAAAGGACAGCGAACCCAACCCAACCTTTGGGCCAGATTTCCCTTCCCAGTCCGGCCCTGACCCAGAGTAAAACTTGGTTATACCTTGGTATGATATCGGGTCAGGCAGACTGAAATACTGTAACTTTTGATGGCTTTAGGATCATTATTAATTACTTACAACGAACAATATAGGTAATCAGATCACTAGCACAATTGTTTGTTGCTGTTCAGCTGCACGAATAATAATAACAATAATAATTATCATTATCATTATATATTAAATTATATAATTTATATGGAGTTTATGTTCCGTGCAGTTTAGTTTGAGTATTTATTTATTTATTTACTTCTCTTTCGGTAAAAATGTCGGGTTCCTTCCTAAAACTGATGGGGCAGGCAAAAGCTATTGCGTAATTCTGGTAAGTTTGCTTGTCTGAGGCAATTGGTAAAGCTTGTTTAGGTGACCGGAAATGATTGATGCATGTTTGTTATTGTTTTAAACGTGATCCAGGATGTGCGTTTGATGGGAGCGCTAATGCATGAAGCACAGGAAGGCGTGTAAGTATGATACAGTGATGAGACCTATTAACTACTCCATACTATCTGTAGTAGCTTTAAGATTCTATTGTCACTGCATGCTTTCAAAAGAACAAATTCCAGTATGTTAGTCTTTCAACAAATTACACAAACTTAATAGATCGTATGATTTTATGGTATTGTGTCAGAGATGGATTGATAGTTCGTTTGCTTTAAAAGCACTCTTTGCTCTGATAGGCTTACTAGAGCAGGTTAGTAGTAATTTGGATCATGGCTTCACAAGCTTGATTTTAGTTGACAGAGCGTGTGTTGAGGCTCAACTCTATAATTTGCACTTCTGTTCTTTTATTAGCGTTGGACAACGAACTAATGAGGTCTCCCTCAGTACAATGTCACCTTTATTTATTTATTCGTGGAAAAATGGGATATGGCTTGCCAACAACATTATTTCTAGCTGCTTCTCTGTTAATTAACTATACCTATAGCGGATAGCCTATTTACTTACGTGCTTAATGAATAAAGCACGTCGATATCCTTGCAGGTGCGAGGCCTTTTTTTTTTCTTCTTCTTCTCTCAGATGTAAAGGTTTATTGTTTTTATTATCTTAGCTCGGCGAAACTGGTCCAAGCATCAAGGATCGTCACTGAATTGCCGATGTTGATGGTCGAAGTTGGCACATAATCTAGCCCCAAGAGGTACAGTTAACGGAATAAAACTGCTGTTTTTTTTTTTTTTTTTTTTTTTTTAGAGATATATATATATATATATATATATTTGGCTTAAATAATTTCAAAATTAAAATACCCATGACCTCACAGACATGGCCCAAGCTCTATATGACTATGACTTCAAGTGTATGTGGTTTTTACGGTCGGTCACACATATGTCATACTCTTTAGCAAAAGTCATCATAGCTTTGAGATAGGCTATCATATGCCCGCTTGTGTTGTTCGTATGATGAGCTCGACGAAGGAAGAGCCAGCAATTGGTTTCCATAGCGACATCCAAAGAGCAGCGATAATAAGCAAAGAATAGACCCCCACTCCCTTAGAAGAAGAAGAAAAAAACATACAATTTAACGTCGGTGTTGTTCGTCCACGTCACTTGGGGATCCACATATTTCTGATTCGTTATGTTTATGGCCCCTATTAAGACTTGGTCTTGAATGTAGACAGGACATGTCCATAATTTCATCCCTCAGATTTATATCACTTTATATGAAAAGACCTCTCGTCACGACCTTAGTGTTTTGGCTTTTAAAGTATGATGACGTACATTTGGAAAACTTTTGTCTGACGTCATCTATAATTTTGCTACAAATTGTTTGAAATGTTCTGTAACGGAGCAGTTAAACAATTAATTTATGTGGCCTGGTTTACAACATAAGCGATTTTCTTACTAGTCGACTACTTTATTATTTATTTTTCTTTTTTTCTTTTACAACTTCTTTACGTGTAAAATATTGTATTGTCGAGAATCTTCTTATAAGGCAAATAACCATTGTTTTTTACAAACCCGCCAAAAACATGATTGGGTCCAATTGTCTTTTTTTTTAAATCTCTAGCTAAAAATGGATGCAAACAAAAGATTCGTGTTGGTTATTTAGTGGACCGTACTTACATAAAATGTTTCATTGCGATGTACATGCATTTTGCCTGTCCGTCTGTCAGCTATCTTTGTTATTTTGAATAAAGTGCTTTAAAATAGACTTGCTGCTTTCGGCTTGGTGGGCTCCTCTCTCTAAATGTTAGAAAATTGTGCCATCTACCCGCTATTCACAGAACTGTCACTTCCAGGACCTCCCGAGACCTTGAGCCAACTTTAACACAAAGGGAGAGACTGAGGGGGTTGGTGAGATGCTTCGAAGTATAGTATTCTCAGTCTGGGCTAAAACAAGCATTAAATCATCAACACAAATGAATTTAAGCTCGATGTGTTATTTTAATAGAATTTACAATGTACCAAAGTGTTTAAGTCATGCAAATATGCTATTCTCCATATCGATGACGATGAGACAGGAAGGGTGTTATACGCAAACAATTAAATATCCCATCCATTCTTATTTTGATTAAAATATATAAATGATTTCACCATGCAAAAATAATGTGTCAAATCATTGGGGGTGAAGAAAGGTAATGTTATTTATATCAATCCCAACTTCAATCACTTCATGAACTATAAAGCAACGCGGATGAATTTAAAAGTAACCCAAAACAATAGCACACTCCCTCACAGTGTCACGCATCATGTTTATAAGAATCTTGTATTTCAGCAGACAAACATATTTATTAAATGGAACATTACGGACCCTGTGGTAAAGTTTTTTTTTTTTTTTTTTTTTTTTTTTTTCTGCAAGAACCATATCACACTGACTTTTAGCAGAGTTTCAAATGGACGGTTTAATTCTTGTTCATTCATTAGCATTCCTAGTGCACGGGTTCCTCTCAGACATCTGTCCCTGATATGACACGTCTTTACAATGACTCCCATTCACTGTTTCTTAAGTAAAGCACACGTCCAGAGCTTTCTGACTGTCTTTCATAGCTACTACATTTTGGTTACTTTCTTTCGCCAAACATTTGAGGTGTTTGGTTAGATTTGTTGAATAGTCAATTCTAGCTTCGACATATTTCTTCCCTATAGGCTACCTAACCTGACCAGCCGAATGTCGAATAGACCTATACAGTTGAAAGAGAGAATATGGGTTCATTAAACTATTTTCCCTTAAGAAAAATACATTAAAAAAAAACATCCTCAAACCCAGCATTACAAAGGGGCACGTTACCTAAGAGGGGAAAGAAAACAGAGATGTATAGATGTTTGTTTTTGCTAACAGATTGTTATCTGATGTATCTTTTGTTTAGGACCAATAACGACCATATTTAAACAACACAGAAATCCTGTTTATTTTGCGTCTGAAAAACAAACAAACAAACAAACAAAAAAAAATGAATTTAAAGACGTAGACAAGAGGAAATCAAATTAAAACAGTCACAAGGGAGCAACTTTGACAATGATGACGACTGCCAAGACAGGCCTTCTACTGTCGCTGGATTTAAGCGTCTGAACTTGATTTACCTAAACGTGAGAAAGAGGCCAATAGAAGTAGAGGGAGGTCTGAAGCTGGGGAGTCATATAAACTAAAATACAATGTTTGGAATTCAGCTTAATTTCAGCTTAAGCACACCGTTTAAAGTAATGCATGCAACAGTGTTTATTAACAACAAATACATTTCAAAATTAATTTGATATTACTTTTTACAGTTATGGAAAGGAAAGGTATTATCTTGAACACAACGTTTTTAAATCCATATCAGATGTTATTTTATTTTGTAACAATGTAATTTATGTAACATTCAGTTTGCGTATTGAAGTTTTGGTTGGGATCGTTGGATGGTACCAAACTTGATTGTCTAAATCTCTCCTTTCCCAAACAGTAAGAAAGGCATCTTAGAGGTAACATAAAAAACAGACTAATAATAATAATATAAAAATAATAATAATTATTAGTAATATTATTATTATTAGTAGTAGTAGTATAGTAGTAGTAATATCCTAGTTGTAGTAGCCTATAATAGTCGTTGTTTGATGTTATTTTTAGATAATTATTTTCAGTAGTTCTGCTATTGAAATATTTGAGCTTGATATTTTTAGCGTTTCAGTATTGTTGAAACTAACCCCCTGAGAACGGCACACGAATAACAAATGTAAATTCGTGTACTGTTATATAAAGGCTTTTACATCTACTGAACATATACCAGATTACAAAAGAATACATGTTCTCTACTATTTTCTGACAACTTTGCCAAGCAACAGTGCGACATGTGCTCGTTTTCTTTGTGATCACACAAAGAAATTGGATACTTACATTTAACAATATAAATATGTGTTATCTCACTGCTGATATAGCGTTACTTTTCAATAGATTGATTTTAGGGCGCTCTTCTTTGTACTTTAGCCTACACGTAAGACACAAGTGTAACACGAGCGTATCATGCAAGCTCTCCCATATACATGTGCATTATTAGGTTATGGTAACTCAACCATCAAACTATATTTCTGAAACAACAGACGTGTTCCAACAAGATGTAAAGATCAGATCCTCTCAGCGCAGCACTCTACAGAAGCACCAAACGACGAAGGCCTTGTGTATGTTTGTCATCGACCGCTGTCTGGATGTTGTTCTTTCTTCTCCATCTCTCCTGCAAGAGCCATGCCTCTTTTTCAGAGGTACAGTTTGAAAACTGCGTTGACTGAAAGTTGCTCAACATCTTCACAACTTCATATCCAACACAATTGCACGCTTTCTATGGGTAGGATTTTAAGAGGAAAGCAATTCATCCGACAGTGTGCGAGCAGGTTAACTGTTTGTTGTGAACTCAGTTTTGAATATTAGTTGGTCGAAGAATGCACAACTATAAATGACGTTAAAAAAAGAAAACACGTCAGTTGCGGTGGGGGGTCTGATTTAGTCTGAGATGTACACCTTAACATCTGAACACCTATTGCACAGTGATTAGAAAGACACAGAACCCGACACAACGCTTTCATGATAGCGATCGATGTCAGTTCTGGAGAAAAAAATTCCTCTTTTTTTTTTTTTTTTTTTTTTTTTTTTTAAAGATCATTAGCGGACCCCTCCAGCAACAATAATGCACGGGTGCATTTAATTCTCAAGCACTGCTGCCAGGCATGCTGAGATAAGCATGTTGTAGACTTCAGTGTGGGGATGCTTTAAGAAAGCCCAAATGTTTAGGACAAAATAAAGGGAAAATAAAGGTTTAAAATATAGAGTTTCATCTACATGTTAAAACACAAGGAGCAAGAAACGATAATAAATATTGACCTTTAATAATTTAGAGAACAAATATGTATATTATGAAAACTGAGGTTGGAAAAGGACTTCTTTTTTCTGTGTGCATCAATAAACACAAGCCAAAGTCGTCTCACAGTGAATGTATGCTGTTCTACATTTTCAAGGCAAGATGGCGCTATTTTGTTCATCCGTCAAAAAAGAGGTTTAGTTGTTCCCTCTTTCTGGGTTTCCATCACACATGTCGATGTTACCAGAAGATGTTTGTTTGTTTGTTTTTTGAGTTAATGTTGATATATCACACAGTTAATCAAACGTGTATAAAACGAATTAATGCAGTTGTGTTTCAGATATTTGTAATTTGTTATCTGAAGTTTGTTATATGCAACATCACCACACGGAAAACATAAACTTCATCCAAATAATAAACAAATGTGATAATATAAACATATAGCTGTAGTTTGTAATAGCTGTAGCATTTACATTGTTATTAAACTGACCTAAAGACCATTTTGCCTTCTTTTCCAATTCATGCACATGTATAAAGTCTTGTATAAGTCTGAAGTGTATTTATTTATTTATTGTATTTATTTCGTTCGTTCGCTCATTCGTTTGTTTGTCTATTAATTGCAAATGCTACTTAGTTTTGTTTTTTGCTGACGTTTATAATTATTTTCATGTTTCTGCAGTTTCCCAAGTAGTTGTAAGTTAGCATTACATTTATTTATTTATTTATTTTATGTTGCGTTTTTATTTATCTTTTTTCATTTAGTGGAAGGAGTGCTGCTGTGTGATATCGTCAGTGACATACAAATATCTTTTCACGGCATGTCGATACTCCACATAACAAGTAAAAAAAAAAAAAAAAAAAAGAAGAAGAAGAAGAAGAAGAAGACTGAAAGAACAGAAAAAAGAAAAGAAAAGAATTGTAAGGCTTGTAAAATTGTATAACAGACAATGAAAGTTTATACGTTATACCCTGTATACGCTTAAGAAAAGATCTTAATAATAATAATAATAATAATAATAATAATAATTTATGTCGTTCTTATTATTCTTCTTATTCTTCTTAGTATTATTATTTGTTGTTGTTGTTGTTGTTGATGTTTTATTATTATTATTATTATTATTATTATTATTATTATTTTGTTAAGCATTTTATTCTAAATTAGTTTTAACCAATCAGACAGTTTAATAGGCTGCTCATATTTTAGTATGTTGGCCATTTTTGTCTAATGTCTATATAAATTCACTTAAAGCAGTCCTTGTAAATGTGTTCGTATATGTTCAAAAGTGAAACATTTACATTAATTATAAATGTAAACCCACGTCGATCCACTTTTTTGTTTGTTTTTCTGCTAGCCGCATTCTATTGTCCACTTCATGTTTACTGACAACTTAAATAATAAAATAATAATACTTAATATTTACCTGATGCTTAGTTTTAGCAATAGGTAAATATTGTAATTACGTCATTGTAGACCACTGTCCTGAAGATGTTTATTAATCATAGTAATCATAATAATAAGCATAGTAATAATGTTATTAGCCTATTATTATTATTATTATTATTATTATTATTATTATTATTATTATTATTATTAATATTATTATGGCAGCGATATGATGACGTTTGTACACTTTTGTCTGTCACTAGTCTATTACCTGCCTATAGCAGAGCCTTTGTACAGCGCAAATCGTGAAATTTGTTAATTTGTTAAACGGTCTTTTCTTTTTAAATTGTTACTCGGCCATTTCTATAGTCTGTTCTTCTCTTTCCGCGTTTTATGTGTAAACATGGCGTTATTCCAGAAGTTAATTATTGCAGGGAAAAAATACGAACAAATTATAAATAATTATAGGCTATTATTGATTACTGATATTGATTATTATTATTATTATTATTATTATTATTATTATTATTATTATTCATAATAATAGTTTTTGTTTACAATATTACACCCAGACAAGCTATATCATGCTGCCATCGAACACAATAACACACTATATGTGATACATCAGTCGGGATAGAGTATCTGGATCTGGCTTTACCGGTCCTCTTTCAAAATTTTAGACCGAGTGTGCAGTCTCCAATCATGTTCTCTCATGTCTTGGCCAGTTCTGTGAACTTTATCACTAAATGTAAACAAGTTGTCAGTTTGGAAATAATCTTCTTTACTTTTTTTTTTAGAATGAAAATTCAATCTTCCAAACCTAGATTAGGCGGATGGGATTTTTTTAAATATTCCTTGTCACTGGTTGGGCCAGACTTCGGAGGACAATAATGTGGCAATTGTGGATGCTATGTGACCCATAAAATTTGAGGGTAGCTATTCTGGCTTTGGTATATAATTATGCAAAACACTTTGTATAAAGACTTGCCATCCGATCTAATGATAGGGCCTACAGTCTCATTTCAAAAGAGGGAGGGTCTCACAACATATTCACCCTTAAAAAGAGGGAGGGGAACAGAAATTCTAGTAATTCAAGGTATACTACAAATTAACAGCAATAATCAAGTCTTTGTGTACATATAGCTATATGAATGTATAAATGCTATTGTGTCAGCCATAGTAACAACAGAAGCAGAAGACCTGTTATAACTGTTTTAAAACTAGGTCACAAGACCACTAAAACAATTAAAACACCAAAAACACATATTGATATTGTGCTTTGATAAAAAAATAAAAAAATAAATAAATAAAAAAAAAAGGGACAATACGAACTAATATGGCAGTTGAGATATATTGTTGAGTAAATAGTTTGGGAATAATTACAATCTTTTTATACGTTTTATAATAATTTCTGCTAAATTAAAAGCCACACATGTAACTACTTAGCAACAAAATATACGAATTGTTTTGCCACGTTTTTTGGCGTTTTGCAGCACATCAGAGACAACTTCAGCGAATATGGCTATAGGCTACTGGGTGCCCCAATAAAGTTGCAACTTTTAAGATACTCTAAACTAATTTCATTCTCTCTGTCTCTCTCTCTGTCTCTCTCTCTCTCTCTCTCTCTCTCTCTCTCTCTCTCTCTCTCTGTCTCTCTATGTTTTGGCCTATGTATTTTTACATCACATACCAAGACTGTGATGCACTACTGTCTAACTCAGACGTCAGGTAAGGATCTAAAGATTTTTATTTTCACAATGGAGAAAAAAAAAAAAAAAACAGAACCTGCTTCCCAAACCAGAACGTAGATCGCTTGATATGATGTGCATTGTTACGGGAGCTGTCAGGTCCAAAGGTGCTGAACTAAGGCCCAAACTTGGTCAGTATCACCAGGAGGAATTGCATTCCACAATGCGAAAATGCTACCAAACATAGAAAGTGCATGTTAACTTGTCTAGGCGATAAAAAAAAAAAAAAAAAAAGAAAAAATTAAAAAAAAATGTAGTTGTAATTATGGCGTTCGAAAGACAGCTATATATATATATACATACTGTGTGTGTGTGAGTGTGTGTGTGGGCAGGTTTAAGTGGTATATGAGGACTTTTTTTTAGGTTACAAACAGGTAATTACAAGGGTATTATGCTATAAATGTGCTTTATGAGGACATTCCTAGTGTCCCCATAATTTAAATCGTTTAAAAAACATACTAAATGATGTTTTTATTGAAAATGTAAAAATGCAGAAAGTTTTTTTGTGAGGGTTAGTTTTAGGGGTAGGGTTAGGGGATAGAATCTATAGTTCGTACCCTATAAAAATCATTATGTCTGTGGTGATTCCTCATAATGATAGCTGCGCCAACGTGTGTGTGTGTGTGTGTGTGTGTGTGTGTGTGTGTGTGTGTGTGTGTGTGTGTGTGTGTGTGAATGCTTAACTACATAGAGATGAATGAAACTGGACAAAGATAAACGTATGCAATGCAATTGCACGCGATGCAGATTATTATAAGGGGTTTTGCAATTACAACTTAACCTATAGTTATCCTCCTTTTGTTGGAAACTTAAATAAATAAATGCATATGAAACAGGAATGACATATAATGACGGGCATGGTCACATTCTCACAATTGTGAACTAGACCTACTCAATTTCGACATAGACAAGACCGTCTGATTTGAGGTTTAGCACTGCAATAGCTACTTGAAATAGATATGCACATGCAATAGGCGACTACTGTATGATTCAGAGTTTAGGCCCAACACTTGACATGCACATATTGCGAAATATCGTTTCAAAGGCGATTTTTAACCAACACATTTTCCTTATAGGCTGTATACAAATTGGCTTTGCAATAATCAAAATGTATCAATATCAGTGTTTGTGCTTTTGTCTCTGATAAACTGTGGAAGAAAGAAGAAACATCCGTTTGTCTATTAAATTGCAAATAATAGAATTAAGAGTGTGGTCCGAAGCTTTCGTTAATTAACGAACCTTTTTTCTTCTATAATAACGATTCATCAGGGAACAACTTTTTGGTAAGTATCAGTTTCGTATTACTAACGTTCACCTGTTCAGAATATGTCACGAGAAGAAGATGATGATGAAGAAGACCGCACAAGACCGGCGTGCGCATGATTTCATTATTATTACTTTTATTGTTATTGTTATTATTTTTGTTATTGTTATTATTAGTTCACTATATGGGGCATTTTGTGTGTGTGCACATTTAAACTCTTGTGCTGACCAACAGAGGTGTGAATCTTAGAGCTTTTCTACCAAATGAAGTGTTGGCAGAGAGAGAAATAAAGAGATGTGCAGCTGTCAGGGGTCAGGCGAGCTGAGATTGCTTCCAGAGATCTTTTGAAAAAATCACACGTTTGAAGGCTTAGTGCTGTGCTGTCTTCGCATTTCAAGCTCAGATCAGTGAAATAAAAGAGAGAAAAAGAGTGTGTGTGTGTGGTGGGGGGGGGGGGGGGGTAGACAGAGAGAGAGAGAGGGAGAGAGAGAGAGAGAGAGAGAGAGAGAGAGAGAGAGAGAGAGAGAGAGAGAGAGAAGCAGAATGAGAAAATAAGAGATCAGCTAAAGAATTTCTGATGAACAGAGAATTTGACCTGGACAGAGATATCTTGGAAGACGAGAGAGAATCCATGTTGTAGTCAACACAGAGAGAGAACTCGGATGATTATTATTTATTTATTTATTTATTTTTTTACAATTTTACAATTACAAGCAATGTAGCCTATAACACAATTAAAGGAAAGCTCTTTAATTATGTTGAGCCCCAGTGAGTCCGTTTGGGTGTTTGAAGAGTGTGAAAAGTACAGAGCACAAAAATAAGCTCTATATGTTCTGTACTTAACTTTAAATGACGAAATAATTGATCACATGTAGCCTAACACTGGACAACTCGTGCTCGTGAATTTGTGCGCACCCCTTCCAAAAAGTGCATACTGCGATTATTATTCTTATTATTTTCTGTATCATATATTGCCTGTATCACAGGGACAACCAAGTAAAGGCTAGCGTCACAAAATATGTGCTTTGTAAGTTGAGCCATAATTTACACTGATATCAAATACAGTCTTGGTGGTTTATTGTTTCACATTAAGATTGATAACTGGCATACATATTTCTTGGAGATATTTTGCCTTTATAGACTATGCTTTTATTGGAATTAGAAAACATGAGGAAACATTGACTGGAGTAGTGAGTAGTTTAGAGTAGTGGAAATTAATAGGCTATAAAGTGAAAAAATAAAATTAAGAAAACCACAGAAACTAATTAAACCTAGGTTTGACCTATGACCTTCTTCGGGTGACTTTAATAGGCTACTAATGCTTGTGTATAGGCAGTATATTACATATTTCTGCTGTCCTTAGAACAAAAAGACAAGCCAGAAAATCGAAATAAGTGGATTTTTCCCCTGTCATTTTCTAAACCTATAACTGATTCTCTAGACTCTAATTTAACTGGAATTGTGTTGAATAACTTTTATAAAGTTAATAATAATAATAATAATAATAATAATAATAATAATAATAATAATTAGGCTACAACAATACACTTCGCTTTCGAAACGTTTGATTCGCTGAACAACTAAATAAACCATAAACTCATACAATGAGATAAATCAAATATTCAGTATTTTGAAACACCGCCTAGGAGTAAGTTATAGCTCTGCCAATGATTTGTACAAAATGCTTTGGGATTATTCTTTGTCATTTTTAATTGTGTAGTCCCTAGTTTATTTAGTTCTTTATTACGCAGCTAGTTCTTCTGGAACGGTTTTATTGTCATCGTCGATTGACATGTGAAATTAGCCTACCTAGCATAGTACCAAGCATTAATATTATCCTACCTAGCACGTCATCTAGACATGGGGCCCTCTAGCCACAATAGCCTAATAAAAATATATTTGGCTTGTGAACTACTGTAATGGAACCTTGACGAAATTCCGAAGCATACTGAAAAACTTAATCGACAAATAATGTAAATATGCAGTCAGTCCTGTTTACTATCTTGACACCAGTTCTTAAATTCCAACTAGGCAGTGCCTATTCAAAAATGCTGCAATAATATTTCCATTTTTTTTCTTTTCTTTTCTTTTTTTTTTTTTTTTTTTTTTTTTTTTTGAGAGATTTGGGGGAGAAAAAAAATAATAAAAAATAAATAAAATTAAAAATAAAATAAAATAATAAAAAAAAAATCTCCCGCAATTACACACAACGGACAGGGTAAGAATTTAAAAATTGTTAATTGACACCATGCTCATATTTTTTTATTTTTTTATTTTTTTATTTATTTTTTTGCTCAATGTTGAGTCCTCCACCTCTCCTCAATGACTTCATGACACCTTCCCACATATGGTCGTCGCACAACATGCCACAAGATTTGCTCCTTGGGCTGTGCCATTGGTTGACAAGTCTATTAAGGGGATGACAGGCATAGAAGCCCATTTACACCACAGGTCTCCTCCCCAGACCTATCCTGACACATGGGAAGATGTAGACATGGACCTTGACCCCTGTCAAAGCTCTTGTGCATGACTTACTTTTGATATTTTGATAACATCAGAGAGGCTTCTGCAGGGCCAGCCTGAACATGCCTACATCTTTTGTGCCCACGTTGAATGGCTGGCTATGTTCCACTGTTCTTTTAGATGTTGTCCAGATCAGTTCTAACACACATCAGTGTACTCTGAATGATGCGAAATTGACACCTCTTGTTATTGTAGATGACAACACCGATATGAATATTGACTCCTGAGATGGCTTTTCTTTCATTTCATTTTCTCACACAACTCCCCCCACTCCTTTCAGCCTCCAGCACTCCTGCTATATCTCCCATTAAACCAGTGACAGGCACCATTATTTTGTGTTTTGCATGTTTTTGATCTGTCCTGTAGCATGTTGAAGGTGTGGAATATACAAATCCCCATAGATTTATAATAATTACTGTCTTTGGACATCCACACACACCTTTACTGAGTCTCATTTCTCTCAAGAGTCCTGAGCAAGGAGACAGGCAAGTTATTTTTTCGACATGACCACTTTCTGTCCGTTTGGTTAAAAAAAACTAGTTGTCAAAGTTTCTGTTGGTCATTACTTACAAGGAATTACTTACAAGTAAAATATTGGACAGTTGCTTAGAAGTTAGTACAAATGGAAAATTATGTGACAAAATGTCAAGATATCATTTTTCACATTAAGACAAAGATAAAAGGACCTTTTGATGTGTAGGCATCTCATTAAATTGTTAACATTGAATGCTATCAGGACATTGCTAACAGACATCATATGAAAACGTAAATACATATGCAAAAGACTGTAATTTAGTTACAGCATCCCTCCTCTAATAGGCTGAAAAGTCTCTTCCAAGATCTGTAATAAACTGACAGTTAAATAAATATGAGAAGAAAAACAAAAAAGGTTTTTCGCACTAAGTGCAAATAGTGATAGATGTATTTACACTAAGTGTAAATAGCAACCAAATAGTTAGTTACTATTAACACCCCTAATTAAATACTTTCATAGATTATAGTGGCATCATTGCAGTGTGTTTATTGTGTTTATTCAGAGTCCCACAGACACCTTACACCAACCCCTACCCCTAAACTTAACCCTAACCTTCATTTACAAATATTAACCATGGTTTTACTACAGTACCCATAGTATAACCATAGTATTTTGTGATAAAATCATAGTAAATACAAAATTTAACATTGTTACTATATTAAAACTGCATTTGTACCATGGTTAATTACATTAGAACTATGACTTCTGCCAAAAAAAACAAAAAAACAACAACAAAAAAAAAAAACATGGTTACTACAATATTACTAATTTACTTATAATTAAAATAAATATTTTTTTCTTTTTTTTTTCTGTTTTTTATTATCTGTCTTGTTGTTGTTTTGGCTGTGCACTTGAAGCTTCTGTCACCAAGACAAATTCCTTGTAAGTGTAAGCATACTTGCTCATCTGATTCTTATTCTAAAACCATGGTTACTATCAACTCCACGACCTTTACTGTGACCAAATCACCGTGAGGAAAACTTTTAATTTTAATTTAATTTAATTTAATTTTTAAGAGTGGGGATAGGAAACAGGATGGGAAAAAGTAGGAAAAAAAGGAGGAATCGAACCTGGGTCATCCGTATGAAATAAAGAACATCCACATCATTGTTGTCGTTGCACCCCATGCAACTGCAGCAACACTGGAGGTACAATTTGACTTCAGTGTGTGTGTTTCTGCTAGACTACTGGAGTGCAAATAGCCGCTCTGAATGGCAAGTGCTATTTACACCTATAGTGCAAATAGTCACTCCGCATTCAAACCTCTGTGCACCTCACCGTGATAATCATTTGGGAGAAATGTGTAGTATTCTTTTTCTGCAAAAAGATCCTGAATTATCTATTATTTAGAAAGATTACAAAGTGTTATGTAATTTTTATTGATCTCCATATAAAGTTACGTGCTAAATGCTTAGCTGGTAAATGAAAATTTACAAGTAAAGATGTGGGTCAAGATATTTTAATAAAATAGAACTTAGGCTCTAATAAAACAAAGTAAAAACTTCATCTTTGAAAGAGCCTGTGTGTGGAAGCAAGAATTGCTGACTTTGCTATAGGCACCTGACAAGATTATATAGAAAAAAAGAAAGAATTTAGCAACCTGTTTTATCATATAATCAGGGTATTGTACCATGAAGCTGGAATGAGACCCCTCAGTGTTTCCTTTGCCTCCTTCCTGGGTCTGTGTTGTTCCAACAGCCAAAACACTGGGACCCCTTGCAGATAGTACGTGTTTTGCAGCTCTGATCTGAGCTATGGCAGGCTGCTCTAACAATATTAGTCTGCCGAACATGCTGGCAAAGCTGCCACTTTCAATTTGCCTATGACCTCTTGGCCAAAAAATGGGGGAGAAGTGGCAGAATGCAGGATTGAAAGCTGGTATTATTGGTCTGACAACTTCACTCATCTGGAAGTAATGCAAAATGCAATTCATATTTACACTATGCCCTTGTGCTAGAGAAATAGTGCTTTCTACATGCAGGCAAATGAGGCATAGGGAGTGAAGTGCAGATAATTCCTCAAAAGGAATTTGTCAAAATGCACCTTTCCTTATCATTATTACGAGCTGAAGTTATGCAGTGAGAAGGCTGCAAGTGATGTGCTGGGTTGCTTACAATTAGGTCAATGCTGTCATTACAGTGGCAGCAAAAGGATTTGACAAACCAGCCTGTGAACACCAGGATAACGTAGACTGCAACCTGCAACTACAGCAACAAAATGTCATACTAATGTATCTGACTGTCATCCAGTAGCACAGTAAAAAATGGAAAGAGAAGAATCAGAACATACCCATAGATATGCCAAGCTTTTTTGTTGAGTTGCAGAGTACCAAATGGCTTTTCCAATCACACAAAAGTGCACCAGAACTCAAAACTAAACAACCCTGTCATACATAATTCACAAACATATTTATAGAAATAAATTTGAGTGTTTCTAATATGTGCCTAAAGCGTGTTAAAGGACATTAACTTTCACATCAAATGCATTAAACATCACTTTTCAAGGTCCATTGCGTTTCAGGGATAGTAGCAGTTCTGTTTTTTGAAAGTCCCTCTTCATGGAATAGATGTGTTCTTCAGTACGCCACACTTTATTATGCTAATACTAAGGTTTTTAAGAATCCTTCATCCAGGTAAAAGACCAAAACCTTCACAGAAAGTTGTTTATCTATATTAATCTGAGATGTTTACCCCAAGAAGAGTGTAAGTGCTGTACACATAGGGGGCAAGAAGAGCATAGTTTCCCCTTCTTATTTGCAATTGTAATTTTTTCTTCCTTTCAAGCAGTGAAAAGCTTTATGTATACTATAGTTTATAGGTTAGTGTGAATTTAGCCATATGAGTGTGCTTGTCATTGTTGATATTATGAGGAATTTAGGGTTGTTTCCTTGAGAATATGTAATAGATAATGCTTTCGAGAGAAAGGTACAAGAATACATGTGTGTACAGTTTACTAACGTGTTTTCATAGACCATTCTGGAGTTTTACAAGTGTAACTACATTGCTAGAGAGAGACTAAAAACCATATACAGGATGATCTCTAGATGTTGGAATAAACACAGGCTGCACACACTGGCAATATAAAGTAATATCATGAATTCACATTGGGCTCTTTAAGGAGCAATTATGAAGACATTCCAGGGAAATGGCATAACTTTACCAGTGCTTTAAACAAACATTTATTGTCAAGTTATATTATTCGCAACTTGAATAATTTTTATGATGACAACATTGTACTATTCTCTTTATGTACACGGTAACAAGAAATAAAACAGGCCTTGTCCCCTGCCTGCCCTTTTAATCCCCTGGCATGTGTTAGTGACATCACATGGCTACTGGCTCCAAGTTCCCGTCCCCCTGCAACTGTCGTTAACTCTACGAACAAATGAAAAATTACTGGGAGACTCATTGGCTCCCACTGATGACCTTGGGTATTATTAGAATGACCTTTCATTGGCTTGACCAAAAACCTTTTGATATCATTGCTGGAAGTGCATAAAATGATGGCCTCACTGCCGTTGGGGAAAGCAGGGCAATATATGGAGGGGGAAGGGAAGAAAAGACTGGCTGAGCGGTTTGTGTTGTGTAGAAGTATATCCCTTTCTCTAGTTGCCGCCACATAAATACTTAATCAGGGGACACAACCTGAGTTATTGTGCTCACCATAATCTTGACCCTCTTTAAAAACAACAAGCAATATTTTGGTTTTACATTGCAATAGAAAAAGAGTAAATGTTACAGAGCAAAGCACTGTTGCTGATCTGGATATGTGTCACAGTCTGACAGTACTGTGCCTGTATAACAATCAGGTGCAGCATTGGGAGGCTCAGGTGTACACAGTGCCATGGCCCCGTTCAAACTAAAGGAGAAGATGTTGTTGTGTTTTGAATTTCAGTGTCTAGAAAATGCGAGCACGACAGAGCAGACATGACATGACAGAGCAGTTGTTGGAGGAATCACTGCAGGTCACTGACAGTGTGTGGGAGTCCTGCCCACACAGCAACACATGCACAGATGTTTTACAGTTTTGCGATAGAGCAGACATATCAAAACAGTATGTCTGTGTGTTTGTGTGTGTTTTGGGGGAAGGAGGGGAGGGGTCCTACAATAATAATGCTATTGTTTCTTTTTTAAGTGCTTGGGATATTTTAGTCAGGCAGGGTAAAATTCGTTTCTCTTAAATTCTTTAAAAGATATGCATTCAGTGTGTCAAGTGGATAAGGACCACACAACTTAAACTGATGATCACAAGCACATGTTAAAGGAATATTCTGAGCTCAATACAAGTTAACCTTAATCAACAGCATGTGTGGCATAATGCTGACTACCACAAAAATTAATTTCGATGTCCCTGCTCTTCTTTAAAAAAAGCAAAAATCTGGGTTACATGCACTTACAATGGAAATGAATGGGGCCAGTCCGTAAATGTTTAAATACTATCTATTTTAAAAGTATAGACAGAAAACATAACATGATTTTAGCGTGATAAAATTGCTTACTAATCTTTTCTGTGTAAAATTATATCCAATTTTACAACTTCGTTACCATGACGACATAGTGCCATAAACCCTAAAACGACCGTAAAAATTACTATTTAATCAGCTTTACAGCTCAAATAATACATGAGTCTTAACAGAAGAATTAATGTAAGTACTTTTATAAAATTATAAGCTTCACATTTCTGCCTTTAAAACTTTCAAAAATGGGCCCCATTCACCTCCATTGTAACCTCAATCTTTGCTTTTTTTTTTTTTTTTTTTTTTGAGAAAAGGAGGGATGAGTTGAAATAATTTTTTTGTGGTAATCAACATTATGCCACCAATGCTGTCATTTGACCTTATTGAACCCAGAATATTCCTTTAAGGCAAAAGCTTTGCCTGTCTCCTTTTAGCATAGATTGCTAAACGTTTCTAATGGTGGAAGTCCACACTGTGAAGCCACTGTATTTTAAATTTAGTCTGTGAGAAGAAATAGAAGAACACTCACATAAAGAGAGAAAGAGAGGAACCAAGAACAGCCAGTATGCAAGGTTGTCCCTTGTCCCCTCTTCTGTCATTTGGAAATAAATCTGATGGCCTTTGGACTTTAACTCTGTACAGAAAGGGCAGTTTATTACATGTTATGACGAACAGATGAGAGACAGGAGCATTGGGAAAATGACAAGTGGAATGAGAAACGCTGTATGTTTATGAAGCAGACCAAAGAGGGCTAGAGATTACTTCAAATGATAGCTATAAGCATGGGATTCTTTGATGTAATCAGTTCTCTAAGTCCAAAGGCTTTCCATCATCACAAACTTGAGGCGCATATTGGGAGATGCTAGGGCCCCTATACATGAGCTTCACATTTAGGAACTCGATTTTAGAAGCCCATCACTCCTCATTCTTATATTGATCAAAATGAGATATCCCAGTGGAATATTTTATGCCAGGCACAGCTGACGAGTTTGATACATCTAGTGACTACAGATAGGCAGCTATACATGTATTTCCTTTTAATCTTTGCATAGTGCTCTCTTTCATGCATTCAGACAAAATTATAAAATCAATAGACTACAACAAAGGCTGTAAGTCAAAGTTTGCTTTGTTTGGTTTATTTCAAAAAAGGTCATGGCATTTTAAAATTACAATAAGAGAGAGACATTAGTAGCCATTATTCTTTAAAAAGAGGTCACAACAATGTGTGGTCAATATTCTTTTGAAATATTTCTTTCCAGGGATATTCAGCAACACATTATATTGTCAGCAATGGCATCATAATTTACAGTAAGTAATATTAATGAATATGCATTTAATACCCCTATGTAATAATTTTGTGGAGAACTTTGTCATAAGTCTAGGATTGTTTTCGCTACTGTAGGCTGGGTTTCCTGAAGCACTAAGTAGAACGTTACTGGCAAGTAAGTAGAAGGCTACTTTGCACCAAACGCGTCCTTGTGCTAAAAACGAAGAAGAAGAAAAAAGAAAAAAACAGCCAGTGCAGCGGCACGAATATAGCAGAACGCGGGTGTTTTTAACAGATTTTTTTTTTTTTTTTTTTCTTTTAAATTGACGCCCTTAGGCTACGAGACGCTGAAAACAGCGAAACCAAAGACTGAAAAAAAAAAAAAAAAAAAAAAAAAACATCGCAGACAGACGCAAAAACACGTTCGACGTAAACTGCCCATAGATATCTACGGCATGTTTAAAAGCATCTGCAGTAGGCTACGTAAACACATTGGTAAATTAACTAGAGCTTCGGACCACTCAAAAGTCCATAATGTGCAACTTAAACGGACCTTATTTTATGAGTGATATTAATGCATTTGATCATTTCAAAGCCACTGTACACTCTTTCCAAGAAAAAGAAAAAATGTTTATAAAAATCCGACTTGGTTACCCAACAGTCTATTCATATTTCATTTTGGCACAGGCGAGGCGGTTTTGATACACGTGTAAACTGCCATTGCAGAAGCAGAAGTTCGTTTTACCTCAGCGTATAAAATCTTACCGTAAAATTTTCAGAGTGACAAAACGAGTGCTTTTACCCGAAGCAAACTTGCTCACGTGTTCATCACATGACCATCTCCGTGTAATAGTCATTTAAACAGGTCACACGCTGTCATACAGGTGGCTAGTATCCCCCTCAGGGAGCGTGTTTCTCTGTATTGCAGGCGGACCGCGCACCTCTACAAGGATCAAACTGTATAAATATCCCTGTAGAAAAACGTGCATGGACATCTAACATTAAAGTTTAGAACTAAACTATCTAACTTGCTCTCAGACCGTCAAAATGTACAATTTAACGTTGTAATGTAAGGATTTTTCCCTCACCCCTATCCTCTTTATTGGCGAGCCCTATGTATTTGCGCAACATTTATTTTAAAACATGCAGTTTAAACATGTTTACTCTCTGACAAAACTGAGACCGATATAGGCCTATGATTGTTTTTTGTTTTTAGGATTGAGTGGTTAAGCCGTCGGACTAAAAGGGCAAAATGATCAGATTGGATTGCATGTATGTTTTCCAACCTCTTTACCTCCTTCTCTCCCTTCTTCATGCTTCCCAATTTGTCCTTTATTGAACCTTTGTCTTCAGTGCATCTGCTCGCAGTTAATTAAAATCTGAAGGGGTCACTGTTCTGACTTCAGGCTGCTCGCCGCCCTCCTTCCAGCAGTTTTCACATGAGCAAACTTCACAGGTGTAACACTGTGGCTAACAGCTGTTCAGGGACACTTACAGCACCTTTAAGTACAAGAGAGGAACATGAATGCTTCCCTTCTCTCTGGCAACCAATTCAGACTGCCCTCAACCTCTGCCAACATGACTGAGTGCACTCTCCCTCTCACCGCTTCCCCTTGTTCATGGTTTCTCTTGCAAATGTATGATGCTCGGTGTTACACCACAAAACGAGAAGGAAAATTAGCCTTTTAAATAATAGGATTAGATCAAATGTTTCATTTGTTTTACATGCGAATTGCACAAATAGGCAATTTTAATAATTATCTCATTTTCACAAACGAGCATTTCTATTTTTCCTTACATTTACATTATTGTACTAATAATTTCCCTATTATTAGTTTCACCAATTGTGGCGGCTTTACAGTAATTGACCAATAACAAACATTGTATTATTGGTTTACTATAATAATAATAATAATAATAATAATAATAAACTTTATTATTATTATTATTATTGTTATTATTATTATTATTATTAGTAGTAGTAGTAGTAGTAGTAGTAGTAGTAAATAAAAACCCGTTTTGTTTTAGATATAGGCTCTTTATTGATTATTTTAAATTATTTTATGTCGTACTTAGATTGATATAACCTATAGGCTATGACTTCAGTTGATGACTGACCTTAATAGATAATTTGTAAATAGAACGTTTAAATACTTTTGCATGTTAATTATTTTTAAGTGGGTTTTTGTAGTCTCATCGACATAGAAACACACAGGGGCCAGTGTGATTTGGCGTCTGTGTTTGCGAGATGATTGACACAGCGCTTAGTGAATAGACCACGTTTTTAGCAGATGACAACCATGACTAAATCAGGCCAAAATTACGTGAACTTTCGTCCACTGATCTTTAGATCCTTACCTGACGTCTGAGTTGGACAGTAGTGCATCACAGTCTTGGTATGTGATGTAAAAATACATAGGCCAAAACATAGAGAGACAGAGAGAGAGAGAGAGAGAGAGAGAGAGAGAGAGAGAGAGAGAGAGAGAGAGAGAGAGAGAGAGAGAATGTAATATGTGTGCATGTTTATTGCATAAATCATAATCATCATTACCACCATCATCTTCATCATCTCTGTTATTAGCATCATCACATTATCATAATTATAATCACAGCTTGTCTGGTCTTAATCTACAGTTTAAGATTGCCTCCTTTGACTAATTTCTTTATCATTAACACTTTATTTACCACATTTTGCAACCTCATCTGAAGTCATTCATTTAGAAATGTTCAAGTAATACCCAACATTTTGCACTGATCATTATAGCAAATGTTCACTAGGGCAGACAAAGATGTTGAGGGGGAATGTTTAAAGTGCCCTAATTGTGAGCACAGTCATGGTGTGAAGTTGCCATTCCAAAATCGTAGTAATTGAATCATCCCTCCAATTCTGTTTGATAAAGCTTTCAGGAATTGGTTTGTATAACTGAGGCAGTTTGGAAAGCAGTGATTGATACTATTGTCCAATTTTGACCCTCTATTAACACGGCTTCTCATCATTTGGATCTTTTCACCCCCTCCCACCACCAAGGGAGATGGGGCAACCAATTTCTGTCAACACTCCCAGCTCCACTGTTCTTATCCTTTCTCGAAACTGGTTTGCCCTACCATCATAGGATGGAAAAGACATCTAACATCCTTTCCTTTCTATTCATCTGTCCTGCAAAATGATTATTCCCCTTAACTGTTCTTCTGTTTATTTCAGGTTTTACTATTTTCCCCTTTCTTCTCATGCAGCATAAACCAGATTTATTTATTTATTTATTTATTTTGGAAAGGTAATATTGTAGTTGCTTTCTGATTCATGAGAAATGCAGATTAAATATATATATATATATGTATTTATTTTTATTTTTATTTTTATTTTTGCTTTATGAAAATCTTGATTATTCAAGCAAAATTACATAAGCATTTATTTTTTTTAAAAGGATTCAAATAAAAAAGCAATTTCCTTATCCATGACTGCCACACAAATGTTCTTCCCATCATTTAATTGGAGATGAAAGTGCTGTAAAGAGAATGAGTGGGGAGGGAAAAAAGAAAAGGATGACCTTCTGGGTGACAGACATAGGTTGGAGGGTGGCATTTTATTGTGAGCCTCTCACTGAAAAGGAAGAAAAGGAGAGGACCAGTCAATTTAACGCAAGAACCAAGAGAGCAAGAGGGTTGCTAAGAGACAGGAGATGCTGCACAACTTCCATCGGGAGGCGGGCTTTGACCTTATGCAAATGCAGTTCCCCAAATCTTTTGTGGCA
This sequence comes from Myxocyprinus asiaticus, assembly GCF_019703515.2. Lineage (NCBI taxonomy): Eukaryota > Metazoa > Chordata > Actinopteri > Cypriniformes > Catostomidae > Myxocyprinus > Myxocyprinus asiaticus. The sequence goes on from NC_059361.1 coordinate 22,423,368, forward strand.
AAGGCAGCGAATTCCCCTTGCCGTGTCCCCAATACCTGGCATCAAGCCTTCTCTTTTAGGCCATTTTCTCACCAGAGAAAAGAGGACGGCACAGTTGAAAAATAAGATGATGAGCCTCTCTGACAGACAGTAAGAGAACATGCTTTTGTGATATTTTACCGTTGATTTTAATGTTAAAAAAGGGTGTGCATAAAAAATTTACAATACATGGGTTCTGCACATTAGGCGCACCGCATATAAACCTTTCACAATGAACACATGCCTCCAAATGTCAGCTAGCCCCTAAGCCCCAGTAAGCGACATGTCCAAGGCTAAAAGCACCCATTCCCATTACATTCTCAAATTGCATCACTTCAAGCTCTCTAAAAGCTCTATGAAGGCACATTAATGTATCCACACAATCAGACATGTGCCAGGCTTAGGAAGGCATGCAATAATTTGTGGCATGTTATTAGATCATATCAGAGCAGAGAAAGGGGGAGTATGCAGAGTATTCATATAATTACCCGTATATGGACCGAGAGTGGATGTCTGCCTCGTAGTCAGTTCTGAATTGTATGAATGTGTAATGTGCTTTAGTCATAGACTATGAAATAAATAGAATTTTTGTCATTTCCTTATGAAATACTGAGCTCAGCCACAGCTGAAAAAAAAAAAAAAAAAAAAACCTTCTAAAGACATCTCAATACAGTAATACCTAATACACTGTAATACATTATAACTACTATTCAATCAGTCTATAGCTGAAACCACCAGGTCATTACCTATCTTGATTACTTATTTGTTGTTAAATTTCTTTCTTTATTTCTTTCTTTCTGTAAGCAATACTAAGATATATCAGCTATGTAATATTAGTCGCACTGCTCTTCCATTCAATACATCAGATGCAATTAGCATGAGTCTGCTGATTACCTTACCTTGTCATAAACATACTAACATGCAATGTATGTGTGTCTGCCCTCAGGCCAACAACACTCTCTCTTTTTCCCCTGTCTCTCTCTGTCTTGCTCTGTCACTCATTTGCTATCTCTGCCCAGTCTCCACTGGGCTTTGTTACATCAGACTTCATAATCTGTTTGAGCTGTAGCTTGAAGGTTCAGGTGTTACCTTTGACACGTGTCTTTCCACCAGACAAACAATTAACACCACATCTACCTGCTAAGACCTACCAGCAAACCAACAAGGCCCCAGAGACGGCTAAAGACGGCTGACAATGGAAGAGGCTGTGTCTGAGAAACACATTCTTCATAAGAAAAAGCCAATAAATATTTCACATGTTAGTCTTTGAGATTCAGTGTTCACACATCACATTAGAAACATACACTGCAAACCCTAATAAGTTAGTAGAAGTAAAAAAAAAATTGAGACAATCAGTTACATATTTTTTTAAGATAAAAACTCCCAAGTTTAAGTTAATAGAACTTGCAGATTTTGATTTTGTTTTGCACATGCATGTTAATTGCTCTTAACTTTAAACACTAAGTTAACTTAAAAACGTAAACTTAAAATTTCCTACACTGTAAAAAAAAAAAAAAAAAAAAAAAAAATCCAACTTAAAGTTTGTCAGATAAATTCAATTTTAAAAGTTGAATCTAATGTAGATAAATGTGAGATTACAATAAAGTCAACTTTTATGCCATTTAAGTTAGAGCAACTTAAAATTTTAAACAGTGAGTACATACAATATCAAGTTTGACCAGGAATATTTTTTTATTTTATAAATAATGAAGTCACCATCAGGGTGATTAGTGTTCGCTTTGATAAAAAATCTTCAATTATTTAGTTGACTGAACTTCTTAAAGTTTTAAGTAACTGTTATCTACACAACTTATTCAGTCGGACCAACTACTTGGTTTCTTGGTGGGGCTGACATGTGATCTTATGTAGAAATGTAGATCTGTTTAATAATGAATATCTTTCTATATCAACAATATTGAAAATTATAGTCAGATGTACTTAAAAAAAATTAAATGTTTAAAAAAGTTTCGTTTTTTAATCTTAGATCTACTTGTAAAAATCATTAATATTTTTTAGTTTGCTTTACTTTTTGTATTGAGTTAATGGAACTTACAATCCAACTTAAATTTTTAAGTTAGTACAACTAATATGCCTGAAGTTGAGTAAACTCAAAAAGTAAACTCTTTTTTAAGTTTACTCAACTTTAAATTTTTTTACAGTGTAAAAAAACCACAGCTCAGACGGACTCGCGTGATGTGTGAACAGCCAGTAAAACCATTGGGAATGAGAACCATAGAACAAAAGGAAAAAAAGAGAAAGACATTTTAGAGAGAAAAAGAGAGGAACAGTGAGAGATTGGAGGAGAGCTTGAAAAATAATGACAGCCAGAAGGGCGGAGGGGTTACAACCTTTTGAGAAGGCTGTATTGGGTTGTATCAGGTTATCTGAAGTGGTCACTGATAATGCCTTTCACACATGCTTTGTTTGATACTTTTTGCTGGCTGAGAGAGTGGCTTAATCAATACTAGCAGTGGATCAGTGATCTGGGGTTACTATATGGCAAACTCACCAGCGGCTCACCCACATTCAAGAGCAAGCTAATTGAGCTTTGTCATTTCACCAGGTCAACCCGAAAATAGCACATCCATTCATCAGCCTTTATCTGTGGCAGAGACCTATCTTTCCACAGCTGTTCTCCCTGCATCTGCTTCTTTTCACCATGATGTTTCATCAATCTCATCATACACTACATCACTCCAGCTATGAAAGGAAAAATCGTCTTGAATCTTCAAACCTGTTCTCCAACTCTAGTGTCCTGTATTATCCTGTAATGATGTGTTTGACCATTTAAAAGCTAGGAATAAGCATGTGTATTGATCAGATTTAAAAGGGATGTGTAATTTACTGTCAGAAATATAAAAAAAAAAAAAAAAAAAAAAAAGAAGTTTTCCTTTGAATAAAATCTTTAATGCTCATTGGTTGAGGAGAGCATATATATATATTTTAAAATGTCTTAGCAAGTGTTAGATAAGGGGGAAAATTGTTTATTGAACTGTGAAGAAGCGACACTCTCACGGTGAAATCGTAAGGATTCATACAGCTTTTCTAAATTTGGCTAATTCGTATGATATCGTATGACTGCACTTGTATGAATTCGTATGACTTTCACTACAGCCAATGACGTTGCTGGACATCATTTCCATCTAATAATTTTTTTTTTTCTTTAAATTACTTGCTGCTGTCACACACAACAGATTCCTATCATGTTTACACACTCTACTGATCGGTTAGGTTTAGATAAGGGGTTTGGGTAAGGGCATAATATTAATAAGCATGTCCTTAATGCCTCGTGCGCGAAACACACGCTTACTTCCGCATTAGACATCTGGGCATTTGCACGTGATGAAATCGTTCAAATTTATACGAACAAACTCGTACGAAATCATACGAAATAGCCAACTCGTAAAATATGTACGAATTTTAAGAAGAAATAAATATATTTAAATATTAAATAAATATCTAGAGAAACATATTCATACATTAGCTTTGCATGAAAAACATCAAACAACAGGTCAATGCAGCACAGTTCCACTTGATGGGACTATACAGGCTGAAAGCAAACCAGAAAATTAAATATGTAATCACTCTCAGTGTATTCATTAAAATGATTGCCCATAATCACAGTAATTCATATTTTCAATTTACAGAGCTATGTATTTCCTTGACTTATTGGTATTTTCGGGTGTGTGTATGTGTATAGGGAACAGTGTTGGGTGTAATGCATTACTAAGTAATTAATAACTGTGATTAAATTACTTTTTCATTAAAAAAGTAAAGTAAGGGATTAAATGACTGTTACTTCTGGTGTAATTGTGTTAAATACTTTATAGACTACAGAACAATTCTATATAAAACAATAGTGATTTTAAAATAGAAATTTAACATCTAATGTTAAAATATGTTTTCTAATTTAACGCTGCCCCCAATTCCAATTCTTTGGCCAGTTCATGAATAATTTATTTGATTTTATATGATTTATAAAAAATCGTGTCTATCCTTGTATTTTTCATCTGGTCGATGTTGAAAAGGGTTTTAGAAAGTAACTTGTAATAAGTAATGCAATTACTTTTCAGACAGAGTAATTAGTACAGTAATTTAATTACACTGTAGAATATGTAATTAGTAGTTAGTAATTAATTACTTTTTTAGAGTAACTTACCCAAAACTGATAGGGAATCATCTGAACCTATAGCTCCATCAGTAGTATTCGCAGTGGGCAAGGGAGTGTAATAGCACTTCTCTGATTCTACAGTGATATCATATAATCTAGTACATTCACTTACACTGTCATATTTATTTAACCTGCTGAGGGGACAGAGCAGTGGGGTACAGTGTCCCTGCTGCTAGGAGCACACATCATTACACACTACTGTTGCTCATTGTCATCGATTACCTCTACCCCATAGCTCACAGACCATAATTTAACACAGCAGGCAAAGGACTTAATACTTTGAATTCAAACATCATCTTTATTTCAGGAGACACAAAAACAATTGACACTTTAAAAAACAGTGCAGCACCTTTCTTAATAGAATCCGCAGTTGGTTGCTCCCCTACTTTCTTGCTTCATGCCTTATTTACCCCTTTCATACAAGCTTGTGCTGCATGCTGCATTTTTGTAACGCAAACTAGATTTCTGTGGGAGGTTGCCAGGTTTTGTAAAGCTATATCTAGTGAAATGCTCAGTGATGACAACACATAATTGTCAGAAAGGAGCAAATGGTGAAAAGGGGTCATGTTTTTACTGACATCTGGCTCAAGCAGCTAATGATAATAACATAGAGATGAGCAGTAATCACATAGGTGAAATGACTCTAACATTTGCTACAATTTACATTAGGAATTAATGTATTATTTCTGATCTTCATGTGGGAATGTTTAATTACCTGATTGGCATGATCATAGACGAAAAACACATCTAAAATTGTTTTCAAAAGTCACTTTAAAATGCTGCTTTAATAAAGTCAGCTCACACCTACATACATATCTTTAAACTTGTACTATTTTGATAGTAATAAAGGGTTGTTATATTCTGTATCATATAGTGGGACAAGAACTGTACACAAGCTGAAATGAATCAGTGCACTGCAGTAGTCTTAATAGAAGCATTTATTTTCTTTATCTAAAAGTTTTACATTTCCTCAGCTTATTTGGTTGGAACCAAGAATGCGCCAAAACATTATTTACAAACAGTACATATACACTCACTGAGCACTTTATTAGGAACACCCGCATATTCATACAATTATCTAATCAGCCAATTGTTTGGCAGCAGTGCAATCCATAAAATCATGCAGATACAGGTCATGAGCTTAAGTTAAAGTTCACATCAGCCATCAGAATGGGGAAAAAATTTGGTCTCAGTGATTTCGACCGTGGCATGATTGTTGGTGCCAGACGGGCTGGATTGAGTATTTCTGTAACTGCTGATCTCCAGAGATTTTCACGCTCAACAGTCTCTAGAGTTTACTTAGAATGGTGCCAAAAACAAACAAAAATCATCCAGTGAACGGCAGTTCTTCGGACGGAAATGCTTTGTTGATGAGAAAGTTCAATGGATAATGGCCAGATTGGTTGGAGCTGACAGAAAGGCTACAGTAACTAAGATAACCACTTTGTACAATTGTAGTTTGCAGAATAGCATCTCAGAATGCACAAAATGTTGGACCTTGAGGCGGATGGGCTACTGTTGGGCCTCATGTATTCAGATATAAGACAAAGGCAGGCCTACATACAGTTGTATAGCCTGACTGAGGCCTACATACAGTCATAAAGCCTTACTGATAACAATTGCGCCGAAATCAAAGGGAGTCCAAAACACAAATCCCATGAAGCCTTGCTCACTTTACACCTATGTGTGAAATTCTGAAGGATCAAACTCTCAACTCCTATTGGATGAGGCGCACGACAGAATGTCCCCTCAACCATGACGTCATCGGGAGTAGAAAAACCTCTGAGATCTTTCTGGGCATTGCTTCCAGCAACATTGCGTGCCGTGCCTAGACGCAGCTCATTGCTGCTCTCAGGTGTAGCCTCGTTGCACGAGGAAACACCGTACGACTTGGAACTTTGGCCATACAATCTCCATCTCGCTGGATGAGCTGAGATTTCTCCATGTTCCACTGAACATGCTAATGGATCTGAAGGAGACCGCCGAGCAATCCGCGTCTTCACCCGTTTGCCTGCAGAAGTGAAGAAAGAAGATTTCTCTTCCCTCTTCAACCAAGTCAACTTCACTGTTTTCTCTGCCAGCCCGCCGAGAATCAGCTGCCGTACCGCCTGCCGACAGAGCGAGGAAATAGCCTCCCATCATCACCCGAGCTTCCAGGAACCGTGTCGAATGACAGATGTACACACATTCTACCTGCTTCCTCACATGATTCAAGTAAGAGGTTTACATCTGGGTAGAGATAGAATATTATAGTGTGTTATTCTTGTGTATCAAGGTTATTGCTTGTACAGTTTACAGACCGCCAAATCCACTCATTGCTGCTAATAATACTCAAGGTATTATTGTAACATTCTGTTATCACGAATGAGATTTGCTGTGTTGTAGTCCAACAACGTTGGACTGTTGTGTTTTTCTGCCATCGCGGGTGAGACCGGCACACTGAGTTTATCCATTAAAGAACCAAAGACGTTGGGACGGTTTATGAGCTGTTCACCGCATCTCTGAGTGATAAACTAATAGTTGCCTTCTCCCACGATCGCGAAAACCAGCTTCGGTGCCGTCACTCTTCTCTCTCTCTCTCTCATACTAACCGCACACACACGCGACCCTTCACAAACATACCCGCACACATATCTTGCTAGTAGATAACTTGGCGATAAAGCTCAACTTTGTCCCTAAGTTATCGTACAAGCGGAGACACGCGCTAACTGGGCAGACGCCATTACCAGCCTCTCTCCGCCCACATTTGTGGCCATATTCCCTGGCCGGAAACCTCGCGTGACGTACTCTCCACAAGAGCCATGTCCGCCATTTTGTGCACGTCATTCCTTACACACACACACACACACACACACACACACACACACACACACACACACACACAGTACCTTCCTCTCATGTATTATAGGCTTATTTTGTTACCATGTCTAATCACATTACTGTTTAGTTTCTAGTTAGAAGTCGAAAGTTTATTGACTGTATTGTATTGATTATTAATTGATATTACTGCATCAATAAACTTTGTTATACTTTAAAGAGGAGTGTTTTGATTTGTTTTGCATACACCTTTGTCAAGGGCTGGCAGGGGATGTCAGTGCTCAGATTCAAAGCCTTCATTGTTTTCCTTTTGAATGTCGATATTCTCCAGACGTCGATTATCCTAAGAGAACAATCCTATATTGAGACTGCTATAATGTCTGGTTATTAGTCCCTGATTCCAGGGTGGTGCCCTGGGGATATTAATGCTTATTAATGTTCTATTGAATTTGATAACTGATGGTTATCTGTGATGATTATTGATTTACAGGATTAAAAAGCTAACATTGATTCTAATCAGTGTTCTATTGATTTTAATAATTAATAATTATCTTTGATAATTATTAATTATTGCTAATAACCAAACCCGCTCCTGAATGTAGCGCACAACAGCTACAACAGCAGAAGACCACTTCTGGCACTTTATTAGGACCTTAGTGGAGTAAGTCAATAAGCCAGTGTTTTGTTGATCATTACTCAAGATGGCGCCGAGTATGGCTGCTGCGTTGCGAGCTCCGACACAACATAGCAATGTTTTGTTTGTTTTGTTTACAATTCTTATGTTTTTTGTCTTGGATGTTGTCTGCCTTATTGTCTACGACAGACAAACACTTTTGGACATTGGTTCAGCGATCTCACACCGAAAACCGAACTTCACATTCCTCAATGCCGACCCGCTGTTTACAAACACGCAAGCGGAGCCCTTTGTCTGGGCAGCACGGCCGCGGAAACGCAGGAGGAAAAGGGGAAACAGAGCCGGCATTCTCATCAGAGTAAGACGCCGCGCAAATCGACCCCCGCTACCCACTATTCTACTGGCAAATGTTCAGTCTCTGGATAACAAGCTCTGCGAGCTGAAAGCGCGGATCTCTTTCCAAAGAGAGACGAGGGACTGCAGCATTATCTGCCTAACAGAAACTTGGATGTCTGCGGAGATTCCAGACTCAGCCATTGAACCCGCGGGGTTCTCCATGCACCGAGCGGACAGAGCGAAAGACCTCTCAGGTAAAACTAGAGGAGGTGGTGTATGTTTTATGATCAACAAATCCTGGTGTGATCAGAGGAACGTACATTCCATCAAGTCTTTCTGTTCTCCTGATCTGGAATTTCTTATGCTTCTGTGTTGACCATTCTGGCTACCGAGGGAATTCACAGCGGTGTACATCCCCCCACAAGCCGACACAGACCGGGCACTCAAGGAACTGTATGGGATTATAAGTGAGCAGGAAACCGTGCACCATGAGGCCGCGTTCATTGTGACCGGGGACTTTAACAAAGCCAGTTTAAAATCAGTCGCACCAAAATATCACCAGCACATTAGTTTCAACACACGAGGGGACCGGGTTTTGGATCATTGCTACTCTCCATTCTGGGATGGCTACAAATCCCTCCCCCGCCCACCATTTGGCAAATCGGACCACTCTTCCATTCTGCTTCTGCCCGCTTACAGGCAGAAATTGAAACAGGAAGCACCCACCCTCAGAACGATCCAGTGCTGGTCGGACCAATCAGACTCTATGCTACAAGACTGTTTTGATCACACGGACTGGGAGATGTTCCGGTCCGCCTCTGATGACGACATCGAGCTTTACGCTGATAGCGTAATGTGTTTCATCAGAACGTGTGTAGAGGAAGTGATTCCGACCAGAACTGTACGAATCTATCCGAATCAGAAGCCGTGGATCAATAGCGATGTTCGCGCGGCACTTACTGTGCGGACCTCTGCTTTTAATTCCGGGAACGCGGAGGAGCATAAACGAGCCAGTTATGCCCTCCGAAAAACTATCAAAACAGCAAAACGCCAGTACAGGAGCAAGATTGAAGGACAGTTTAACAACACCAACTCTAGAAGCATGTGGCAGGGAATTAACATCATCACGGACTTTAAAGGGAATAAAAACTCCGCCATGAACACCGCTGCCTCTCTACCGGATGAGCTAAATACTTTTTATGCTCGTTTCGAGGGAAATAACACCGCCCTCGCGGAGAGAGCTCTCGCGGCTGAAGCTACAGAGGTTAGTTCACTCTTTGTCTCTGTAGCGTATGTAACCCGATCCTTCCGACGGGTGAATATCCGCAAAGCCGCGGGCCCAGACGGCATTCCGGGCCGCGTCATCAGAGTGTGCGCGAACCAGCTGGCTGGTGTTTTTACGGACATTTTCAACCTTTCCCTCTCTTTGTCTGTAGTCCCCACATGCTTTAAAACATCCACCATTGTGCCTGTTCCAAAACAATAAAAAATAACTTGTTTAAATGACTGGCGTCCTGTTGCTCTGACCCCCATCGTCAGCAAATGTTTTGAGAGACTAATCAGAGATTACATCTGCTCTGTCTTGCCACTCAATCTTGACCCGCTGCAGTTTGCTTACCGCAACAACCGCTCCACTGATGATGCCATTGCATCTACAATACACACTGCTCTCTCCCACCTGGAAAAAAAGAACACTTATGTGAGAATGTTGTTTGTAGACTACAGCTCAGCATTCAACACCATAGTGCCCTCCAAGCTAGATGAGAAACTCCGGGCTCTGGGCTTAAACAGCTCGCTGTGCAGCTGGATCCTGGACTTCCTGTCAAGCAGACGCCAGGTGGTTAGAATAGGCAGCAACATCTCCTCATCACTAACCCTCAACACTGGAGCCCCACAGGGCTGTGTCCCACTACTGTATTCCTTGTACACACATGACTGTGTGGCAACACATAGCTCCAATGCCATCATTAAGTTTGCTGATGACACGACGGTGGTAGGCCTGATCACTGACAATGATGAAACAGCCTACAGAGAGGAGGTGCACACTCTGACACACTGGTGTCAGGAGCACAACCTCTCCCTCAATGTCAGTAAGACAAAGGAGCTTGTGGTGGACTTCAGAAGAAAAGACAGAGAACACAGTCCCATCACCATCAATGGAGCACCAGTGGAGAGAGTCAGCAGCTTCAAGTTCCTGGGTGTCCACATCACTGAGGAACTCACATGGTCCATCCACACTGAAGTTGTTGTGAAGAAGGCTCATCAGCGCCTCTTCTTCCTGAGACGGCTGAGGAAGTTTGGAATGAACCGCCACATCCTCACACGGTTCTACACCTGCACTGTGGAGAGCATCCTGACTGGCTGTATCTCCGCCTGGTACGGCAATAGCACCGCCCACAACCGCAAAGCACTGCAAAGGGTGGTGCGAAATGCCAAACACATCATCGGAGGTGAGCTTCCCTCCCTCCAGGAAATATATACAAGGCGGTGTGTGAAAAAAGCTCGGAGGATCATCAGAGACTCCAGCCACCCGAGCCATGGGCTGTTCTCACTGCTACCATCAGGTAGGCGGTATCGCAGCATCAGGACCCGCACCAGCCGACTCCATGATAGCTTCTTCCCCCAAGCAATCAGACTTTTGAACTTTTGATCTCCCACGATCAAATACATCAGCCCTGCACTTTATTACTCTTATATCTCACACCGGACTGTCATAAATTATATTATTATTATTATATTATGTCTCTCTTAACAACTGACTATCAACCGACAGCCTGAATGTCAATACAGTACAATACTGTGCATTCTATATATATATATATATATATATATATATATATATATATATATATATATATATATATATATATATATACTTTTTTTAAATATATATTTTAATTTTTCATTTTTATTGAATAAAGTGTATCTATATAGTAAAAAACAAAAACAAAAAACAAAACAAAAACAAAAACAGCGTATTGTATACTGTACAGTGTATGTTATTATTTGTATATTGTTGAGTGTAATTATGTGTATAACAGATGTTTAAATTGCGTTGTGTTAATTTGATGTTTATTGTAGATTGGTATATGTCTCATCACTGTCACGACTGCTATGTTGATCGGAACTGCACCCAAGAATTTCACACACCATTGCACTTGTGTATATGGCTGTGTGACAATAAAGTGATTTGATTTGATTTGATTTGATTTGATTTAACAGACTCCCTGTCAGTGAGATAAAAACAAATGAGAGTTAAAAATTTGCCACTTAAGTTCAGTTGCTGTTTATCAATGTTCATGAAAATGAGCCTGGGTCATGTTTGACCACTAACATAAACTATTTGCTTTTTACTATCACCAGTGGGAGTAATGTGTTGGCGAGCCAGCGAGAGAGAGAGAGAGAGAGAGAGAGAGAGAGAGAGAGAGATATTTCTTTTTATTTGCCCAAAGTACCACATGGTAAAATAAATATTTTTTAAACATTTTTAAACTTTTCATCATTTATTCCATATACTATCTGATACAGAGAAACTCACATATGTACTTGGAGAAGATGACAACACAACCACACTAGCCGCTAAATATGTGTCTGCCATTCACAATATAAGAAATAGTTAAGTAATTTTGTGTCTTTTTCTCCCCTATGTAATATTTATTTACATGTTTCACTCTTCTTTTTTCACTTTTACTTGTAGTATTATTGCAACTTTTTTATTATATTTTTTATTAAATCTACATAGAAACAACTTTGTAATGCTTTGGCAATACTGTTATAAAACTGTCATGCCAATAAAGCTGAATTGAGAGAGAGAGAGAGAGAGAGAGAGAGAGAGAGAGAGAGAGAGAGAGAGAGCGAGAGAGAGAGAGAGAGAGAGAGAATATCTCTCTGGCAGAATATCTCTACACTGTAAGAAATCCAAAATAGAGACAGATCCTCACCAAATACAGGCTCAGTGATCACAGTCTGGCCATAGAAAAAGGCAGACACAGACAAACATGGCTTCCAAAGGAAGAATGAGTCTGTGCTCACTGTGACACTGGTGAGGTTGAGACAGACACACATTCTTCTTCACTGTGAGAAACTTACAGAGGTGAGAGAGAAATACTTTGACAAACTCTCATACCTCATGCCACAGTTTTCCAGTTCAGCAGAAACAGATCAAATGCAGGTATTACTGGGGGAGGACAATCATGCATCAGTTGCAGCTAAATTCATTTTTGAAGTGCACACCCTCAGAAACCAATTACTGCCTTAGTGTACTTCGTTCACAGTATTTTTTTATTTTATTTTTTTATGTTCATAATGTCTTGTTAAATGTGTATTTTATTTGATATTGTATAGTGTATATTGTTATTATAGTTTTTATTTTATTTTATTAATTACCTGGCACCTTATTTTAATTCTGTTGCTATTGTTATTTGTTACTGTTTTATTATTATAAATTGTCTTGTCAATATCTGTTTTGTGTATTAATGTTTTGGCAATATTGTATGTAAACACAATCATGCTAATAATGTACTTTAAATTGAAACTGAATTGAATTGAATTGAATTGAATTGAGAGAGAGAGAGAGAGAGAGAGAGAGAGAGAGAGAGAGAGAGAGAGAGAGATTTCGGTCTGATAACCCAGCCAAGGGCATTGTGGATAACCTCTGACACAGCCAGTCAAAGGAAAGGGAAAGGCTTGACATAGCAAGCAGCTTGAATTTATACAAATATTTGAAATGTTAACTGTGCTTGGAGAATGCCAAACAAAGGCATTTCAGTGTGTAGAACTAAGGTTTCTGCAAGCTGAGCTGTGTTTATAGGATGTGGTGTATTTACCTTTCTTTTAAATATGACCATAATTAGCTTAGGGTCAGTTTAATGCAAACACCATTCTACAGACACATAACATCTAGAGACTGAATAACAGTGCACATTCATTCTTGGAGGGAAAGTGGTTATTAAACCTTTTTTTTTAATTAGCTCATGAAAAGATCACACAAAATGCTGCAGAATGTTTCAAATGGAGACCCCTCCATGTGGTGCCCACAAAATTTAGGCAATGATCAGACTTGCATGTTTGAAACAAAGTGATTTGAAGTCAAGCTAGCCCTGCTATGTGGATCATTTTTTTCAGTGGGGATTATTATGCATTAATTAAATTGACAGTGTAGCCTTTAATGAGGAGGAAAGGATTTGATGTTAATGCTGGTGATCTCATAGATGTTTCAATCCACTTAATTAACTGTGTTTTCTCAACAAACCAAAATAATCAATGAAAGATATTTCATTAATACCGAGTTATTTCCACCAGTCTCAAAGCCACATGTTATTAAAATAATATGGTCTTCAAAAGAAGGTTCAATTATTGATGAGGAAATAACTTTATCCAAATCTGAAAGATTACGTTACTGACCTTCTATTTTGTAAGTGAAGAGCACAAAACTGATCCCAAGTTTTTCCATTCTATGTGCACTAGGGAGAAAAACATGATTTAGTGGTAAAGTAAACATAGCAGAAAAGATTAAGTACTTTCTACATTGAATATGTTAATCTAAGCATGAACTTGAAAATATGAAGGACAATCTACATTTGTACTTAATTCAGACATGTAAAAATGATTGCTCTAGCTTATAAGTAAATATCATTTATGATTGTTATCTTTGCAATGTGTCATTTTGTGCCAATCCTAAAGTAGAAAACCTTGTCATATTTATTCACTAATTTGAGTAAATTTTACAGGTAAACATTTTACTTAACTTTTCGAAGCTGGTGTTCCCAGCAGGGCTTGAATAATTAATGAGCTTAAACATTTGGAAAGTTCTTGTTTTGTGAAGTCTGAAGTTAATTTTCTACCCATTCATGATCCAAAATTATCTGTTGATTGTTACCTTCACATTTTGTGCACCAAATGTTGAGGTCTGCGTGTGCAGCACTGTATTATTTCTATTGCCAGTAATGCAAATTTAAATTGTCTAAAAGACTACACACGTGCATTAAGCTTACCTGTGCAAGGTATCATATGTCTTGTGGTACATGATTCAACTTGTGTTTATAAGGAAAGTTCAAAATGTGAAATGTTCAATTGAATGTAAATAAACTCAGCAAAAAAAAAAAAGAAATGTCCCTTTTTCAGGACACTGTATTTTAAAGATAATTTTGTACAAATTCAGATAACTTTACAGATCTTTATTGTAAAGGGTTTAAACAATGTTTTCCATGCTTGTTCAATGAACCATAAACAATTAATGAACATGCACCTGTGGAACGGTCGTTAAGACACTAACAGCTTACAGACGGTAGGCAATTAAGGTCACAGTTATTAAAACTTAGGACACTAAAGAGACCTTTCTACTGACTCTGAAAAATACCAAAAGAAAGATGCCCAGGGTCCCTGCTCATCTGCGTGAACATGCCTTAGGCATGCTGCATGGAGGCATGAGGACTGCAGATGTGGCCAGGACAATAAATTGCACTGTCTGTACTGTGACATGCCTAAGACAGCACTACAGGGAGACAGGAAGGACAGCTGATCGTCTTCGCAATGGCAGACCACGTGTAACAACACCTGCACAGGATCGGTTCATCCGAATATCACACCTGCAGGACAGGTGCAGGATGGCAACAACAACTGCCCGAGTTACACCAGGAACGCACAATCCCTCCATCAGTGCAATGTCTGCAATAGGCTGAGAGAGGCTGGACTGAGTTCTTGTAGGCCTGTTGTAAGGCAGATCCTTACCAGACATCACCAGCAACATCATCGCCTATGGGTACAAACCCACCTTCGCTGGACCAGACAGGACTGGCAAAAAGTGCTTTTCACTGATGAGTCACAATTTTGTCTCACCAGGGGTGATGGTCGGACTCGCGTTTATCGTCGAAGGAATGAGCGTTAAACCGAGGCCTGTACTCTGGTGCGGGATCAATTTGGAGGTGGAGGGTCCGTTATGGTCTGGGGCGGTGTGTCTCAGCATCATCGGATTGAGCTTATTGTCATTGCAGCCAATATCAATGCTGTGCTTTACAGGGAAGACATCCTCCTCCCTCATGTGGTACCCTTCCTGCAGGCTCATCCTGACAGATCCACCAGCCATACTGCTTGTTCTGTGCATGATTTCCTGCAAGACAGGAATGTCAGTGTTCTGCCATGGCCAGCGAAGAGCCCGGATCTCAATCCCATTGAGCACGTCTGGGACCTGTTGGATTGGAGGGTGAGGGATAGGGCCATTCCCCCCAGAAATGTAAGTGCCTTGGTGGAAGAGTGGGGTAATATCTCACAGCAAGAACTGGCAAATCTGGTGCAGTCCATGAGGAAGAGATGCACTGCAGTACTTAATGAGTTGGTGGCCACACCAGATACTGACTGTTACTTTTGGGACACATTATTCCATTTCTGTTAGTCACATGTCTGTGAAACTTGTTCAGTTTATGTCTTAGTTGTTGAATCTTTTTATGTTCATACAAATATTTACACATGTTAAGTTTGCTGAAAATAAAAGCAGTTGAAAGTGAGAGGACGTTTGTACCAAGGACGTTTGTACCAAGCATATGTACCAAGTACATCAGATTAGTAAGTAAAAGATACTGTATTAACTGAAATGTTTAAGTTACGTTCCCTATCTGTCACTCACTCGACGTTGTGTCGATGTAGTGACACTAGGGGTCACTCTTGGGAGCCCGAATCACCTCTGGTCTTTGAAAAAAGGCCAATTAATATTGGCGAGTGGTATTTGCATACCACTCCCCCGAACATACAGGTATAAAAGGAGCTGATATGCAACCACACATTCAGATATTCTCTTTGGAGTCGAACGGTCGATGCTCACTGAGCTGAATTCTCATGGCTTTTCATTCACCTCTGCTGGATCTGATGGCGCATTTCAGCGGCTTCTCCCCCTCCGCACTGGTGCACTGCAGAGAACGCCCCTGGGCACTTCAGCAGAAATAAAAGAGTATATTCTGAAAAAAAAGAGTATATTTCTCTAAAAGAACGGCACACACGGAACGTCTTTTTAAAGATGCCTTTCCGTTTGTGTGTTATTCCTGGTTGCGGTCGTTATATCTCGCCTTCTGACAGTCACGATCGCTGTCTTTCATGTCTGGGCGCTACCCATGTGGAGACAGTGTTCATGGATGGGTCATGTACTCATTGCGAGAACATGACCATGGCAACGTTGCGGTCGCGGCTTGCCTTCGTAAGAAAGCAAGCCACCCAAGCGGCTCCCCACCTCGGTCCTTCTACCTATGGGTATGAGGCCAGCGCGGCTAGCACTGGGGGTAATTTGGGGACCTCAATGGGACCACCTCCGCCGGGTATCCCCCCACGGACCTCCCATTCCCCAGCACGCTCATCTGCCCCGATCGGGCTTCCGGATGAGTCCGCTGGCTCATCTCACGGTGAGTTCGACCTCTTGTTCGGAGCCCGCAAAGGTGATGAGCTCTCGAGTGCAGCATCGGAGAGCGGGCTCATCCAGTCAGACGTGGAAGCCTCAGCTGGGCTCCACCCCTCGGGTACGGTCGCCCAGTCATTGGCTGATGCGGAGATGATGGACATGCTTTCCCGGGCAGCCGCGAGCGTCGGGCTAGAGTGGAACCCTCCGCTCTCCCCTGAACACTCGCGGCTCGATGATTGGTTCACAGCCACGCCACGCCCCGCTCCAGTTCCTTTCTTCCCGGAAGTGCACGAGGAGCTGACAAGGTCGTGGAAGGCACCTTTTACTGCCCGGTCCCGATCTTTCAGCTCCCCCGCCCTCACTACCCTCAATGGTGGGACAGCCAAGGGGTATTTGGCAATCCCCCTGGTGGATAAGGCGCTCGCAGTGCACCTATGCCCGCAGAGCACCGCCACCTGGTGTGGGCGCCCGAAGCTCCCATCCAAGGCCTGTAGGTTTACGTCGTCCCTGACGGCCAAGGCCTACGGTGCCGCTGGACAAGCCGCCTCTGCCCTGCACGCCATGGCTCTCCTGCAAGTCCACCAAGCCAAGGCGCTAAAGGAACTGCATGAGGGTAGTTCCGCCCCGGGATTGATGCAGGAACTGTGCTCGGCGACCGACCTCGCCCTCCGGGCGACGAAGGTCATGCCGTGGTCTCTCGGGCAGGCGATGTCCACCTTGGTGGTCCAGGAGCGCCAACTTTGGCTCAACCTGGTCGAGATGGGAGAGGCCAACAAGGCATGGTTCCTTGGCACCCCATTTCCCAGGTTGGCTTGTTTGGTGACACCGTCGAGGACTTTGCCCAGCAGTTCTCGGCGGTGAAGCAGCAGACGGAAGCTATCCAACACATCCTGCCATGGCGCGGCTCAAGATTCCGCACCCCATCAGCTCATCGCAAAGGGCGTCCTTCTGCAGTGACTGCACCGGCTCCACCGCAGCCCGTCCCCGCAGCCCAGCCCTGATGTGGAGCCCACCGCAGGAAGCAGATGCCACCCGTCTCACAGCCGGTCGCCAAGAACCCGATAAAGGCTTCGATGTGCCCCTGAGACGGGCGACCCAGAGATGAGGAAACCCCCTGCTCTGGAGCTGGTAAGCAGACCGCTCCATCCCTGGTGGAGGGCTGGGAGGAGAATCTTTTTTACCTTTTCATTTAATTTCTCCACATGCCCAAGTGGCTGCAGTACCCAAGAGTTCAGCAAAAGAGCGGTTTCCTTGTTCCCTGGGTCACAGACCCGGTGCGCATGGCTATCATCATGACCACTGTCCACCATTCCAGTTTGGCAGGTTTGGCTCTCCAGCAGTGGTCTCCCCGCCCCTGCGCGCCCAGCTGTGGCACAAATCTGCCCCCGATGTCACGGTCTCCACGGGTCACAAGGACAAGCCTCTTCCTCCCCCGTCCCAGGCTGTTCCGGGGGTGGCCACAAGGAGCCAGGTAAGTGCTTCGATGTCCCTGAACTCAGCATGGCCACAGCATGACGTGACACCTCAGGCTCCGCCCCGCCGCAAGGCCCCACTCACCGGTACATCCAATGAGATTTTCTCCTTGGTCCTCCTCTCCCGGAACTTGGACACGTGGCTTGCACTTTCCAACCCGTCGCGATGGCTGGTCCGGACCGTCCAACTCGGCTACGCGATTCAGTTCGCCAGACGTCCGCCCGGGTTCAGCAGTGTCCCCTTCACCTCGGAAACTGCTACCCTCCTATGGAAGGGTGCGATAGAGCCTGTCCCTCCGGCCGAGATGAAGAAGGGGTTTTACAGACCCTACTTCATTGTACTGAAGAAAGGCCATGGGTTGCGGCCAATCTTGGACCTGCGAGTACTGAACAGGGCTTTACACAGACTCCCGTTCAAGATGCTGATGCAAAAACGCATTCTAGCGAGCATCCAGCATCAAGATTGGTTCGCAGCAGTAGACCTGAAGGATGCATACTTCCACGTCTCGATTCTACCTTGACACAGACCCTTCCTGCAGTTTGCATTCGAGGGTCAGGCGTATCAGTACAAGGTCCTCCCTTTCGGCCTGTCCTTGTCCACTCGTGTCTTCACAAAGGTCGCAGAGGCAGCCCTTGCCCCGTTAAGGTAAGTGGGCATTTGCATCCTCAACTATCTCAATGACTGGCTCACTCTCGGGATGTGTTATGTGCGCACAGGGACATGGTGCTCTCGCACCTCAGCTGATTAGGGCTTTGGGTCAACTGGGAAAAGAGCAAGCTCCTCCCAGTTCAGAGCATCTCTTTTCTCGGCTTGGAGTTGGACACAATCTTGATGACGGCGCGCCTCACGAACGAGCGTGCACAGTCGGTGCTGACCTGTTTGAAGGCGTTCAGACAGAAGACAGCGGTTCCACTGAAACTGTTTCAGAGGCTCCTGGGGCATATGGCAACCTCAGCGGTGGCCACTCCGCTCGGGTTGATGCATATGAGACCACTTCAGCACTGGCTCCAGACTCGAGTCCCGAGATGGGCATGGTGCCGCAGGACACATCGCGTGGCCATCACGCCGGTCTGTCGCTGCCTCTTCAGCCATTGGACCGACCTCACATTTCTACGGGCAGGCGTTCCCCTAGAGCAGGTCTCCAGCCCCTTGGTCCTAAACGGGCTGGGGCACTGTATGCAACAGGCATGCAGCCGCCGGCTCCTGTGTTGGCACATCAACTGCCTCGAGTTGTTGGCAATTCTGCTCACCCTGCGGAGGTTTGGCCGTTGATCCAGGGCAAGCATGTGTTAGTTCAGATAGACAACACGGCAACGGTGGCATACATAAACCGTCAAGGCGGTTTACGCTCCCGTTGTATGTCACAACTCACCCGCCGTCTCCTCCTCTGGAGTCAGCAGCACCTCAAGTCACTGTGAGCCAAGTTTGTGGAGAAACTCACTGCCGGCTCAGTACATGTGCTAACTAAGCCCTGTACTGGGGTAGGTGCTCCGCATGTGTTGGTTCCCCATAGGTAACTCCATGCGACATATATCTTCCGCTAAATCATTTCCCTGTTGGTAAGCAGAGGCCCCTCTGCCCCAGTCACCATGTTTGTAGAAACTCCTCCCCCGTAGGGTAGGACCTACCATGGGACTTCTCCACATGACATACTTCCGACAAGGCTCGGCAAGACCATGTGACGTATTTCCACTCAAAATACCACCCCCCCCCCCCCTCTGGTCGGGGTGTGGTCTCCGCGGTGTCTTCCCCTTGGGAAGGCCCTAGTCGGTTAACAAATTTCACTCATTTTTTTGGGGAGAGAAAAATAAAAGAGGATAAGAGGCCACAACTGGGCTAGCCTGTCTCTATCTTTTGGGCAGTCGACTTGTTCCCGAAGGGCTGTTCGGCACTCATAACAGCGTTGGGGGAGGTTACGTGTCGGCCTGGTGTGCTGGTTACGAGGCACACAGTGGTCTGCCCGTCACACACCACCAGTTCACGTAACACAGTTCAGCTAGTTGTGGCGTTTCGTATAGGGACCCCTAGTGTCACTACATCGACACAACGTCGAGTGAGTGACAGATAGGGAACGTCCTGGTTACTTTCGTAACCTCTGTTCCCTGATGGAGGGAAAGAGATGTTGTGTCCCTCCTGCCACAACGCTGGAATACCCGCTGAAATGGCCGGGACCTTGTCTCGGCTCCTCAGCACAAAACCTGAATGAGTGGTTGCATACCAGCTCTTTTTATACACATATGTTCGGGGGAGTGGTATGCAAATACCACTTGCCAATTTTCATTGGCCATTTTTCAAAGACCAGAGGTGTTTCGGGCTCCCAAGAGTGACCCCTAGTGTCACTGCATCGACACAACTTCTCATTCCCTCCTTCAGGGAACGTTGGTTACGAAAGTAACCAGGACATTTACTCACTCACTTTAATCAATATTATGTCATGGAGTACATTTTACTTAATTTTGTCATTAAAATTTGCTTTGAAAAAATGTGTGCAAAAGCTTCTTTTGTGTCTATGTGTGTGTAGACCAATTATAAGCTTTTCATAATTCAAGTTGTTGAAGCTGTTGAATAATTTATTGCAGTCATCATTTACTCATCCTAATGTTGTTCCGAACCAGCATTACTTTTTTACATGAAACAGAAAGATGTTTGGCGCAGTCAGTCACACTTACCTTCACACAGCAAAATACAGTCATCTCAGTGGGAATCTGCATGATCAGGAATTTTGTCCTATGGACTATGGACAGTAGCGAAGAATTTCACTTTTATTGCATCTTTTTAGGGACTGACAGTCTCAGTCACAATGGACCCTTTTCACATATTCGGGTTGGAAAGCGGAAATAGACGCATAGCAGGGTAAACTTGAATGGCGTTGAATGGGAGACCACAGCAATGACATTTTTGCTTACCCGTTTGCACCAACAGCAAAAGAAAAAATCAATGATTACGCTTTCACAGTTTTGCAAAAGAAGATACAAATATAGAGCGCTGGATAATAGCAGTAAAAAGAGTGAAATAGGCCACATTTTCTGTCACTCCCTCAGCAGCTGTGTTAAAACCCTCATCACATCTGTGGTAAATTATTTTTTTTAAACTTATTCCATATAATACAAATTACAATGTTATAAATTTACAATGTTAAAATTGGAAATATAATGTAAACCAAATGTAATATTTAAGAAATTAACCATGGAAAATACCCATATTAGTAGACCACTATTATGAATATTGTGGGGGACATGTCCCCCTGAATGTTTATGGTGGTAATGGCCCTGGTCATAACAGGTCTGTGAAAAGGGTCCATTGGATCTTTACAGATTATCATTATTGGGTCTACAGGTGCAGTCACACTTAAAAATTACTTTGGACATGGCAACTGTAACCATGCAGTTTTGAAGAATTATTTGTCTATTTATTTATTTATTTATTTAATATTTTGAATTAATTGAGGGTAAAGGCCAATCTGTGATGTTAAGACGTTAAAACTTTGGGTGCAAACTTGGTGCATTCCATACAGAAGTGCTCATCCCTATGCCCTATTCCCTTCAAAGTCTTTACCAACCACAGTGAGGCTTTGGAAGCCTGAAAGATGTGGGGCTCAATAATAATATTTATTCGGAAATGATAAGATAAGATATTCTAAGATATTATTCGGCAAATAATAAGTATGTCTTTAACGCTTCATGCGCAAAACTCGTGCTCCCGCATTAGACATCTGGGCATTTGCACGTGATGAAAACGTACAAATTTATACTCGTACGAAATCATACAAAATAGCCAACTCATAAAATATGTACGAATTTCCATGAGACTGGGTTGTCTTACCGACGAATCATGCTTCATTTCAATCCTGACACAAAATTTTCTTACTCAAAATTATGAAGGATGAAAACAACCTGTCTATTTGATTAGTGCAAATGCTAGTGCTCATACCTGCTTGTGTGCCTGCACAATGTGCTTAATCACGTACGACCAGTGACCTGTTTTTATCCATGGGTAAATTGTTATGATAATAGTAACTGTTGAGGGATATGGGAAGTTCCAGAGCTGATTTTGAACAGGAACTACGCACTAAAATTAATGAGTAAATTAGTTTCAGGCATGCAGTCCAGGTGAGCATAATTACAGAGATAAATGGGCCAGGCAAGTGACAATGGCTTATGGCACACTGCCATGGGACAGGGCATTTTTTATGGAAGTCCCAGTGTTGCTATGCCCCATACTCCAGAAGCACAAGCGACTCCTCTGAGATAAGGAGGGAAGGTAATTATGAAAAGTCTGGACCACACCGATGGACCTTGTCACCTTTGTGAATCCCTCCAGCCTGCCCCACATCAGTACTTTGGGTTACTTGTAGTCACATACATTTATCAAAAGGAAAACAGGTTGTTTATTTATTTAGTTCCAGGTCAAAGGTTCCTCACAACTATATTCTCAGCTCCATTTTGCTCATAGACAAGAGCTTTGAAAACATCTTATTTAATTAATGACAGTATTTGAAAGAAATAAAAAGTCAACAAATAAGTAGATTGTTCAAGTTTTAATGCCTATGCTTTACCCTTTAATCCATTACATTGAGCATACATGTATCTGCCTCTAGAATACCAATACTGATGTTCTTGCAAATTACTGTACAAACAAATAAACCTTGTTGATTTAGCCATGATTATACAATACAAATATTTTTGGAAATAAAATAAATGGCAACAAGGTTGGTTTTAATAGACTGAGATGACTGGATACATCTGATGCATTGCACACTTTGACAGATGAAAAAGGTGTTTCTACCTCCCACACTCTCCCTCCTCTATGTCATCGTTGCACTTTCACAGAGTCACTAATAAAATAATAAAAAATAAATAAATAAATAAATACTACAGTCCCTGTCAGAACTAATTTTATACATTTCAGCTACTAATTCTAAAGTTACAAACACTGTATGACTGCGTTTTCAACAAACATGCCACATGACATTTAATTCATATTTATTAGATTTTGGTTCAAATTTACCTTCACAGTTTACATTGTTCATTACCCTGCAATTGTTTTTTTTTTCACTGAAGCAATGCATTCAGCGTATCCATATTAATCCTCACACATGTTAACCTTCTTTTAAATCTTCAGGTATTTATTTTTCTAGTGTTATCTTTTCTTTTATACAATTTTGTTCATATTTCAGTGAGTGCCTTGGGCAAGTGCCGAGCTGCAGGATGAGAAATGGTGCACCTGTATGCTGTCTAAAGATAGGCAAGCAGGGCCAGGGTGCAGACTCCAGAGGACCAATCCGTCTCAATCGAAGGCTGCAGCTGACACCTTACAAAGAGGTACAATTAATAAGGACATTATCCGTCGGCAGGCAACAATGGGGGCCTGACGCACAGACACTAACCCCTGGAGGTCTGGAGAGTAAGGGGAGGGATGGCAGGCCTGCAGGCCTTTAGAACAAGGCTCATTAGGAGCAATTTATCCACAACATGAAATACTATCCCATAATAGAGCCATCTTTTCAAACCATTATCAGCTTCTCTGTATGGATTGCCACCCCCACCCCCTTTTTGTGATAAAATAAGTGTCCTTGAATCACATTTTTGTTAAGTTCCTATTACAGTACTATGGTGAAAACTGAGGGAGTGTACATGGTCTAAAAAAATTTTATCATCATACTTTGTGTAAATGAACTGATTTTTTAAAAACATCAATGTTCATTTATTTGGGGAAAACATTTCTGAAACAAATACTGTATATACATTTACAATGACATTTCTTAAAAAAGAATTTGAGATAATTTTACATTTCTTATAAGAAATCATGTTAGCACATCTAATTTACAATTAATTATTTATTTAACAGTAATATTAATCCACAGTTGTACATAATCATATTTTAGGATTTTAAGGTTTTTTTCTAAAAACAAAAAATATAGTACAGCAGTGTAAAAATACAATATTTGGACTACAACGTACTTCTGAAAGCATTACACTAAATTAAGATTAAGGTGTCATGCAATTCATGGTGAAAAAAGACTATAATGCTACCCTTCTGACATTTCCAATGATCAGGAAAGTTGTAGCTGGTCATTGGACTGGAGACAAATGCTGAACTCTCATGGTCTGGGGTCATGACTAAATTGCACCCACAGAGGAGGGTCACTCAGCTAGAAAAGAAACACAGAGGAGAGTAATACATAGTGTTTATTCATACTGATATTGGAGATTTATTTTTTAAGTTTGACATTTTGAAATTATTGTGAACATTGCAGAGCATAGAACATTTGTCACAATAGTGTTGCACAATGTTTTTTTTTTTTGTTTGTTTGTTTCTTTTTTTCTTTTTTTTTCTTCTTTTTTTTTCTTCTGTAATTGACATTTAAAATTACATAGTTTTTAGGAATATTTCAGTCTCCACAAACAAAACACTTACTATTATGCTAAACAGTGCAGCATGGTAAATCAAGGCCGTGTCAATCCTGAGTGCTTTTAGTGAGGTGTGTAAGTGTATATTAAATGAACCAAAGCCTAATCTGTGCTTAACTCTTCCCCAGTTATTTGGAAAGTCAAGAGTTCCTTTCCCTATTATCGGTTTTATTTTATGGTACATTCCATGGGGATGGTTTGAGCTTGGTTATAGATTAACAATGCAAACAATGGTTAGATTTGAGTCTGGCTTCCAGAGCTGAAGAAAATGAATTGGAAATGCCGTCAAACCTTTATCGACCCACACCTAAGACTTGCTTTTATTGCAGTCTGAGGATAATATTGTGATGAGTAGCTAATCTCCCATTTTAAACACAACTTTCACCCCTCGCATTCTCACTGGAGGGGTTCTGTTTATTCGTTATGAATGTTCTTATATCTAATTAATTTTCACATATTTAATGTATGTATAGATTATATGTACCACGCTAATTATAAAATATACAGTTTCAGACATTTTCAATGGTTTGTATTTTAGTAATGTTGCATACTTGTGAAAACATGCAAGGCTTTTCAAATAATGAAAATTACTCATAGAGATCACATATTATAATTAGAAAAAAAAAAAAAAAAAAATGTGCAGAGTTAACCATTATACCAGCATACTCCTTCTGCCATAGTGCTTTGCAATCTACAGTAAATGTATTTAAGGTAGAAGAAACATGATTATGACATCTTTAGTGTTGGGGAATTAAATTCTGAATTAGATTTAATTGAGCTGAACTGAATTACTTTTCATATGTCAAGGATTTTGAGTCCCAGGTTTTCACTTATCACTCCTTTAATCAGTACAGAACATTGAAATGTAGAAAAGTACTATATTTTGAACTGGTTTACTTTAGAAATGCCTTCTGAGGAACAAAGCCTTTGGGAACAGAATCAAATTAATTCTCTTCACCTTAATATTATCTTGCTTTTGGTTGGTAGTTTTGCAGGCAAGTAAATGCAGGCTGAAAATAAGTTCTCTGTTACAATAATTATCATCATTGACCCCAATGTAAAATTATTTTCATTATATATGGATATGTAATAATTAATACCATAATTGTTGTGAATGAACAGTTTCTTATGAAAGGTATATTTGGAAGACACCATCAAACTCCTTTCTTTCTTTGGTTCTCTCTCTCTCTCTCTCTCTCTCTCTCTCTCTCTCTCTCTCTCTCTCTCTCTCTCTCTCTCTCTCTCTCTGTTGAAAATCTCAAATTCAATGCATTTCATTATTTTATTGATATTTCTGTTCAGCATTGCTTTTACTCTTTCTTGCCTGGTCCCTAGGAAAAACAAGAAAGTTCTAGGATAAAAGACAATAGGTATAATTATTAAAATATTTTTAGTCTCTTTTATTTATTTTATTTTTATTTCATGGTTAAATCAGATCTTAATCCTAATTCTTTTGCACTTTCCATCTCATATTATTGCACAAAATCACAATGATTTCCTCCATTAAATGCCACAAATTACAGAGTGAGAGAAAGGGCCAGAAAGGTGGATCCCATTCATTTCATGTTTCATTTTCTGTATTGTATTCCAAAGTCTCTCCTCACATGCTTGCTCCTGCTCTTCATTATTAAAGCTGAACAGTGATTAGCAGCAATTTACAGTATAATTATGTGAAACAAAAGAAAAAAAAATAAATACTGTCACTTTGCAAAAGAACAAACCAAGTGTGAAACATTATGTACTGGATACAGAACCCAACCGTCATGCAACAAAATGCATGATCCTATAACACAGTACGTAAAGCTAGTACAGTGAAGAAATAAAATAAAAATAACAAATAATTGTAAATAAATAAATAAATAAATAAATAAATAAAAAAACATTCAAATCAAAAAGACGCAACAATTCTTCTGATACACATAGTTTTTTGCACTGATCAATGGCAGAAGCATGTAGGAATATCTTAAGGCATTAATCTGACATTAGGACATACTAATAAAGGCCAACATGTCCAGTGGGACATGTAAATGTACAGTCAATTATTTGTTGGGAAAAATGACAAAATGTCACACTGAAAGGTCATACCACAAACCTACAAGAATGTCTAAAATGACATATTGCAGGATCAATTTATCAAATTATTTTTTGTGTGTGGAAATTTTGTGACAATGCTGCAAATCATCCACTTAAATTAAAGTTTACAACAATGGCTTGACATACAGAAATAAAAGAAATGGATGTTTTGTCTAATGCGCCGAGTCAAATATTAGGACATTTTAATCCATTTGATCTGCTCTATGGATCTATTCTGCCATGTATATATTTGACTCAGCCCAGAGTTCAGGAATGTTTTTTTTATTTTTTTTTATCTGTTGGTGCCAATAATACCTTGGAGGTCTTGAGGAAATCTTGGTCATATGCAAGCTACTGAAAGTACTAAAGGGTTCCTCCTCTTAGAAGCTCTTATCTTCAGTGAACTCTTTTAAAATGGAAGGTCCTCCGTGGAGACTGGGTCAGTATCCTGAGGGCTGGCACAGCAGAAAGGACTATTGATCTCTCCGTATCTGTTTCCAGTGCTGTACCTCAGCTCACATGATACATGCCACAATTCCTACCCTTGTTCCTGGGCCCTTCTGCAGGGCTACAAAGGCAGCTATGGCTTTCTGCCCAACATGGGGTGATTTTGAAGTTGTTTAGTGACATAATACTGTAACTGATCATATGGGGGCCTTTATAACCTTGTGGCGAAACAGAAACACAGATTGCCAGCAAGCCCTGTCAATCAAAGGGAGAGTTGATGGTAGTGAGGTGCAAGGCCTTTATCAAAATGAAAGGGAGAAAACGCAAATCGGGTTAACTGGTGATCAACCAAATGTCTTTGACTCTAATGAGGCCTTAGTTGCCCATGGCAATGCATAGTACAGGAAAAGAGACTTTCTCCTTTCCTCATCCACTCCTTTTGATCATGTTTACTTCTTCACTGCTGGGATTCTCATTGTTGTTTTTAATTACTTCTCCGCCAAATGGCACAGATGAAAGATAGGTGTCTGTAATTAATTACATTTACATAAATTAGCATCACTAACAAGTCTCATTAGTAGCTTCTGGCTTTTGTTTTGACTGAAGTCTCATGTCACCTTCTTATATAAGCACTAAGTATAGATAATAATATCAGAAAGGGAGCATAATTCACTTGATCTCCGCCATATTTTTGGTTACTTCACTGGAGGTAATTAAATCAACTGTGCATTCCAATGATTAGGGTCAACTTGTGGAAATATGCTGACTGCTTTATTACACCATAATAGAATCGGCCAACTCTATTCAATTAGTCAGTTCAGAGAGATACTTTGTGGTCGTGAACATGCAGTTTTCAGTCAGGCTCAAATGGCTGATCAAAGACTCTTGCAGCTTGCCGTTTGGCTGTGTATAATGAGGGTCAGGACAATGTGCTTTATCTGTGGTTGCTATGTAGGAGACTCGTAAAATTGCCATTTTAGTCTTTTGATATTGGTCAGCATGGTAATGACAGAGAGAAATTTGCTCCCATTACAATCAATATCTATACCACACAAAGGAAATAAAGGAAAGCACTGTCTTTCAGGTAGACCTGTAACCCTGATAATGACAGAAAAGCCCATAGGTTTGTTTTCAGTGCAGTGGAAGTCATGCTTGAAATGGTAGATTACCTTCATCTAGTACCTCCACAAAGGCTTCACATATGTGCTATTGCAAATGGAGCAGACCAAGGGCTCAGTAATGACTCCATTCGTTGCCTCCGATGATCCGATCATATGCTTTATAATGATGCATTATGTCTCCTTTGCACAGCAAAAGCAGTTTTCTTTCCTCTTTATCTTTTAAGTATACTGGAGCTTGGGAAAAAAAAAATGCATATTTACGATTTGTGTGGTAAATTGACTTTATATAACCCACATTTGGTGTGCTTGCATAGACTGACTCGTCTTCTGCTTCTGATGAAGATCCCCCCCACACACATTCTATAACAGTGTGCTTCAGCTGAGTAGATCAATGATGCACTCTTTTTCTGTTGTTGCTCTGTGATTAGTTTGACAGAAAATGACACCCCAATCAGTGAAATGTATTCTGTTTTGGTGGCTAAATGAGAGTGTTTACACTCATCCCCGTGCAGGTCAGGGAAACTCCACACTTTGTTGCTTTGAGACAGAGCCCTATAATCTGTGCCAAAAGGACAGGCTGTCATTACACACAAATGGGGTAATAGACTGACATTGATGCTATGGAGAACAATTGGTTTTCCGGCATCAGTCAGGTGTGCTGCAGACTAAATGATGAGGGAGAAGAGGCAAAGTGTTTGTTTGTGTGTACGAGGCTGTCAGAGCGATGTGGAACAGGAAAGCTTGTCTTGTCTTTGTGATAGAGTCTCACGCAGCATGGGAGATCTCTGACCATACCCTGGATCTGTCTCTGTGCCAGTCCTTTTCTGTCTCTTCTTATGTCATGTTATAAAAATGTTGCCTTTTGTGTGTATATGTGTGTGTGATTTTTTGGAGTACCTAAACCGTCTGTGAAGATGTGTATGTCATTCAAGCACTGTTCCTCTCTTATCAGTGCCATTATGTAAAATGAAAGTGCTGATATTAATTTTGTTCATTTAAAACAATTATCCTCTCCATATTTTAATAGACAGACTCACTTTCCACTGATAAAATTAGAGGTTGGCAGTTGTCAGAAGCTTGTCAAATTGAGACATCTGTACCATATGAAGCCTTTTCCCTCACTATCTTTGTCTTGGTTCCACCTCTGTTCTTTTAGTGACACTCTGTCTAACAAAGGCTGCTATATCCCGCAAAACTGTGTTATTCAAAAAACGTCTTATTCAAACTTGCCAATTTGAATTGAAATAGAGACATCACTGTCCATAATCCTGTGGATGACAAGTGTGTGACAGAGATCAAAGGTCAATAGCTGTCAAAGTCTGGTAATTTTGGGGGGATTTGTCCTCTTCTATTCAAGTGAAAATCGCAATGGTGCTTTGTCTGCAGCACTATGCCGGAAACAGCCAAAACAAGAGAGGCCTAGCTCTGAGCCCTCGATGCTAAATTTTCACCTGTCAGTGCGTTGGCCTGGTTAGAAAAGGGCAGGGGAAAGGCTTCGACTGGCCAATAGTTGGGGTCAAGGACAGACCAGGCGCTGCCACTCCCCAGCCACATCATCTTTTTATGACAGCATGACCCTAAGGTTGAAGTTCAGTCAGGCTTTTTCACTGACATAGAGCTTAACGTCAAACACAAGATAAAAGCAGGGGTGTTGCATCTTGGCAGTGCCCAAATGAAAACATCAAGCGCTAAGACCTTCTCCGTATAGAGTGGAGCCAAGGGAACAGGTAGATAATATTAGAGACATGAGACGGCCTAGTCAGCAGTGACTGCCTGATGCTTTCTGAGTGCTCAATCAGCCAAACAAACTGCCTTATTAGAAGGGGGGGGGGGGGTGCATGCAAGAGATGCCCTTCTGACATATTTTCCAAGCACCGCACATATCTCCATATCATGGACTAAATTACTCTCAGACAGGGTTTTACTACTCTGCCTTTCAATATCTGGTGCTTTATGAGGAGTCAATAATTGGCCCCATTTAAACAAACATTACCTCAGTGGTGATGGCTAACAAATTGTAATTTTGGTTAAAGAAAGGATGATCTTGGAAGAAGATGGAAAGGCTCAAAAGGTCGAAGTTCTTTGCAAAGTATAATAACTTAAAACATAGTGAACATGATAATGATTTTGAATAATTTCAAAGTTGATTAAAGGTTTAGAACAGCAAAACTGATCTCTAGACTGTAAGTCACTGTTGTAAAAGAAATCAACCATTTCATTATGAGTTTTAACCACTTGGTTGCCATATATTGTGTTATAAAACACAAGGGAAATAATAATAATAATAATAATAATAATAATAATAATAATAATAATAATGATAATAATAAAAATAATAATAATAATAATAATAATAATAATAAATAACCAGCTCAAGTTAAAGGATTCCCTTCAGTGTAATGGGCTAGCATCATTTCTGGATTTTTCTATTACTATCTCAGTTCTTAGAGTTGAGATTAATAGTCTGTTTAACAGACTTCATGCATGTGTGATGAGGAGAGCAGCAGAGAGAGTCACTGAAACATTTTATTCGCACACTGTGCAGTTAAAGGCCACTGACCAGCAGTCACTTGACAACAAACATCTGAGTCTTAATAAAGATATTTTTTCTTCATTTTTGTTTTAATGTTTAATGCAATCAGAGATTTTGTTGATTGAGGTGGAATGCTCTTTAACTGACATTGTTTGATTTTATGTAGAATTCTGTACACATTATATATATATATATATATATATACATGCTTTGTGAAATATTGTAAATAATTGTTTTGCTAAAAAAAAAAAAAAAAAAAAGAAAGAAAAAGAAAAAAAAAAACAGTTTATGTGATTTACAATATGATTATTGCACAGACAAATTCTAAAATCAGTCATTGGCATAAATGCAGGAAAACAGAGAGGGAAGATGTGATTGAGAGAGAGAGACAGGCTGCCAGATCTAAAAGACCGGACTGTTAATGTTTCTAAAACCTTTAATCAGGTTCGAACCTCTGATATCTCATTGTCTGTTACCAGATGTTGCTGCTATCTGCTGTGACATATGCACCAATCAGGTTGCCCAGCCGCTCTTGTAAACTAGAATGAAGAATTATAAATGAGGCTATGTTGCCCTAGTGTATCACCTTTACTGCCTTCCCATGAGTGACAGTGACTTCAAAGAGAACAGGCTGCCTGTGTCCCAAAAAAAAAAAAAAAAAAAAAAAAAATCATGAAATAACAGCTCTACCCAGAATCACTCACAGAATCATCTTTTAGAAATGGATCAGAATGGGTGCCCACCCCCTGCTTATGATTCTCTTCTCAAAACCATCACCCGAGGCACCCTGCAAATCAGACTTCTCTTTCCTTTTTTATTCGGCTCCATATGAAATAGTGTGACTTTAAAGAAGCTGAAGACAGGCTGATTTGACAAGACAGCTCATATGCCAGAAATTCTTCAGAAATGTGCAGCATTGCTTCAGAGATATGGCTCTCTGCACCCCCCAGATATGTGTACCTTATAGTCAATTTGACCTGATTAATGGAAAATTCTGGGAGTGTAGTTGTTAAGCTTTAGAAGACAAAAATATTCATAAAAACCCAGATGGAGGAAACAAGAGATAATATGCACTTAAATTCATAGTGTTGTTTGCATGATTGATGTGTAGTAGGAAATGTTCATTTTTATATCTGATATTTGTAAGTTTTAATGAACAACCTTTTCACAGATTTTTTTTTTTTTTTTTTTTTTTTTTTTTATCCATTGCTGTTTATAATGGAATTTTAGGCAGTGTCGCAGTGTATATTTTATGTCATGTTGAGGACTTGCTAAGTCTTTCCCGTTATAGCTGCACAAGCCTCAGAAGCTTCAGACCTCTAAGAGGTTTGAGAAGCTTAAAAGAGGCTTAGCTGCCCTTCTCATCACCTCTACACTCTATAGTAGTTTAAAACTTCAAAGAGAAACCACCCTTGTATACTTCTCATTTACTTGAAACATTTAATTATCATTTGATTATAAAAATGGATTTTGAATTAATAAAAAAATAAAAAATATATATATATATATATATATATATATATATATATATATATATATATTAATGAACTAAGCTGTTTTAAAATGTATGTGAGACAGAATATCAAACTGAAGCATAAACAAGCCAATGGAATCATAAACAGACTAATTAATGTTATAACATTCAGCCTATTATATGTTTCATTAACATTTATAGGTTCTGATGTAGTTTATGTAATTATATGCAATTGCAAAGTAAGAAATGGAAGTAAATATATTTCACAGCCTCAGATTATATCGTGGAAGCCACCACCATTTCAAACATTCAGATATGGTGCAGCTGACCCACGAAGACAGACAGATATTGTTATTGCTGTTCTTTAAGGAGCTGATGATTTGGCCCTGTTTGGGAGTATGCAATTACTTCTGATGAGAATTTTTTGGAGACTGATCCTGATGGCTTTTCTCTAATCCCTCCCCTGCATGCAGGCTTAACTAAACAGCAAGTTTGTCACAAGCTCAAACAGCAACTCTGTGTTGCACTGGATACTTCATTCAGTTTAAGCCAATTTATCAAGCACATTCAAAGCACATTCTTTGAGCCATGTGGACAGGTCCTTTCTCCAGATCTATTAAATAACACTCTTATCTGTATTTAGCATATGCCATGTATGTCTGCATTGGCAGCTTTAGGCAGATTCACACTCCAAAAACCTCAAGCCATTCTCGAGCTGAAGCTCCAGATAACATTCTGAAACATCTGTGAACATGCAGGTTTAACATCTCTATAACTTCGTTCCACATCTGAACAGCTTATTTATTTATTAGCTTCTCAATGTCTGCAACTGCAGGACAGCGAATTCCATATAATTTGCTTTGCTACATCTCCAAAATGGGTGTATTTATTTTGAAATGCAAATGGTGCTATCTGGTTTACTCTTGTACTTTTTCCATTCAGTCTATTCAGAATACAGGGAACATGATAATGTGCAGTAAGTGGTAGGCTGAAACTGAAAATTGCATGCCGTGGGATGTCTGTGTAATGCACAGCATCACATTCCAAGCATGTGGGCTAAATATAGCAATTTCTATTTGACTAAATATTCCTCAATAAAAACAAATTCTATTAGATTAAATGATCAGAACAGTGCAAAATATGGCAGTAAATTAGTGCACACACATGCTTAAACAATCCATGAAATGTAAACTGCAATGATTTTATAAACAAAACACCTACTGAAAAAAAAAAAAGAAAAAAAATGCAACGCATACATTATTCATTGTGTTTGCAAACAAAACTGAATACTCATTCAACCAGAGAAGAACTCAGCTCTGGTGAGAAGTTGAAACCCTGCCTCAAAACATTTGATGAAATACAATAAATTCAGTTAATAATTGACGAATAGAGCACATGAGCACAACAAAAGCTGGAAAGTATCCAGGAGGACGCCTGCAGATTCCCTGTGGTGGAAAATCATTCAGAGTGAGAGATGTGTTCAAGCTGAAGTGCTGAGGTTGGGAGTTTAAAACAGAGCGCTGTCCTGCACATTTTCATAATCAGTTTACTGGGCCCCCCATTTGGCCAGACATTGGCCCCATCCTTTGCATCAGGCCATTTGTCACCACACAATGTTTGGCACAGCACCATCTTATTCACAAGCTAATAAAAATGTAATTAGTCCATACTAATATCATTATAATTTGATTTGATTGCACATTATTACTTTTTTTTTTCATTTTAAATATATAGTGTATATATATATATATATATATATATATATATATATATATATATATATATATATATATATATATATATACACATATAATTTTTTATGAAAAAAAGTAATAATATGCCTAATATTGTGTGTGTGTGTGTGTGTGTGTGTGTGTGTGTGTGTGTGTGTGATATATATATATATATATATATATATATATATATATATATATATATATATATATATATATATATATATAGGCTGTAACTTCATTGTTTAATGCTATCAGATAATATGGAGAGGAGCATACCATAGATTAAATAAAATGGATAATGACTGTAAGCATTTCGTCAAAGGTCCTCATAAGAAAAATAAATGTTTACCTCAAGATCTAAAATAATTAATTATACTATCCTAACCCTTGAAATGTAAAACTTTATAAGGTAACGCATCATAGCAGAATATATATATATATATATATATATATATATATATATATATATATATATATATATATATATATATATATATATATACTGTATAATAGCCCAATGATCTAACGCCATTCAATCAAATTAATATTGCAAACGTAGTTACTTTTAATGTCAAAATATATATTATAGGGCGCATCGCAGACGGTAAAATGTATTATGTTCGTTAACATACAATAAGCTATATTAATAATGTTTTGCGATGCTTTGAGGCAATTTCAATATCATTATCGTTATCAAAGAAATGGTCAAAACGGAGTAGGCTAGTGATTTCTAGCTGTTCAACCAGGTTAGTTTAGCTTTGCAGGAAAGTCAATATTTAATAGCTGTGCCTGGAGAAAACATTCGATGACTACTGATGTCGGTAATTTCACATTCGCTAAATACACATAGGTTAAATTAATACACTAAGACAGTCTTGCAAATTTAGAGGCTTTAGAATTACACACAAGTAGACTATTTATTTGGAGAAATTGAAAATAAAATGTAGATGATATTGTCACAGCCAGAAAACAAACGTAGGATCACTAGTATGTACAGAACAAATGAAGTAGAAATTTACACAGCAGTGTGTTTTGGCGGCTTTAATTTCCCGCCACATTAATAAGCACATTTTATCTTAAATATTCTAACGCAGTCGTCGATCTCAAATTCCCTTTTTTGACGTATAAGCTACGAAAAAAATAAAAAAATGGAAAAGTAAGAGTCATTACTGTCTAATTCAATCGTTTGTAGGGCTAAAGTCCCCACAAATATTTTTCCTTTCAACGAAATCTAATTATTTTAAGCATAAAACCAGTCAAACACAGGCTACTATGTCGCGAGCTTTCTGCATGAAAGATACATTTCTAAATCCTGCAGCTTCAACTGGTATTTGCCTGCATATAAGATTATTTTACTCGGTCGTTGAAGTGCGCTAAAGCGCCTGTAATTCTTCTCTCTGTTTGATATTAGCACAAGGGCTTTGCTTCTAGAGTCTCAGTAAAGGACCAGTGAGCAACTCCTGCTGCACTGAGCAGTGAGCCCCTAGACTCCAAGAACAGTATCCTCCTCTCATACCTGTTGAGAAGTCTTTCATCCTTAATGGGCTCATTAGCCACATTGTTAATTGAGTGCTATTCAGGGCAACATCAAAGCAGAAAAGAAGAGTATGCAGCTCCTTTATTTATTTTTTGGCAAATAAGAGACCCAACAGGGCTCTAAATGCAGCTTTCCTCGGGGGTATATGCTGAAGGAGGCTTATTAGTTGTGCAGTGCATTGTGTGCCATTATGTTTAAAACATTAAGCACAATAATATTTTCTCTTCTGATGGCATGCATTTCAGTTGCAGTTTTGCTTCTTTGAACAACTTCTTTTGTGTCCTTTGTCATGCAGCAGAGAGAGTGGCTCCTCACGAAGGCATTTTTCTACATCACAGTATCATGAGAGGCTGCTTGGGTGAAATAATAAAGCTACATACGGTTTCACAAATTGTAGGAAGCCTATAAACATAAATCATGTATATATCATTAAAGATAGATGATGATTGACTTTTTAAAATGTAAAATTTTATTTGTGTGTAATTTTATATTTTTGAAGCTCTTTCTCAATCGTTCTTTCATTTATAAGATGCTTATCAAACATACAATTAGATTGAACATAATAAAATATCAAAATGTAATCATTGATTAAATAGTTTGGAATAATAATAATAATAATAATAATAATAATAATAATAATAATAATAATAATAATAGGATTGCCAAACTAAAGAACAAATACATTTCATAATATAAATAACAAAAAATGCATGTTGTTATTTTTCTCTTCTGTAGCCTTTTACTTGCACTGATTTTCTATCAGCTCAGTGTTCTCCCACATGGTGCAATATTAGGTGGTAATAGGATAGGTATATTGAAGCTAACTCATTGGAATTAAATTTATCAGCATGTGTTCAGAGGTAATAAGCTGTCTGAAGATCTGTATTTTGATACATGATAGGAAAGAATAATGAATAGGCAAAACAGATGAAGCTGTTAAATTAGTTATTTAGGACCAACAGACCAAGAGCAGATTTGTGATAATGACAATGATTATTGCTTCTTTATTGTTTTTATGGAGGTGCTGATGTTTAGTATACAGGCTCCAAGGGCCTATACATATCTTTCCATCATGAACAGCTAGTGAAATAGTTAACCGTTTTCACAGTAGTGTGTTGATAAAAGACAAGGAATTGTGAAAAACATCAAACTTTTTAATGAAGGGAACCTAATGAGTATCAAGAGTTGAGTGCTTACATGGAAGGCTGATCAAACTGGAACCCTGTGAACCAGAAAGAGTGTTGCAAAGGAGCTTGCTGACTTCCTTCCCGAGGGGAGACTGCCTGGCTTTTACTAGAAAGCACAGGAGGGGGAAAGTTAATTTGCACAGCCATGTGTTCAGTGCTACAACTCAATAATCCAACTCCTCTTGAACCACTATTTTTAATAAATAATTGCCAGTATAATAATAATAATAATAATAATAATAATAATAATAATAATAATAGCAATATCCTTGCCTAAATTATATATATATAGTAAGTATATATATATACAGTATATATAAAGATTGAAGTCACAGTAACATTTTTAATGTCTGTCAAAAATAAATGTCTTACTTCATGAATTTTCTAAACCAAAGTTGAGCACAGTTCATACTTTCCTCTTGTACTTTTTTACCTCCACAGGATCAATGAGCCAAAACATGAAAAATTTAATACCAAATAAATAATACATCAGGTATTAAGTAATGAATGATTTATTAGGATCCTGGAGACTTTGTTGTGCAGATGTTAAAAATTCTCATTTCCTAAGTGCCCAAAATGAAATGAATTTTAAATTATTGGTCCATATCAATCGTGTAAGCTTTTACATTATTAATACTAATTAGCTGAAATAGAGATGATTGTATTTAGAGCCAGCTCTTACTATAAATGACAGGTTGTCATGGCTTGTTTTTAAATTATTGTGCCACCTAATTGTCACAAGAGGTTTTCCAAATTTGGGAAATTTGACATTAATGGTAAATTTAAATCTTTTAATGTTTTTATATAAAGATCAAATAATGTATTATAGATAAGACTGGAAATATTCATCTACCTGACCTAAATGTGTACCTAAATGACACTGCCTATACACATACTTCATTGGTATAATGGTCAATTTAAATCTTTTAATGTGAAGTAAAATAATAATAATAATAATAATAATAATAATAATATATATAAAGATATGTATAAAGATCAAATAAAGTATGACAGAGAAGACTACAAATACCTATCTACCTGAAAATTCATAATAACGAAGAAAAAAAATTACACCACCTATACACGTATTTATTGTAAATATTCATGATATTATAACATGATATTATAACATAATTGTACAAATGATTAATATTTGGACTGATTTATTCTGGAATACTAAATAAAGTGAAAATGTAGAACCAGAATGTTGAACTTAATGTGATATTTCAACACTATAATGAAACGTAAAAAAAAGTTTTTACATTATAAAACATGCAGCATAATTATATTTATTATTATTATATTTATAAATCATCTTTCACTTCATTATCTTACAGCTTACCCTCACTTAAATTATTTGAATTACAAACCTGAACAAGTGAATATTATTTGTATGTAATGGAAACAGATAGATATAATACATTATACAGTGTGATATAAATTTGTATTTTAAATAGTTAATGTTTTTTTGTATTGAACTTGAAAGTAAAATAATCAGTTTTTGAAATTGTTACAATATACACACATTTTGAACATTAAAATTACAACTTTATTAGATGATCAACCACCATTTATTAACCTTTACTATCATTTTAATTTTCCAAAATCAAAAGGCATTTTCTGTAACTGTAAATTTTTATTTTATCCAAATGTTTAGTATTTTTGGAGAGAATGGTCAACAAGCTTTTAATAATGATATTTAAGGATTTTTAGCTGAGTTGAGCAGTGAAATAATTGCCTTTGCCTATAATTTTGGGGAAAATATCTTTCCTAAGACTAAGAATAGCATCACAATGGCATCAGAGCGGGTTCATGGAAACCAAGTTTTAATATATATCTCACATTCAGAGGGCGAGATAGAGCAGATACCTTCTTTCTTCTGACCCACTCTGTGTAAACAGGCAAAGACATGAAGAAAACTGTATATATATATAGCGTGGCTGCTGGACTGGCGTCTGATGCCTGTCAAATCATTAAATAGAAGAGGTGGCGTTATCAATTGCAGGGGATCAGCGATAGTGATGGCACATGGTTGGGATGCGGTATGTCTTCCACGGTGGCACTCTAGGGGCCTTTTGTGAATTTATAAAGCAAGATAATATCGACTTCATATTTCGCCACCAAATCACCTGATAAAAGCAGGCTGGGGAAGAGAATTGCATGGTGGAAGCTTTGTCGCCAGTCTCCTTGGCACCAAGGGTTGATGATTAGAAGGGGTTTGCTCTATTTAATAAGTCATCACACCGCTATCTCATTACCTGCAGTGTGTCTAGAGAGAATGGAGAAGCATTGCAGTGTACACTGAAAAACTTTAGTCTGTTTTGGGATAATAGTATCTTCCCGGAATATCTCCCACAAAGCTCAAGCAGCCAGACAGGAGCTTCTGTGCACTGACACAATAACGCCACTTTCTCTCTCTGCTCTGATATTAATAATCTTGACAAAGTCTGTACAAAAAAAAAAAAAAAAATCGGATCCTTTTTTTTTTTTTTTTTTTTCTACAGGATTGTGATTGCAATTAAGATAGAAGTCCTAGCACAATATGGAAATGAGTGGAATCTGGGTTTTGGATAATTACATAGAGAGCTTAGCTTTAAAATACTTTCCCTCAATCACATGCAAACAAATGATCTGGCAGACACAAGGATACAAAGCAAGATTGTCCTGTCCTCAGGATACAGGCAATGTTACTTGGCACTATCATTTCTTTCAACATTTCATATGAGTTAATCTCATAACTTGTCCTCCGGTTTTATTTTGCATCTAAACTGCACACATACAAAAATATACCAGCCTGAAGGCAATTGGGTTTTAATGTTGGAGATGATGAATGAGAAGAAGCTGATTTTCTGGCAGCCAGATCATTGCAAGAGGACTCCTGGCTCACATTTGATGTGGGCAGTTAAAACACAAAAGAAATAAATGAGTTGTAATAAGAAAAAATCTCAAGGCAATAGCTGAGACAGCTCTAGTCTATTACTCAATCAATGCACACAAAGCCAGTCGCATGTATCTCTAATCTGACAGTCCAACACGAATGCAAAAAAAAAATTACCTGCTAATTTACTCTGTTGCAATGTATGCATAATATTTCTGCACTATTACCACGTCTTATCATAGAAACTCACAGACTTTGGGGTGGTGGGTTTCTGAGTAGCGCCTGACATAGATGCACACAAGAATAGATAGCGCAGTCACATGTTCCTATCAGAAAGCCCTCACTCAGGGGGGATTTTTGGAGTGTGTGGAATTTTTAACATGGAAATTGGCTTTGAACCCCATCTGCACAGGTCGGCACATCTTTGGGTGAGGCAGTGCTACTGCTGACAGGGAAAATGAACCATCAATTCCTTATAATATGGCCTGATTATCATCCTACTTACCCCCTGCAAATTTCAACTTAGAGCAATTCAGTGCCATCAAGGAAATGGTGTAACCCCAGAAAAGATGTGACCCCTTCAATTGATGTGCTTTTTAACCCATATGAGGTATACTGTTGGTCTAGGAATTTTTCCAACATAAATAAGCAACTTCAACACAAGTTCTGGCATTAAAGCTAACACTGATCCCCAAAAGTTATTTATCGGTATGCAACATTTTCCAACATCTTAATTTTCAAGTTTTACAGAACTTTGGAAAAACAAATCCACAGGACAACACCTGACATAGTTCTAAAATTGTCCCAAAAACACCGAGTTGCACAGCTAAATAAAAAATACATTAGAAATAGCCAGAATAGCCAGCCAAAGTTATCCAAATGCCAAATAATGGAGAATTCAAAACAGCTCCTACCTTTGTAGCCCTGTTGTTTTCATCAAATTAACTAGAACTAGTGTGGCTACCTCCCCCCCACCCCCACCCACCCACCCCCACCCACCCCAAATTAAACGTGGAGGGAAAAACTAGCTGACTGAGAGTTTAAATTAAATTAGCTCTGATGTACAGCACCCAGCCTAAAGAGCAAAGTTTCAGCGTGTGAAATGTGAGTGTTCAGCAACTTTTGCAGTGAGACCTGGGTAAGTCCGTCGTGGGATGTCTTTATTAGAAGGGGATTTGTTTTGTTGTTTCCTTGGGCCTGTCCAGCCCGGTGGTGTCCCTTTCACCAGGCCAGGCAGCTGGGTCCTGACCCCTTCAGATCTGACCCTCAAACAGGGCTTCTTTCAGGCCCCCACTGGGTCCTCCCTATCTCCTCCCTTCAGCAACATCCCATTCAACCTAGAGATAACTTTATTCATCTTGGGCATCATTGTATCCAGTTGAATGAAGGAACTATGCAGACACTCTATTGAATTGAACAAGTTTGTGGGGATTGGGGGGGGTGAGTGGGGCAGGGGGTTTCATGTCTTAATGTCTTCATTTAGAGTGTTGGGAGAAAGAACACTTATGTCTCATTTGTAGCTGACCCAACTACAGTATTTTGCTTGAGAGAAAAAATAAATAAAAATAAAATGACAGCTACTTGTTGCTTTCCTACTTGTTAATGAGTAACACTTGATTGTTGCTGAAAACAATCATGTTGCAATTTTTAAATGTAGTCTTTTTATAAAATATCTAGTGATATGGATAGCTGTGAAAGCCAGCTTTTTCTTTCTGACTGTGTGAAATTCTGCTGCATTCCTCTCTTATTTTGTCATCAGAGAGTTTGAGCGGAGGTGTCTCAACTGTGTTTAATTTGCCCGCTGTGAGGCTGGCAGGGACAGTTGGGCTTATTATCTTGCCCGACCACTGCCCAAGCCACCCAGACCACCCTGCTCTTCTCTCATCATTCATATTCAAGCCAAGGCCTCTTGACAAGTCCGCTGATCTCACTCAATGTTTTGTGACATAGACAATACTTTTTTCTCACTCCCTACGTCTCTCTTTCTCATTCTGTCGCCCCTTCGCTCTCTTTCTCAATCTCTATCTCTCTCTCTCCCCTTCTCTCTTTCTCCAAAAAAATAAATAAAATAAAATGCTGAAACCATCACACTCATCCAGGCATGGCAGTGTGATTGTAGTGAGGTAGCAGTGCAGGATTACTCCCCTCTGTGAGCTCCCTGCTTACAGCAGTGGCTGCCTCCCTCCCAGACCCTGTAAAAGACAGTCTAATGAGGCAGATAAGCAGATGCCAACAGACTCCACATTATGTCCCACTGCTACTTTCCACACACAGTCCTAAAGTTTTATTTTCTATAAGCCAAAAAAAAAAAAAAATAAAAATAAAAAAAAAAAATAATATTCGGAACAGTATGGACAACCTGCAGAAAGTTTATAGTAAGTTATAAAATGTAAAAGAATTAGGAACGGGAGAACAAGAGTAAAAAAGATGGAATAAAAAAAAATAAAAAAGTTAAAAAAATCCAATGGATGATAAAAAAATAAGCTGAGATACACTTACAAAAACATTGATTTTGAAGATATTTTAAGTATTCGACCAAGAGTTTGCATTGGGTTCATACGCACCATCAGCTGGGGGATTTGGGATAACGTAAAAGAGAGAAGTTTATACATTAGCGCTGTAGTTGCAAAACACTGTTGATATTCAAATGATTATTGTGCAAAATCTGGGATAAGCTTCAGTATGAGAGCCCCTCTAAGTGCCTACAACTATTGCTAATTCCCCTAACCATTGTGTGTCTCACAAAGGCCTTAATCCTGTTTCACTTTTGCAGAAGCTTGGGCTATTTTCCCTCTCATAAACCAACAACACTCCCCCTGGCCAGGCCTGAGAGGTTCGGAGAAAAGGCGCTATGTGTGTATACTTCAAGGCTTTTTTGTGCTACTTGGCCGATACTCTGCATAAACTTTTAAGTGGTCCCAGTAGGCCTGCAACACCACTCTGCAAAAAAAAAAAAAAAAAAGGCAGAAACTACACTTAATTAAATTTAAAGTCAATCTTATGTAGGAACATATAAGAACTTTAACTACAAAGTGATATATACACTACATAATACTAATACACACTATAAATCCTTTTAATACATTATTCATAACTTAGAGGTCTAAATCAAAGTGATAGAATTAAGGCAAGATTCAATCAGAATACTTTGTGGTTTCACTTCAACTGAAATAGAAAAACACAATGTAACCTTTATAAACAGCAAATGTCTCCGCATGAAGAAAAGCAGCACCATCATTTCTATGCCTTGCATTTCTGCTTAAAAAGAATACAAAGAGGTGACATATCAAAGGCCAGTGCTCACCTCGAAGATTATGAATAAACAGAAAGTCACTATAGATGACAAGGTCATCTGTCATATTTGTCAGACCCCTTAAAAAGAAGTGACATTTAAGCACATATCCATACACCTAAACACATATCCATACAAATCTCTTCATAACCCACAATCACTATGTCAAGGGCATTTTACCTCCTGTTTTCTTCCTGTAAATTCATTTTTTTCTCTCTCAATATTCTTATTTGAATTAAACATAAAAACATCTCCTAAGCAAAGGTGCATGAGAGGTCTTTTGTGTAGCACTTACGAATGCCTCAAAGTTCGTGAGTACTGTTTGTGGGAGTATTTTATAGACAACCATGTTTAAAGGCTGTCACGCTGTGCCAAACCCATTCTCTAATAAGTACATGATGGCTTTATTCGATCTGTGTGTCGTGTGGTGTGCAAGAACGTATGCCAGTGTGTGGCTAGTGTTCACTTGTGTTACAGATGTGTGAGATTGCAGCCCACTTGTTTTAGAAAAAGAAGGAAGAGTTGGGCCTCATCAGCTGGAAATCGACAAATGTGGGATTAGCCTGTACTTATAATCAGCTAATAGCTCACTATGTGTTCCTGTCAATCAAGTCTGAACAGTGCACTGTGTGAGTGCACCAGATTTAACCAGCAAAAGCATGGCTACTGTACATATTATAGTTATTCCACAGGGGTAAAGGCACAATTAATTCTGAGGCTATGACCTGTGCCTCAAGTGGCTTGTGGAGTGTCAAATGAGAGTGCATGCATTTTCTTAGAATTCTCTATGAATTGCAAAGAAACATTTCTTTCACACATCTGCATTTATGCATCCCTCATGTAATGCTTAGTTTTCTCCATTGATTTTCCTTTATCATATATGTCCTTGTGGATTTCCCACATATTGTCCCATATATACTATGAGCATAAAAACACATAACATTTTAAAAAAATTCCCCCATGTTAATTTTCAATTTAGACTAGAGTTTATTACAAAGGAGGTTGGCTAAAGTAATGTTGATTATGGTATCAGTTTCACATTAGTTGATGTGGCTTCATAATTAATAAATGTATTTTTCTTGGTACTGTATGGAAACACTGATGTTGTTTGTCTTTTGTATGTATATATTAGTTCTAACCTACAAAATTTAAGTTCTTCTAATTCATGTTAGCAGATCAGATGATGGAAGTTTACAAATAATAAACCGTTGCAACTTGTGTGACTGACAAGTTTTGGCAGTTTTATTCAAATGTAAATAATCAGTCGTCGAGCTTCCATGATTGAGTTTATATCAGTTGCTTCGTTTAATTGCTGCTACAACTCATAAAAGCGTTAAATTGAAAAACTGTTATAATGTGCCTGAAATGAATTATGAATGTAGATGATCACAGATAGTAATTGACCGCTGTTCACCTGCCTATTTAGTGTGGTTAGAAATTGAATTTAGCAATGGTGTCTTCCAGCAGGGAGCCGCATGTGTCAGATCCTCACTTCATAATATCTCTGAAAAGTAGATGGATTAATGATGTCAAACCCAAAGTAAAAGATAATACAATATTAATACCATCCACAACATACGCTGGTTTTTGCAGTTAAACATTAGATAAAAAAAATACAATTTTAATAAGTGTGCTTTTATTAAACACCATCAGGAAAGATTCTCATTCACTATTTTATGAGCACAAGGTGAATAATGTAAAATTATTGCATATTTTGATACAAGTATATATATCCTTGGAATATATATATATATATATATTTGGAGTCAGAAGTTTACATACACTTAGACTGAAGTCATTAAAACTCATTTTTTAACCACTCCACAGATTTAATATTAGCAACCTATAGTTTGGCAAGTCGTTTAGGACATCTACTTTGTGCATGACATGAGTAATGTTTCCAACAGCTGTTTACAGACAGATTCTTTCACTTTTAACTGACTATATCACAATTCCAGTGGGTCAGAAGTTTACATACACTAAGTTAACTGTGCCTTTAAGAAGCTTGGAAAATTCCAGAAAATTATCTCAAGCCTTTAGACAGTTAGCCAATTAGCTTCTGATAGGAGGTGTTCTGAATTGGAGGTGTACTGTGGATGTATTTTAAGGCCTACCTTCAAACTCATGGGAAAATCTAAAGAAATCAGCCAAGACCTCAGAAAAAGAATTGTGGACCTCCAAGAGACTGGTTCATCCTTGGGAGCAATTTCCAAATGCCTGAAGGTACCACGTTCATCTGTACAAACAATAGCACGCAAGTATAAACAACATGGG
The DNA here is from genome assembly GCF_019703515.2 of Myxocyprinus asiaticus. Classification (NCBI taxonomy): domain Eukaryota; kingdom Metazoa; phylum Chordata; class Actinopteri; order Cypriniformes; family Catostomidae; genus Myxocyprinus; species Myxocyprinus asiaticus. The sequence goes on from NC_059361.1 coordinate 22,468,162, forward strand.
ACCACGCAGCCATCATACCGCTCAGGAAGGAGACTCATTCTGTCACCTAGAGATGAACGTAGTTTGGTGCGAAAAGTGCAAATCAATCCCAGAACAACAGCAATACTTATGGGCCATTGACAAATAAGGTTGTACAAGGTGTTATAATAAGAAATCTTTTAACATTTTTGAAAAACCTTTATAGAATTTTATATAGAATAAATAAAAAATAAAAATCTAACTTTAAAATTGTCATGGGGTGTAACCATTAAGTAAAAAGTATTATAATACTTTCTTTGCACCTTGAATACATGAGAGTAACTTAATCATTAATTTCCAAAAAGTTTTCAAACATATTTTTCAAGATTATTATTATTTTATTTTTATTTTTTATTATTTAATTTTTCATAAATAGTATGAATTTTTTAATCAAAAATATCAAGAAGTTTTCTCAGCGTTACACCACATGAACAAAATGTGCCTTTTTATAAAAATGTCATAATAAATATCAGATGTTTTTTAAAACTTCACGCTCAGTCTTGAGGGTCTAAAGGTATCCACTCCGTTTTATGGTTTTTATGGTCAACATATACAACAAAATAACTACTTACATGTTGGTCACACCCAATGACTTTGATTTGGTGGACAAAAGCATTTTTAATCATATTTTAAAACACAATTGTTTCACTGATTATTTTTTAAAGAAATAACATTAAATGCCCTAGTCATACCAACAATTCTTTTTTTCAGGAATTTCAGCTTTTAATGAGACTTTGACTTTAAGCCTTGCAGTGGAGAGGGAGCTGGTGTGCTCAAGGTTGCCAGATTGCGTGACTAAAGCGTCACCCTGGCAGCATATATTCAAACCATACAAGTGTCCAGATCTGATTGGGGGATTTCACCAATAGAAATCTGGAACCTCACAAATCTAATTCTGACCGGCTAATCGCCCTTATTTAAAGTCTGTTATTTATCAAATGTATTAAAATTAAATATTAAATATTTTACTTGCATGATTAGTTCTAAGTAATACATGACACAATTGATCTAAACGGGATAGTAAGGGGGGATGGTGGTTTTACAAGGGGGATGCTTTTTGGTATTTCTTGCAACAAGGGGGATGGCATACCCTCACATTCCCCCTCAACTCGAGCCCTGTATAGCCCCCACCACATCAAGTCACTGTGGTATGTTTGAAGTTCTGATGTATTAAATCCTTGAGGATTTGAGGTGTTGACTCTGTCATATGATCACTGCAATTCTTGATAGGTATCCAGCAGGGTCATACAGTGCACTAGTAAACGTTACAGTGAGCAATGGTGCAGTGAGCATCTTTCTACATTTGATAGATTTCCAAGAATGGTGGTGTTGTGAATGTTAGTCTACTCTGTTTTTGTAAACATATTTTTATTCTCTTTTAGTTCTCTCTAATTTTTGGGTTTACTATATTTCATTTAGTAATTAGGGCTGAATGATTAACCGAAATAAAATCGAAATCACAATATGACCCAGTGTGATTTTCATACCGCTAGGGCTGCGATTTAATAAAAAAAATAAATAAAAAAAATGGTCTCAACACGCTGCCCACTGTGCATGGCTGTTTTGGCTGTAGTCTGGAGTGCTTCTTAAATTCAACGGGATCATTATATTACAAATGTGGTTTTAGAGAGGTTCTGTGCTCCATATAAACAAACTCTATCTATCTGGTGCCCTGATTGACAGATGTGCTCTGAGTTTGGTTAGGTGTGCTCTCTTGATCTGAGCGCATTATTTAAAGTGCCCCAGATTTACTTTAATTGCACATTTGTGTAATCTCACATAGCTCTATGTTTGGCCGCTACAATTTACTATACGCATTTAAAATAATCCCATGAGAGCAGGTTTTTGTTGATAGCAAGGCAGATGAGAGCATTTCACTGCATTAAAAGGCTGTTGTCAACTCATCTTCAAACAACAGAAACTTCCGTCCCTTCAGTTTTCAAAATAAAAGCTTCTGCCGAAATTGGTATAAAAAAAGGCTTGAGGGTTTACCGGAACTGCATAGTAAATTAAGAAATTATTAAAGAAATATATTGCTTTTAAATAATAATAATAATAATAATAATAATAATAATAATAACAATAATAATAATAATAATAATAATAATAATAAATTATAATAGTAATAATGATAATTATTATTATACAATAATATATTTCTATAAGATGAAAATTGAACTGACCCTTTAAAAAATTGGCCATTGTGGATTTCCCACATATTGTCCCATATATACTATGAGCATAAAAATACAAAACATTTACACATTTTTCCCCCATGTTAATTCGCAATTTAGAGACATGGCATGTCTAAATCATTCAGCCCTAATAGTAACACATTTTTAAAATCAAAAGTTGTTAACATTAGTTAATGCACTATGAACTAACAATGAACAATAGTATTTTTATTAACTAACATTAAAAAAGATTCATAAATGATGTAAAGCATGTATAATATGAATTGTTTGTTAATGACACCTAATGCATTAACTAATGTTAACGAATGGAACTTTATTGTAAAATGTTACCAATGATTTCATCCAATTATCTCATCCACAATCTATTTTTGATAAGATTTAGGTGTACATCCACTGTTCTGTTGCTCCAATTAAAAAGCAACTGATGAATTTTTAAGTTTATAAGTTTATACATTTTCCCCTCTTTTCTCTTCTTCTTTATGTGCTTAATTTTAGTCAATTAAACTCTATATAAATTATCACCTGAATCGTAGTCCTCTCTCTCTATCTGCCTAATGGAGGGAAGATGTCCTCAAAAAGTAATTCCTGAGATTTGGTCATATTTCAGTCCCCCAGAATTTCTAAAGTGGTGGTTCACTGTAATTATTATTAAAAACCATAATTAATTAAAATAATTATTGCATTAAAATAATCTTTATCATTAAAGTATGTCTTCTTTCTATCTTAAACCAAGGATTTTGTCATGTCTCTGAGGCAATTCACTGAATTTGTACCTAGGATTTTTTTTTTATTTTGATAAAATGCTCACACTGTGTAAAAATGTTTCATTAATGTAGATATTTATCTGTGTTCCTTTGCTGAGAAAGACATTTTACCCCATTTTATTTTTATTTTTATAAAAACCAGGCTATAAAGTTTTGTCCCTCAGTCTGAAATCAACCCTGTCACACCAACCATTTTCAGCCCATATACATTTCTGTTTGTACCCACATGTGACATGGTTAACCAGAAGTGACACCATTCAGATTTTTTCAACAGTGTGGTACAGAATCAAGTAAGACATTTCATAATTTGTATTCATATTTATAAGTGTATTACAGTTAGATGGGTCTCGTCAAGCTCAACAACTCAACCCTGTCACATGGAATTAAGATATTAAAGTACTTTTCAAAATAATATTTTAATCACACACACACACACACACACACACACACACATATATACGTATATATATATACGTATATATGTGTGTGTCTGTGTGTGTGCGTGTGTGTGTGTGTGTGTGTGTGTGTGTGTGTGTGTGTGTGTGTGTGTGTGTGTGTGTGTGTGTGTGGATTAAAATATTATTTTGAAAAGTAATACCACATGAGCAAGAGTGCGATATGGCCCTACATCAGCACTACTGTGATTCGGCCGCAGGCACAAGGCCACAGGCCGTGTGCCGTAGGTAATCACAGAAGTGCTGATTTAGGGCCATATAGCACGATTGAGAGTGTGATATTGCTTATATACAACAGTTCAATGAACAAGTAAATTCAAAAAAATTAGGAAAAACCGAGTACGGTCATAAAAACGCATTTGTGTATGGAACTACTTTCTTACACGGTGGATCAGAATCTGCCGTTGATGGTTCAAACCAAATGATGCGTCCAAGCCTCCATTAGTAATTCAAAAATGTCACTTTAGAAATAGAATCATGGCTTGTGGTATTTCTAACAAGTTATTGGATATACAAGGATGGATGTGTGTGTGTGTAAGAGAGAGAGAGAGAGAGAGAGAGAGAGAGAGAGAGAGAGAGAGAGAGAGAGAGAGAGAGATGGAGCGTGCGATCACCTGTTGCCATTCCCAAGCAGAGATACTGTCACCTTTCTGAAGATCAGCTTTCTCAGTGGAAAAACAGCGTCCAAGCGGGTGCTGACAGAAACACCTTGTTGATGAGCGAGAGATCAACAGAGAATGGCCAGACTGGTTCGAACTGACAGAGTCTATGGTAACTCAGATAACCGCTCTGTACAATTGTGGTGAGAAGAATAGCATCTCAGAATGCTATACTGAGATGTGGGTTGGAGCTGTTTTGGCAGCACAAGGGGGACCTACACAATATTAGGCAGGTGATTTTAATGTTGTGGCTGACCTGTGTATATATAATTTATTAATTTCATGCATGCTATGTGGTCTTCTGTCCTACACCACACGAGGAACAGTGGCCATTTTGAGCAAAAATCCACAACTCCACTCCAAAATCACACTCAACCCTTTTCAAATTTCTTCACTGTAAACCTGTGATGGGGTTGAATTATTTACAACATTACATGAATGTAATAGTCAATATATTATGCATTTCAAATTCTATACATTGACTTTAACAAAACATTTTGTAGAAATGTGTGGGTGCAAGTGGCCTGGTGGTTGTAGAGTTGTGACGGGGTTGAGATGAGAGTGGTAATATTTGATAATTAAAATAGGAACACAATTAAAAATCAAAGTATTGCTTGTTGAGCACAGCCTGACATGTTAAGGGCTAGCAAAAAAAAAAGTTTGTGATTTTGTTAAAAATCTGAATTGAAAGCATTTTAAACAAAAACTAATGACTTTTTGAGCTTCATCACATAAAAATAAGAAAACTGCCATATATGTTATATTTTAGTCATTAAATTGGTATGAGGGACACATGAGCAATAGAGGTTTATTTGACATACTTGAATTAACACAATGCCATGTCTGTAATTTAACAGAATATTAAATGTTTTTCCATGATAATACAAATAGCAATTCTGTTTTAAGATTTCTGCTGGATACTTGTTGATAAAATACATCATCCTTGTGTTTATGGAAATGCACCATATTCAATTGAAGCTAGATGGAAAAGCACTTCCTCTGTCACACAAAGGCCCCTTGCTAAGCCCCAACAACTTATTACATTTATTAAGGTCTTATCAAGTGTGATATGCTCAAGGACCCAGGTGGCCATCGAAATGATTCTCTTGTCAGGTGTTCATTCAAAGTGGAATTAGGATGGGAGTTTCTATTTAAGAGCTTATTCATACAGGAGTTTAATAATTATTAAAAGAATGGCAGCACACTAGCTGGCACTGGCCCCCACTGCACTCGGATTCTTAACCCCCGAGAACCTTCATTCGGAAGGGCTGGCATATCTCTGACCCGCACCAGCTTAATCTGAGACACTCTGGGTCCGAGAGGGGTGAGCTGCACTGTTAATTCCATATTGAATGTGGGCACGTGTTGAGAGGAGCTGAGACAGGTAGCGGGTGCCAGGGGAGTCAGCCCTGTGCCCTACGAATGATTGCCAGGCAAGGTGTTAATTGGGAAGGTGCAATGGTGGGTTGATGTTGGATATCCCATCGCAGAAGAGAGTGTGGGTGGTCTCTGACTCTCCCATAAGTCATTGTTCCAATCTTAAACAGACTTATTATGCTGCTTAGGCATGTTGCTACGTGTTATATGCTCCATACTGATTTCAGTTTGAAAAGTGCTGTGGCTGGCCATGATCCTGTATAATGGATTATTTGAATTTGAGAGAGAGAGTGAGAGAGAGAGAGAGAGAGAGAGAGAGAGAGAGAGAGAGAGAGAGAGAGAGAGAGAGATGCAAGGATTCAAAGGCTGATTATGTTTAGAAAATATATTTTTGTGTTGCCGTGCATCCCTACAGGTGCATTAGAGACAATGAGCATCATCTCATCTACCATGAACGATAAAAACTACATTTCTCACTGTGGCAGTGAGATTTAAAATTCTGTGATTTAAAATAAATAAATGGTGCAGTCATTTCATACATTGCTTGGTCCATAAGTGGAGAGAGCAATGTATTGAATGATTGTTCTGCTGTTTTTTATTAATGTACTATTTATTTAATTTTATGTATTCGATTATATTTTCTAATGCTATAACATACATGTAGCTTAGTACATGTCCATCTTCTACCATTTGAATATGAATGCCCCCTCCCTGGCACAGCAAAAGCTGCTCTCTTCAGAATTCTCACAACCTTCAATTTAACCTCAGAACCATTATGTTCAATAGGGAAAGGCCTCACCATTGTCGAAAATGCAGCATCCTTTTTTAGCAAAAGGATTTAATTAAGCCCCACACATTCCAAAAGAAAGTAATTTTGGGACACAATCATGTGTCTCGAAAAGATAATTCCTCTTAATGGAGGCTTTTGAATGCGTTGACTGGAGCCCAAACTGGACCTTAGTATGATATTTTTCTTTTTTTTTTTTTTTTTTTTTGCATGCAGTAGACAACATTCAAAGTGATTAGACCCTACCAGTATAGATTACTGAATGTTTCATAATGTGTTTTGCAATGCTAATTTGCACCAAGCCAAAAATTATCATCTATCTATCTGTCTAAGTTACTTTTATCTTTTAAAAATTTCTTTGTTTGCTTTTTGTTTGCCTTTTTCCTTTTTTTTCCCCCAGTGGTTTGCAGTTAGTTTGACTCTGTTATTGCACTCTAACGGAGCCGGGGACATCCACAGTGCACATAACCAGAGTCTGGTGGTCAAAGTGTGCCTTATGAGACCGCTGTCGCCCAGGGTGTTGATATCTTAATCAGCACAAGGAGGGACTCATGATTCAGTTAGGGGTGTGAGTCTGCATTTATGCCTGGGAAGTAGGAGCTGTAGGGTGAGTTAGGACGTGTTGGGTCAGCCTGAACAGCGAAGAGGGACTTTGGGGGAGTACTCCCCCTTTGTGCCATGTGCGGCAGAGACATAATGAATTACATTATAATTATAATACAGGCTGGATGCAAAAGGGACAAAACAGATATTTGAGAAGGGGGTGGAGAGGGTTGTTCCACTGAGACTTCGTCCTCAGAACATGGTCATTCACACTCTTTAACGCGATTGCACACTAGCTTTTGCCGTCATGAATGGGGCTTTATCTTGCAGTATGCACACTCTAGCAGAGCACTTCAGTCTTTTTAAAGGGAGTGCATTGGGATGATTGCTACACAGACTACCTCTGCGGAATTCTATATAAATTATTTATCATTTCTGGATCATGTTTATTGAACATTTCTACCAATAATGGTCACAGTACACACACTGATATGAAAAGGCAAAATGCAGTACCTACACATTTCATTAAAACCGATGTTCAGTTATGACTGAAATCGCTTCTCTTAGGCTACAATATGATACTGTATGTCCTATGACAGATAGGTTTGGCTCAACTAGACTCAGAGAAAGCAGAGTGTGAAAATTACATCAGCTGCAAAATGCAAACTAAAACCAAGTAAATTTGAAGCCATTTTTCTCAGTTTTAGTGCTGGCTGTGATTTGCTATTATAAGGTAGTATAATAGTCACCACATAATGAACTCCACTGAAATAGCAAAGTAGTGTAATAGTAAAATTAGTTGTATGTTGTATGAATATCACTGTCCATGCCAGTCGTCTCCTGTATCTCTGAAATTAGTATTCTGTGCATTGATGCTTGCTTATTGTTAATGACAAGACAATCCTGACCCCATCAACGTGCAACAGACATGTGCAAGAAAACGTCAACTAAAATAGAAATCCATCCTGATACATGTAATGCACAATTGTGTGCATATATGATGGTAAATGTATTACTGTGTTTGTGTGCATGTGGAGAGTACTGATTGGCATGTGTGTACGGCGGGCGGGTGGCTGTGTCTACGCGGGGTGATGTTGGTCAGAGTGCCGGTAGCATGGAGGATAAAGCCTGGGGATATCAGGTGGGGTGGTGGGGGGGCAGGGGAGGGTTGGTTGCTGGAGCAATAGAGAGAGGCCGAGGGGAGGGACATTGGCAGTGACTGAGAAGATGAGGATTTGACAGTGAGGTGACAGAGAGTTCAAACAAAATGAGGCTTGTAGATTAGCAGCGCTCCCCTCTGTGACAGGTGTCATCTCTGGGGGCAGTCTGTCACTCTGCTTGCTGCCACTCTTTATATAATATGGGGAGCAAGAGCAGGGAGAAGGAGGCAGGAGTGCGTGGAAGGGCGGTGCCAGTCTCACCTCGCTGAGCACATCCTGCCGGAGTCTCCCTGCCAGTCATACCGATTAAAGCCCAGGTGGAACAGGGAAGGCACCATGTGTATAAACACACGCACACAGATACGCAAGCCAAGCCAAAGGCAAAATATTCTATTAGGACCCATGACACATCCATTTGCTTTCATGTAAATCATACCTTTGGGAGGGCTGTTGCTTGTACCAAATTTGATTTTACACAATTCAACAGAGTGTAGCTTTCAGTCATTTTGCTTATCTCTTAGCAATTATAGACATTTGGATAACTCAAAAATGTAAATTATGAACTCAAAAATGTAAATTATGTGATATGGAATTAGTTATGATTATATATGATGATGATGATTGATAAGTTGATGTGAACACAAAATGTAATAATTTATTTTTTCATTCAATTAAAGAATAGGTAAAATATGATGGATAAGAAGAATGCCTTGTATAGTATTTATAGCATCTGCATTGTAGCCTATGTATTCTTCAAAATTCAAAAATCAATCAATATTTTATAATTCAAATTTGAATATTTTTAAGTTGTTGGACTTATAAAAGGCAACAACTTAAATGTTAAGACATTCAGTTTTTTACACTAAAACTGTTTTCGGTATCCAAGAGGAAACATTTGAGAGGCTGGGGAAAGGAGCATTGAGTGAGTCCATTCAAGTTTTATGACAAATATTGGAAAGGGGGTCCCTGCAAATATTGAGGTCATGTGACTTTGTATATAAACTCTGGCATCAACTGGCAATCTTTATCTAAAAGGGAGATGGCAGCATTTTTAGAGAAGGCAACTGAGCTTGAGGCAAATGTTTCTATCTTTTCAATGTTATTTTGATGATTTCTACTACTGTATCAGTAAAATAAAAGGAAAAAAAAGCAATATTTTGAAGAAAAACATGGAAATGAATTATTTGGGCCCTAATTTGTTGGGAAATAGCAATAAATACATTTTCGTAAATATCTTTATGCTCTTGCCCTTTTAGAGTTAACACAAACATAAATTATTTGGCTGAATATAAGTGAATATGAGTTAGTGAGTTGGTTCTTGGTATCTTTACCTATTTATTAAGAGAGAGAAAGAGTAGAAAAAAGAAATGTGGGCTATTGAGTTACACAGAGACAAACCAATTGAATGGAGACTCAGTCAGGGGGCCACTACCTGCCCAAAAGCCTGCAGCCATCTGGCCTCTAGATTGGACAGAACTCCACTCAGCAAGAGCTGCTGCCTCCCCTCTGGGTTAGGCAGTCAGCATAGGGTCTGCTCCCTCTCTCTGGAGCTCATGGAGAATGTACCAACACACAAACATAGTCCATCCAGAGCAAAGTAGTAAAACCTAGCCACTTTGAATGATGACGGCCAACAGGGCATTTGGTCTTCATGGGGTACTTTGGGTGTGCAGACGAGACCACAACTAGTTACAACCTCAGAGGACAAAGAAAGCTCTGTGAGTGTGTGGGCAAGTGCAAGCAGTGGTGACAAATATAGATCTAATTAGTATTCTACTGTTTGTCTTTTGGACAGATGAGGAATGCCCCCTATTGACTCTGTCAGGGGAGCCAGAGCAGAGGGGAGTGGAGAGATGTGCACGGTACAGCGTAGATTTCAAATTATGTTGTAAGTCATGCCAAGTTCATACCTCGCAATCCAAGTAATAAGCATAATGCAGGCAAGCGGATCTCACAGATTGTATGGACAATGGCAGCTTGCAATATGTTATTGTGCTGAAACATTACTGTGTTTTGCAAAACATTGCAATACCCAGTAGAGTGTGAGGGTTGTGCGTATTCCCTCTGCGGGTATAAAGGGAGACACAACACTTTGTTTGTGCCACGCAGCAGACTCAATGTTTCCAGTGCGAATGGTGAGTGAAAGATAAGGCCAAAATGAGATGAGCAAAGAGACACTCTTTTCATGAGAACCTGGTGAACAGCACAACTCAATAGAATTTTGAGAACAATGATGCTGTTTAACTTTTTATTTAACCAATCAGGCAAAAATTTTGCAAAGCATAACATTTTCATATCTGTTCAAATCAATTATTTAATTCCACACTGTAAAAATGTTAATCCTTAAAATGAATGATATACTAAGTAGTCGGGCTGATTGAATCACATTAAATAATATCATTGGCTTAAATAAACCCAGTTTATTTAATTTTTACAACATGAATCACATTTGTTACCTGTCACCTTACCCCCCTTTTCTTTTTTCTTTCTTTTTTTTTTTCTTTTCTTTTTTGCAGTGTAAAAAAGTTTTAATGCATTTTTCCTATAAATTTGATTCTGGACGCATAATCATTTCAATAGAATTATCAGACCATGATCAAATATCCAAGTGACTGGGTTACTTATTAAACACTTATTTAACAAAGCATAAGCTACATGAATACATTTTTTTACAAACCTCTAGTTTAACAGTAATCATGCCCATTTCTCATAACAAAACAAACAAACAAACAAACAAAAAACAAAAAACAATAAACATGTTCCTCTCAGTCCACAGATATGCAAACAGCATATTATTATTATTATCAGTGCTTAGGGGTATGGCATCTTGTCTGCTGACATAAAAATAAAAATCTGGCAGAGCCATATGCAATATTTTGCCACCTAAGTCACAATTTTTATTTAATTTTTTTCAGTTCAAGAAATGTAAGGAAATTAAACCTGCCAATAATTAAAAGTACAAGTAAAAATGTCATATATATAAAATATATAAAAGTATAATGACAATAAAAATGAAGTTAACATAATAACAACAACAGTGATAAGCATACGTATATTCATAATATTAATATAATAACATTATAAATTGTAATAATTTATATCATGGGGGTTGATTTTTAGGTAATTGGATCTAATATGAAGTGGGTTCACATTGACTGATCCAATTGCAAAATAAATGAATTTGTTTATAGAACAGTTGAGATGTTATGAAAAGCCAGATGTGAATGAAATTAACAGAAAATTATTAACCTGTATCTGAAGTGATTTTCTGAAGTATTACCTTAATTTGTTACACAAAAAAGCATCGTGCTGTCTCAAAAGTCTTAACCAAAGTTGACAAATTTTGCCCCATAATATTGTCCCTATATTTAGACGATATCGCTTTAACATCCCTGGGGGCCTTTTACCACAAATCTGGGGGCCTTTTGCCCCAAGTGGGGGGTAAAAGTCTCCTTTGCCACCTTTATTAAAAAAAAAAAAAAATCAAAACAATAATCAAAACAAGCTTCTGTTAAAATTTCAACTTCTGTTGCTCCATGAATATTCAATAAAAATACATGTATTTGTTAAATCTTGATACTCTTTGTGACTAGAAAAAAACAACACATTTTCCTTAAGGTGTGCCTTTAGCCCCATTGTACCTTAATGCATAATTTTGATAATGTTTTTGTTTATAAGTTATTACATGATAATTATATAATTAGAATTATTGTTTAAATGTATCAAACATACATCATTTAAGAACTTTATTCTGTTTCTTAATTATTAAATTATTAAATTATTTTAAATTCAGTTAAACATCTTTGGGAGTTTTGCCACTTAGTTTGTAAGGCACTATTCATTGAACCTTCCTTTGGAAGAGAATGTATTGTGATAAGTGCTATACAAATACATTGAATTGAAATAAATATTAACAATTTAAACAGGTATTTGAATTATAATAGTAGAATACAAAACTTAGTGGTAAAAAAAAAAAAAAAAAATTGACCAAGATATTTTTTATTTTTGGTGTTTTCAAAAACCAAGACCTCAAAAAATATAAAAATAAATAACTAAAAAACTCTCTTCTCTTTGGCGTGTCCTAATATGCACTGTCACTCATATTTACTATAACAATAAAATCCATCTGCCCAGATTAAAACCTAGAGATTCTCCCTCTGTAAATTGTATCTTCTCCCAAAACACACTCTCAGATCAGTTTTCCCCACATATGCACATACACACATGCCTTTAACTTTTCCATTAAACTTAAAGCTGCCTTGAAAAGGATTACAGTGAAGTTGTCAGAGAGAAAGCCTTCGTCCTACAGTATCAGCATGAGATGAAGATGTGTGTGTGTTCCTTTATCAGAGCGGCATTATGTGAGGGGCTTAGGCGCTAGTAGCTCCAGACAGTTAGGGTCTATATGTTCTCCTTTCCCAGCAGCATAATCACTCATGAGTGGCACCTCATTTCACAGCCTCTAATGGCATGACATTCGGAGCACACCAGGGTACCAAGCACGGAAGCTTTCTCTGTGTGTGTTATTTTTTTATTTTATTTCTCTCTCTCTCTCTCTCTCTTTAGGGTGGGAGATGATGGGGGGTGGAAAGCAAGAGGTTCTCTGCTGATCACAGAATTTTGAGTGAATTTTTTTTTTTTTTTGCATCTCAGTCTTTGTTTGTCTAGCTTTATTGGTGAACATCTGAAAACAGTAAAAGTTATCTTTAAATTGTCATTTATCAAGTAGGATAAAAATTGATTATTTAGCATCACTCACCTCTCTCTTTTCTCTGCTTTTTTCGATCTGTATCGATTTCTCTCTTTGATGCCTACAACCACCCAACACACATACACACACAATAATGTGATAAGCACGCATGAATGTTGACTGTTTCATGAGCATTGCTGCAAGCACTCTGCAGCATCCTGTGATGTTTGATGGTGCTGCATTGAGGAAAGCCATCTGAAGCAAAGTTATCTGGACTGGCTCGTGATAGACACTACAGCCCTCCAGGATTTCTCTACTGAGGAATGCGCGTGTGTGTGTGTGTCATGTGCCAAGCCCCAGGCCCTAGCCAGTCAGCCAGGCAGAAAGGCAGGTAGCATGACTGTATAATTGTGCCGTGACACTCTGAACCCCTGGCTGATACATAAGCATGTTAATTTTCTGATAGCGGGAGCACCAGGCAGTCAGACTGCGAGTTATGATGGGTGTAATTTGTGGCTCCTGCAGCACTGTGAAAAGACCAGGGTCATGGGCTGGATAGATACAAATGAAAATTGATGTGAGGCTCATTTCAGCTTGACCAGCCTGTCTAAGGCTGAGAGAGAGACAGAAGGACGTCTTAGTGTGTTTGTCACATACCCCGTTAACACAAGTTTTGATATATGAAGAAAAGAGCTAAAAGGAGAAAAGAGCCTGTGGCATCTGATTTCCTTTGCAATTTTGAAAGATTTCTGTACTGATTTTTTTCTATGCTAAATGTTTCTCATTTGCATTACTTTTATAGCTGTTTCTGCTGATGACTTGAATAGGATTTATACATTAATTTCTTGACCATTTTGTCTTCTTTTGTTCTGGTAAATGTGGAGGTATTTGTTGTGTTAGATACACTAACTAAGCACTTTATTAGGAACACTATGGTCCTAATAAAGTGCCCGACGTGATCTTCTGCTGTTGTAGCCCATCCGCCTCATGGTTTGACGTGTTGTGCATTCTGAGATGCTATTCTGCTCACTACAATTATACAGGGTGGTTATCTGAGTTACCATAGCCTTTCAGTCAGCTCAAACCATTTTGGCCATTCTCTGTTGACCTCTCTCATCAAGACATTTCCGTCCACAGAACTGTCACTCACTGGATGTTTTTTGTCTTTGGCACAATTCTGAGTAAACTCTAGAGACTGTTTTGTGTGAAAATCCCAGGAGATCAGCAGTTACAGAAATACTCAAACCAGCCTGTCTGGCACCAACAATCATGTCACGGTTGAAATCACTGAGATCACATTTTTGACCCATTCTGATGGTTGAAGTGAACATTAACTGAAGCTCCTAACCCATATCTGCATGATTTTATGTATGGAAATGCTGCCACACAACTGGCTAATTAGATAATTGCATAACGAAGGTGTTGAGGTGTTCCTAATAAAGTGCTCCATGTGTGTAGATATGCCAGACGTTTTCTCTAAGAACAAAACAAAAACTATGTGAGAAAATATGACATTTGTGTTACACAAATTTTGAAAGGCAAAACACATATTGCTAAATAGAAGGCTGTGTGTTTTGTGAGCATTCAAATCCCTTAAAAAAAACATAATAAATGATGTTTTATTGAAAATGTAAAAATGCAGAACGTTTTTTGTGAGGGTTAGGTTTAGGGGTAGGGTTAGGGGACAGAATCTATAGTTTGTACAGAATAAAAATCATTATGTCTATGGAGAGTCCTCATAATGATAGCTGCACAAACATGTGTGTGTGTGTGTGTGTGTGTGTGTGTGTGTGTGTGTGTGGGCAGGTTTAAGTGGTATATGAGGACTTATTTTTAGGTTACAAACTGGTAATTACAAGGGTATTATGCTATAAATGTGGTTTATGAGGACATTTCTAGTGTCCCCATAATTAAAATCGCTTAAAAAACATACTAAACAATGTTTTATTGAAAATGTAAAAATGCAGAACATTTTTTGTCAGGGTTAGGTTTAGGGTTAGGGTTAGGGGACAGAATCTATAGTTTGTACAGTATAAAAATCATTATGTCTATGGAGAGTCCCCATAATGATAGCTGCACCAACATGTGTGTGTGTGTGTGTGTGTGTGTGTGTGTGTGCAGAATGTCTAAAAAGGCCCAGAGAGGACTTTCCTGTCTGAAACACTGTCACAGCTCGCCTGACTAGCAGTTCAAGAGCTCTTCATTAGAATCCCGCTGGGTCTACGGCAAAGAAAAACAATGTGGTTGGCCCAGGACCTGTAGCCTTCCCATTTAATCACTGCTTCAAACTGCATTGTCTCTCCCTACTGTGGGAGATGGTTACCAAGGCTCTGCTGAGACTCCTAGGCAAACAACCTCCTGTCTGACTGGGCTAACACATCTCTGTCTGTGTCACACTGACACACACAGACTCACAAGGAACTTTAATTCTCCTTACAGCTCTATTTATTTATAACACATGTTGAAATGCATATATCATACCACATTATCAGTTATTTAAGGAAATATTAGAGAGTTGAATGTGATGTGTTTACACAAACAGATGCTTGCCAGATGAGGCAAACAGCACATATATTACTTTCTGTCATTTGTGTTTATAGATTTTTACAGCATTTTCTTGTGTTTGCTATTAAACTAGTGGCTTATGTTTATGGAATCATGTTTTCGAAAAAATAAAATAAAAAAATATGCATAGTCATATTAAGTAGTGCTATTTTTGTACCTTAAATAAAAGTACTATGTGTGTAATCAGTAAATATATTAAAACAATTGCTTCATTGTTTCTTGCAGAATACAATAATTATTTAAAATTAACAGTCTGTTCGCACAATCACGTGCATCTTCTGTATCACAGAAACAAAATCCTTCCTTTTTATGATGTCACATCACTCAGAAGTTAAGATTGCATGCCAATGCACTTTGGTTGCTTTGAGAAATGCAAGACAAAAAAAAAAAAGAGTTGTTAAGATAGAGAGGAAGAGAGAGAGAGCAAAAAATAGAGACAGAGAAAATGACAGTGAGAAGCCCCACACATCATCACAAAGATTATATCTGTACGACATCTTCTAAAGAGGAAAAGCTGTTTATATCAAGACAGTGCTACTCATATCATTCACTTTGTCTCTGTCCAGTATATAAAGTGAAAATACAGTACCATTTTAATCATCCACTGAGACCTGAACAAAAGGCAAATGAATCGTGCAGTCTGAGTTCCAGAGTTGCTCGGGTGACCTCTTCCCTTGGCAGTCGTGCTGCATGCTCCAAATGAGGCAGGCACCCAGGGATTCCAGCTCACCTTACCTCTTACTGGCATTGTGTTGTTATTATATATATATATATATATATATATATATATATATATATATATATATATATATATTTTTTTTTTTTTATTTTTTTATTTTATTTTATTTATTTATTTTTTTTTGCACTGTTATTAAAAAGTAATAACACACCTCTGCAATCGCTGGAGTTATTTCCCTCAATGCAGCGCTGGTGACAATTATAAATGGATATCAAACTTTGGCATGTTTTCTGCATTTCTCTTTCATAGTACAATATATTCCCAATGTTTTAAAGACTTTTTATAATTTTCCCCATTTTATTTGATGCATTTAAGTTTTTTACAACAACAATTGCTCAATCAAGTTCAAACATTGACAACTGATACATTGAACTGAAATGACAGAAATTATTGTGACATGTTAAATGGATGGAATCAGTGTTGTTATCATTTTGAAAACGTAATTTAGAAATTAACATCATGCTCTTTAAGACATTTATTTTCTTAAAGTGCTTAAGAATAAGCAGTTATTTCATTTAGCACTTTGTGTTTGTCTTAAAATTGGGTGTAATCAGGATCAAACTTCTCAAACAAAGGAAACTTGAAATTCCTTATAGGAGAAACATCCTCCACATTTTCTTTTAACCACTTTTGTAACCCCTTCAAGCAACATACAGCCTTAAACATATTAGAGAAAAAATCATCTTCACATTATCGTGATATTAGTTGTGAAGCTCTGTCATAATGACCATATATTATAACAAGTGAGCAGCTTTGCCATTATGAAATCAGTCAGTAATTTGTGGATCAACTCAAACAACGCTGTCTTAAAATCACAACAACCTTATAATACATTATATTTAATAGGTCATCAATAACCTGAGCTGTGGTATGTATACTGATTGATTTATTTGATATAAAATCTTATCTCATATTCCCATGTATTTTAAAATGCTGAATATAAAAACAGATGTTTCTGGCCAATATATATATATATATATATATATATATATATATATATATATATATATATATATATATATATATATATATATATATATATATATGTATATATGTCAACATTTAAGTTAAAATAAAATAATCTGTTACTGTATTGTTAGTTTGATGGATGGTGAAACAGAAAGAGACCAGTACAGTATGATTGAACAAATAATGACTGGACAAATGAAGACATGACTGAATAAATGAATAAAGGAATGAAGGAATGACTGACTAGGAATCTTCACATTATGTGTTTTTTGATGTCCTATGATTTTATAATTATACTATCCACACATCTGAGAGAAGAGGTTGATTTGTATTGCTGTGAGCTAACACACTTAATTGTAGTATGCAAATGAGAGCAATTACAAAGCTTTTAGGTAAAGAGATGACAGCTGAGGTTGAAAAAGGAAGAGGCCTCACCCAAACAGTTGTCATGGTAACAATATAGAGCAACCTTACAGTCAAATCATTATACATGGGGGAGGCACACTGATAAAATGTAAGGATAGTTGAGGTTTGGTAATGCACACGCATAAAGACATCTGCCACATGGAATGAATTTAACAAAGTCCCTATGTAAGATTCAAGAGTAATTATTTTTTTTATATATAATAAAATAATTCTGACTCTTTCGTAACTTTTTTTGTACTTTCCTTTCTTCGAATTGCAGTTGCATGCCATAAAACCATTCAGGCACAAATAACATACGTCCAGCTTTCTATTATCTGAGCAAAGAATAAACCATTTACATAATTACTACTGTGTTAACGGATTTCTCTGAGGAACCTTATATCATCAGCCATTGATTAAATAGAGTAGTTATTTTGATTGCTCAGTGAATAAATTGTCATAGCATTAACATCTTATCATTGATCCATCAAGAACACTACAATTTCTATGACAATAAATCAGTTCTCTCACAGCACAAATGACCAATCTGCTCTCAAGGTATCGTAACAAGTAGAAAGGAAGGCTCATGATTGTGGCTCAAGTACGCTGTTTGAAATCATTTTCTTCTCGCTAAAAAACAATTCTTGCCTAGAACTGGCATATGGGTTGGATTTCTCTTCTCTTTGTTTACCACAGAATGAAGGGGTGTGACATAGTGCTGAATGCCGCTAGCATGCCTAATAAAAATTGTAGTCACAAATTGATATTTTCTATGGCAATTTATTTTACAATTACTCTTGCGGAGGCTTTCATGAATTAAATATGAGTTCTGTCTGGGAATTAGATGTTATAAAGGTAAATTACAAGAGGCAGGCTGTAATTGAGGTGGCGGCAACATGGGCCTACTGAACTAATCCCTGGCTGGGTCATGTGATAGTCTGTCCTCCAATGGAAGAAGGCTTTTTCGCCACAAAGCCTGAGCAGCTGAGAAAATTGATTTCTCATCTGAGTGCTATTTGATAGCTTTTGAAATCAGAAATTTAAATTAACTAACCTACGCCCCATCATTACAAAAGAGCAAATTAAAATTGCAACAGTGTTTCCTATTGGCAGTGTATGCCTGCCAAGGTAAATTTCTAAATAGACTTTAAGGTGCTCCACTTGCATGCCTGGCTAGCTCTCTCTCTCTCTCTCTCTCTCTCTCTCTCTCTCTCTCTCTCTCTCTCTCTCTCTCTCTCTCTCTCTCTCTCTCTCATCACACACACACACACACACACACACACACACAATCACTTTTATCTTATACACAAACATAATACAGCACACACACCTGTGCACACATTGTGCTTGAGAGGATCTTTTCATTGAAAACTGCATATCACTGGCAGGGACAGATTACTCTTGATATTGTAATGCTTCGCTGGAATAAAAATCCGCTATTTCCATGACACTGAAATTAATACAATGGTGAGTGAAATATGCATGATGACTTTGATCTCGAAATGAAAACAAACTTGAAGAAAGGCTCCAACAACTAGTTATAATTTTTCACTAGCTTTCATGCACACATTCAAATTCATTTTCAACGGGAGTCACTTTATTTCACTCAAGTCCCACTATAAACAAATTTGTAGTCGAGAGTTTTTTTTTTTTGTTGTTTTTTGTTTTTTGTGCTTTATTGACTACATTAATTTGACTAAATTAAATCTGACTGATTTCCAAATCATGCAAATCTTGACTATAATAGTTTAGCTTTGCAAATGAACATCCAACCATCGCCGCTAGTTTTAAGCTTTAAGCAACGGCTGGTCTTGCTTACCAAACAAAGACATCTACCACTTCACCCAAATATATTGCTTTTAAAATAAAATAAAAAGCCCTTTTCTCTCCTTTCTCACTCAAGCAGGTGCTTGACCTTTTCAATCCATTGTCTCGCACAATACGTGCAGCAAAATTTTGGAGAGGTGGCAGAAGAGTTGTCAGCGCACAGGGGGAGAAAGTAAAAAGTGGATGTTTGTTTGACAAAAGACATGGAGGAACAGATGTTAACGCAGGTGGACACACAGATCAATAAGCACTGCTGAGCAGAGAGCTAGTTACCTGAGCTTGAGCTACTTGTAACAGATGTTTAACAGACTGATGCCTGAGTAGGCAGATCAATGTACAGCAAGCAGATGGAGAAGAACGGGTCTGTGAGCGAAAGAAAGGGAGAGAGAGAGGGAGTACAGTAACGCTCCGTACTCGGAGAGACGGAGTCCTGTGTGACAGGCAGATGGGCTCACATTCACAAAGAAAAGTTTATTCTCACCACCACCAAGTAAACAATGGGCTGCCACAGAGGAAACTTTCCACCATCTGTGGCTAAGCTATGTTAAATGCCCAAATCTCTGTGTACCATCTCAATTTGTCTGTAATCGTTGCTTAAATTGCATTAAGCCGAGTGCTGTCACTGTTAGACATTGTAGAAAAATACCCTGCCACAACTGATTACTTTTTCTGTCAGTCAAGCTAGAGGAAGAGCTTTATTAGGCCCAAGGAAGTGCGACTTGGCCCCCTGTCCGAGCTTTGCTAACTTTGCTCATTAACTGTGCTAACAGGTTTGAGTCAGGTTGTGAGGGAACACTCAGTCCCTCTTGAGTCCTATTAGTGTCTTAAAGTCAGCGTCTGAGACAGGCAGTGGACATGATTATGACTTTGCACTTCATCGCGTTATCACTGCCGTCTCTTGACCATTAGGTACCTGAGTGAACTGGATGTTTTGCTTAGCAATTATATCACATTGCTGAAGTGAGAAAATCCCACTTATTGCTTTCTTGTGTCTGTAAGTAAGAGTGTGAGGTAGAATTTGTGCAAGGGTGCGTGGGCGAGTAATTTTATTCTTTCACACCCTTCAAAGCAGTGGTATTCTATTACATTAACAAGTGGAAAGCGTTCATTGGCTGAAAAGAGTACTCTTTTTGTGAGTGCGCGGCGACATTTTGCTTTGGAATTTAAAAAAATTATATATATATATATATATTATATGTGCTAATTAGCTTAAAATTTGCTGTATTAGACAGTGCTTAAGATCAAAATGTTTCATATTTTTTACATTCTGTACTTTTTTATTTTTTTGTCTAGACAAAGCAGATATACAAGAGACAGAGACATAGAGAGAACAAGGTCACACATTTCCTGACAATCCATCCCAATGGCCTTGCTGTCCGAGGAGTGAGTTGAACCAGGCGATAACCTGATAGCCTCTATCTTGTCTTCGCTGGATCCTTGGGAAGCCTCTTCAGTTCATTTTGGCAAACCCCCCAGAGCCCTAACATTCCCATCTCTCCCTGGCCCTCCCTGCTCACACACTGGGGTGGAAGATCTGACAGCAGCCTGTTGCTTATATATGGTTCCGCGTGTTTTATGTCTGTGTGATATATGATGGCCGTGACACAATGCTGATTTCAATCAGCCTGCCACTCAGCAGACAGAGCGACAGCAGGCAAAAACTGGGTAGCACAAGAGAGGGTGGGAGGCAGATAGATGGAAGAGAGGGAGAAATAATCTTCAGAATCGTCATTGTCTTGCATCGGGCTCTGGCCTTGTCTCGGGTTCGGAATTATCCAGCCTCTTTTAATGAAAATGTTTAATTCACATCTCAAATGAAGATGCATGCTGCCACCACAGCCGATGAATTCAATAGAGAGGAATAAAAAGCAGAGAGAGGAGCGAATAGGGGGAGATAGAGTATGAGAGAAATGTGCTTTTGTCAGAGTGAGGAGGCTAGAGGAGAAGGTGACCCCTGAGCCAAAGGTGCTGACATTGCATCAATCCCTTTAGGGTAGAGGCCTGCTAGACCAAGCCTAGCTGAAGATTACCTCCAAACATCTGAGGGATGACGGCTCTATCTATTACGCACCTTCCATACACACACATTCTGGACCCTGAACCCTGAACTGATCTTTAAATTAAGTCTGAGATTGTTGCATAGAACGAGGGGCCCTAACGCAGGCGGATCCATTTCAAAGTCTTTGAGACAACGCTGTGTATTCCTGAGACAAAATTAAGAAGCATCTCCTCCCTCCTATTCCCTTTATGATAGTAAGTAAATGTATGCCATCAGTAATCACAATGAAGCTCTCGTCATATTGAGGCTCATACATGCTTATCCTACTAAGATTCTCCCACGCAGCTTTTCTCAAACACATAGCATGTAGAGTTTGGGCTTATAATTTAACTTAATGCAGGCAAGCAAAGACCTGTTTCATTTTTTTTATTTTTTATGAATAAATATTATTCTTTTTTTAAGTTTGTAAGGGAACTTTAAACATTACTTTGATTAAAATATGTTCAAAAATCTTACAGTTTATATATGGAGCTTAAAGGAATGGGTTCAACACAAGTTAAGCTCTTGTGACACAATGTTGATTACCACAGAAATTAATTTCGACTTGTCCCTACTTTTCTTTAAAAGAAGCAAAAATCTGGGTTACAGTGAGGCACTTACAATGGAAGTGAATGGGACCAATTTGTAAATGTTGAAATACTCACTGTTTCAAAAGTATAGCCACAAGACGTAAATGTGCATGTTAACATGATTTTTGTGATAAAATTGCTTACTAATCTTTTCTGTGTGAAGGTATATCCAATTTGCCATGGCGACGTAACGTTGTAAACTCTAAAATGACCATAAAAAATATAATTAAATTATGATACCCACATTTTAACAGAAGAATTAATGTAATTGCTTTTATAAAATTGTAAGCTTCACATTTCTGCCTTTAACCCTCTAAAAATTTCAACAATTCAACAAATGCTGTCAACTGAGCTTAACTTGTAATATTCCTTTGAGTCTGTCTTTACTATATATATATATATATATATATATATATATATATATATATATATATATATATATATATATATATATATATATATATACATTTACACATTTTTTTTTACTTGTAATATTCCTTTGAGTCTGTCTTTACTATATATATATATATATATATATATATATATATATATATATATATATATATATATATATATATATATATATATATATATATACATTTACACATTTTTTTTTACTTGTAATATTCCTTTGAGTCTGTCTTTACTATATATATATATATATATATATATATATATATATATATATATATATATATATATATATATATATATATACATTTACACATTTTTTTTTACTTGTAATATTCCTTTGAGTCTGTCTTTACTATATATATATATATATATATATATATATATATATATATATATATATATATATATAGTAAAGACAGACTCAAAGGAATATTACAAGTAAAAAAAAATGTGTAAATGTATATATATATATTTATCTATACATTTCTACATTTTTTTTTTTTTTTTTCTGGAAGAAAACAAAAGTATTATTTTGCTTGTTTGGTTAATTAAGTTTCTAAATAAACAACATCTTCCTGGGTCATTATACATATTCCATTTTTCTAAATTCCAATCTATTGCATTCACACCCCCCACACAACAACTAAGGCTTCTATTACAGACTGGAACAGAGAATTAATTAGCTGTCATTGAATCAGTTCAATTTCTTCCTGCTAATAGCAAATGTTGACAGGTGTCTCACATTTCATCTGTTTGGTTTCTAGCTACACTTCATGTTAAAATGGATAATTGATCCATCAAAAAAGTCTCACAACAGGCATTAAATGCCTCCAGACAACAGTAGTGAACATGCAGAAAATCGAATTGAACCTTGTGCTGACTGCAGTACTCCCTTCGGCTGTCAATCAAGAGTCTTGCTCTCGGGGCTACCCTGTTTCTATGTTGTTAAATAATCAGAGAGAGAAGAAAAAGAAAATGAAACATGAAAGAAAAAAGCAGTCTCTGAGGAACTGTCATGAGAAAGGAGAAATGCCATGGGGGTTGAAGAATGCCTGAAGTCCGCCAGCTTTTCACATTGTAATTTCGGTTCCCCAGCATTGACTGGTGGCAGCGGCTGAGTGAGCGAAGGCCTAAGAGTCACGGCTATGGCTGACCCTGCCATATACACGCGCTTGGAGAGATGTCAGCCCCATAGCTCCCTGGGATCACCCCACTGCCAGCCACTTTGAAAGCGTCTGCCAATTCAGCTTTAAGTCGTGGCTGAATGGACACGGAGGAGAAGGGGAGTGGACAGCAGCGAAAACAGGTTGCAAAGGGAAAAGAATTTGCTTTTAGAATTTATTTGGCCTATGACCCTGGAAGTGCACCCTTTCGCCCCTTTGCTTTGAATGCAAGCATATTTTTTTGATTGGGTTTGGTTTGAGGGATACAGAAAGAGGTGAGAGTGGGATGTTTTGGAGGGGGTGGATGAGGAGGCCTGTCACTATACATATATTAATAATCTGACAGCTTCATCTGCTTTTGAGATGCAGGCATGACAGCTTTACAATAGCGGGAGCTGTAGCAGTCCTCCAACATGCGTGGCCTTCCTGTCTGAACAACGCAGGCAGTGTATTAAGACATCACATGGCCGTGAAGTATTGACTTAACACCCGAGTGCGACCTGAACAGCAGGAGTGCTTTCTAAATCGCTCATTTAAGATAACTTAAAAGGCGAGAAAACTAAGACGTCAAATATTACAATGTGATAGTGAGAGGATTGAGCTCATAAAATATTCCATTCAGAGGAATTCAAAAACTATTTGAAAGTGACCGCACATCTGCCAGTCCAGGTTGAATGTAATATATCTTATTTTTGGATGAAATGTGTAAATGGTGAAAAGTGCAGTTGTTCAAGGACTATTCTGGGTTCAATACAAGTTAAGCTCAAACAACAGAATTTGTGGCATAATATTAATTAAAAATAATAATAATAATAATAATAATAATAATAATAATAATAATAATAAATAATTATAATTTTGACTAGTCCCTCCTTTTTCTTTAAAAAAGGAGCAAAAATTTAGGTTACAGTGAGGCACTTACAATGCTAGTGAACAGGGGCAATTTTTGGATGGTTTAAAGGCTTGAAGTGTGAAGCTTATGATTTTATAAAAACACTTGCATTAATGTATCTGTTAAAACTGTTGTATTAATTTAGCTGTAAAGTTGTTTAAATCATTGTTTTTTGCAGAATTACATGAGTTTTTATGTTATCATGGCAACAAAGTTGTAAAATTGGATATAACTTTTCACAGAACAGGTTAGTAAGTGGTTTTTATCACACTACAACCATGTCAACATGCATATTGTTTAGGTCTTGTGGTTATACTTTTGAAACAGTGAGTATTTTAACGTAAACGGATTGGCCCCATTCACTTCCATTGTTAGTGCCTCACTATAACACAGAATTTTAAATAAAGGAGGAACAAATCAAAGTACATCTTTTGTGGTAATCAACAGTATGCCACAAATGCTGTGGATTGAGCTTAATTTGAACATGAAAAATTCTTTAAGAAGCTATTTTTTTACCTGATCTGAGCTTTAAATGAATAATTTGCCCTAAACTGAAATTCTGTCATAAATTACTCAACCTCATGTTGTATCAGACTTTTTCTTATGCAGAACATAAAATGGAACAACATTAGGGTGAGTAAATTATGACAGTATTTTCATTTTTGGGTGAACTATTCCTTTAATAGTTTTGTTGGTGTAACGTAAAGGAATAGTTTACCCAAAATTAAAATTCTCTTATTATTTACTCACCTTTATGCCATCCCGGATGTGTTTGACTTTCTTTCTTCAGCAGAACACAAATGAAGATTTTTAGAATACTTTCTCAGCTCTTTTGGTCCATACAATGCAAGTGAATGGGTGCCAACATTGTGAAGCTCCAAAAATAACGTAAGTCAGCATAAAAGTAATCCATATGACTCCAGTGGTAAATCAATGTCTTCAGAAGCGATATGATAGGTGTGAGTGAGAAAAAGATAAATATTTAAGTCAATTTTTACTATAAATTATACTCCCTGTTCAGTCAATGTCCACTTTAACTTTCACATTCTTCTTCTTGTGTTTTTGGTGATTCACAATATTCATACATACACCCCCTACTGGGTAGGGAGAAGAATTTCTAGCAAAAATTCACTTAAATATTGATCTGCTTCTCACCCAAAACTATCATATCACTTCTGAAGATATGGATTTAACCACTGGAGTCATATGGATTATTTTTATGCTGTCTTTATGTGCTTTTTGGAGCATAACAATTTTGGCACCCATTCACTTGCATTCTATGGACCAACAGAGATATTTTTATAAAAATCATAATTTGTGTTCTGCAGAAGAAAGAAAGTCACACATCTGGGATGGCATGAGGGTGAGTAAATAATGAGAGAATTTTCATTTTTGGGTGAACTATCCCTTTAATGTAGTCAGGTTTATTCAGTCATTATATATATATATATATATATATATATATATATATATATATATATATATATATATATATATATATATTTTTTTTTTTTTTTTTTTTTTAATAAAACCAGTGTTTTTGATGTTTACAACATACAGCATAATTTTTTTTGAGTGTATACAATTATAAAATGTGAAAACACAAAAAATTTTTTGCAATTAAATGGGTAATTTGCCACTTGCCAACAAAGTTGAAAAAAAATCACACTTCTATTCAGTCTAGTACTGTGAGAGTGTGTCGTGTCATGTTGTGTTGGGGGGGGGGGGGGGGGTACCTCAGACAGTAAGCCCATCGAGAGCGAGAGAGTGAGAGAGAGAGAGGGAGGGTGGGAGGTCAGTAGGAGCACAGGTAATTGAGTAGTCCCCTCCCTTTCGTTTTCTACTGAGCTCCTCAAACCAGTCCCTCGCCCCCGCCCCAGCCACACTGCAGGCACAATTACGCTCCCTATCACCTCTCCAGCTGGCCCCCATGATCCCACTCTCTTCAGCCTGCTCACCTCGTCTAGCCCTTTCCCTCTTAACCTCCTGGCAGCCTCTCCCTGGGAGCCAGCATTAGGCTCAACAAACACTGGGAAACACTGAGAGAATGAGCGATCGAGAGAGTTAGTTTAGTTCCAAATGCGAGTTTCGAGAACAATGGGTCAACTTTTCTCATACTAATGCTGTGCTTTGCATTATTCAAAATACTTTTTTTTTTTTACCATAGGTACTGTATGCATGTCAGAAAGGTGTGCTGTTAATGGTCTTTGCATATAAAATGTAGATCATCTTCATCTAGAAAATTATAACTACATAAGTTCTATTTTGCTTTGCTTCTTTATTTGAAAATTCACTGTTTTAAAATGGTGTTAAAGGAATATTCTGAGTTCAATACAAGTTAAGCTTAATTGACAGCATTTGTGGAATAATGTTGATTACTGCAAAAAAAATAAAATAATGATATTTCAACTCATTCCTCCTTTTCATTAAAGTTTAAATTAGTTTTTGTGGTATTTGAAGCTACACTATGTAACTTTTGGCCCTCTAGCAGTTAAAAAATAAAACTGCATGTGTCTTGCAGAAGAACATTGTTTTGGTTGTGCTTCAGCTCTGCTCCTCTGCATGGATGAATGTGGTTCAAGGCACCAGTGTACACATGAATACAGGACATCTTATCAGAGCAAATGGACAAATAAATAACGAAAGAAAGGAAAAGACAGATATCCAAAAACGTGTCATCTGAGCAGGCAAGTGCCATATCTTATGCTGTTGTTTTGACTTACTGGAAACATTGATGTTTTGAAATAAATAACATTACAAAAGTTAGGCAACGTTCGTTAACATTAGATATAACGATTGCTATTCTGATAAGGTCAAGCGTTGTAAAGTTTTTATAACTGCAGGATATTCTGGCCAAATAGACCACGATAGTAACTAATTTATAGATTGTCATTGTTAACAACCAGTGGTCAACATCATTTCAAGACTCACATGTCCTTGGCAAGCCTAGGACTAAAGGATTTATTTATATATATTTTTTTATTTTATTTTTTATTAGTTTTTAAATTTTTGTAAAAAAAAATTATTACAGACTCTGTCACTTTCCCTTTTTGCTTGTAGACTCTGCTCTGTTCAGGGTTCCTTTGTTTTTACAACCGGTGATTCCCGAGATGTTTGCCGTTTTGAATGATCCATGGTCAATTTTTCTCGTTAGTTGTGACAACAAACTTTCAACTTCACGCTACTCCCACACCATACATGTGCTGTAGCCGGAGCTTATTTTCTCTGTGTATGGATATGACGCCGACACACACGGGCGAATGATGTATAAATGCGATTTCCCCTTGAATTCTGTCCCGACAGCTCTAAAATATAAATAATTATTACAGGTTTATCAAAGTGTATCTGGGTAAAGACCTGGTTTGGAAGAGGATTTTTGTTGCGCTCTCTCATTAATAACATTTTATTATAAAAAATGTTTTTTTTTTTTTTTTTAAAGTTACATAGTGTAGTTTTAACATTATGCCACAACTGCTATCGACTGAGCTTAACTTAAACTGAACCCGGAATATTCCTTTAAGACAATCATTACGTCTATATTTATTGTCAACAAGTATTTCTTTTCAACATCTTTTCAACATCTTTTGATGATTGCAAGAAGTTAAAATTAGTCCTCTGTGAAGTATATGTTGAAGCAATCATGTTTGCACCTCGCCTTTTCCCTAATTAGCATTTTTCTCTCTCGTCACTTATTCACAGAATGTCTTGATGGACCGGGATCTCTCAGTCCGTCCCCTCTCGCCTTGACGAGGAAGACACCTCTCTATCCCATTCGCTATTACCTGAGATAATGCCATATGGTAAAATGTAAACAACATCTGCATATTCATGTCGTAATTTCATCTGTTTAATTAGTTCCAGCAAAGCAGTTTAGCCTCTGAGGCCCGGGCTGTCAGTGCGGTGAGGCTCAAGCCATGCCCTGCTGTCGAGGCTGACAGTCTTCCATTGTTTAAACAGTACTGCCACCCCACGAATTTAATGCCAGGTGCATCTGTACAGGGCGTGGGTATGGTGGTTTGGACACAAGGGCTTCTCTCCCATTAGACTCAAATAGACACACAACTGACAATGCTCAGCTGTCTCTTTCAACCACAGACTTAAATACATGATACCTTTGCCTGTTTTTCTTTGCTTTTTTAATTGTTTGTGTTGCATCCTTTTAGGTCTGGAAAAAGCAACAGTTATATTGTGTCATTTTGCTGCCAGCTCCATTTTAATATCTTGAAATTTTTCAGTCTTTCCAGTTAAAACATGTAAAAATCTGCATAAAAATTATTTTAACTTTGTCCAAATGCTCATCGCAAACCTAGAGAGTGGCATGTTGATTGTTTCTCCAATTAAGCAACTCTTCATCGGATGCTCATTAATTTTCCAGCATTAATACTCTTGACCTTATACTGACCAATTGCTAACATGCTTGGGGGAAAAGGAAAGTAAAAAGAAAACATAATAGGGGAATATATTATTAGTAGAGTCAGATATGTTTTGGCCTTTATTTCTTGATCAGTGCCCATAGTGTCGCGACCCGATGGCGTCTGGCTAATATGCTAGAGTATGCCATGGTATTGTTCTCAATCAATAACTAATTATCAAAATAATGGCTCTAGCTGCCATTGTCCAATTTTGCCTGGAACCCCTCGTATTGGAATGACAAACAGAGTTGGAGGGGGAGTGCATGCCTTTTGGCTGCATTGCAGCACTGCCACCGCTACACGGTCGCAAGCCTTTCAAAATACAGTGAACCGTCAGCTTGAATTACTGTCCCCTGACTAATTGATATAAATTAGAACAGAAGAATTCTTGTTGCTGGCGAATGTCAAAATGATAGCCTCAAAGTAATCGTGGGACAAGAAGGCGAACAACACAAAACACACACTCTGCCCCCCCCCAAAAAGGACAAATTAAGCTGAATATTACAAGAGATCATACAAACTCGATTTGACACAAAGGAAAAAGCATTAGACAAACATCTGATTGCCCATTTCAAATTCACCATACAGTATATGGAATAGATAAAATACTGATTTTACTCTTGATAGCCTAATAGTTGCAGAACAAAAACACAGTTTCTTCATTAAAAAGAAGCACTAATTTTTCTCATTCAAATGCAATTGACAATGCTGTATTACTGATTTTTTTAACAGACTAATTTAGTTTTTTTTTTTTTCTTTTTCTTTCATAAGCCATCACAGTTTGTCATTGTTCTCCAGAGGCGAGCTGTCTAAAGCAGTATAGTACTGCTCGGAGATGGCCTGGCTGGGCGACTGGGTTGTGGTGCCGGCCTGTCTCTGTGAGAGTGGAGCCCAGGATCTTCCCACGTGGTGGCCCCTGCCTAGCGCCCTGCCCCCGTCTCACCGCAAGGCTTGTGGGTGCAACTGGCACCAGGGCTGCTCAGGTTGGGGGGAGGTGAGGCCCCTAGGTGCCTGCCAGGGTCAGGGCAGGGGAATGTCCCCTCTTCGGAAGGGGGTAAAAGTCATATGAAGGGAGGTGCCGGGGTGGAAGCTTCGTAATCCCTCGGTGCTGGCATGGTAGCTGGAGCAGTTCGCTCAGCCCATGTAATGATATCGCTTGTACTGGAGATGATGTCTGACCTCATTACCAGAGTTTAATTGGACTGTTACACAGTTTCACTTTTTCTTCTCTCTTGCCTCTCCCAATTGCTTTCTTTCTCCAGCTCTGTTTCTCCCTCACCCTGCATCTGACAGCTCTCTAAAAGCATTCCTTAGTTGTTTTGAAAGCAAATTAATTATTTCTCTATGCCTTATGTGTTTATGCGGCTAAACAATAATATATCTATCATACCGAGATTATATTAGTAGTTTAAGTGATTTTAGCAATGTAACGATTCCATCTGATTTGGTTCTCGTAACTCAGTCGTAAAATCTATGACGTGTAACAGTACTATTAAGCAATTGTTAAATTGGTTCAGTTAATACAATGAAGTCTAGTGTGAGTAATATGAAAGCAGCTCTTTTATGGAATGTGGACAGGGCAACATACAGCTTTATAAGCAGATTTGTACCTGTAAAAAAACAAATTTTCCTCTAAAGTTTCCCAAGTTTTATGGACAATGTCCCATTTCAAAGTGCACATAGTGTCTTGAACAGGCTCCAAGCATAAATACTATTTTGATTCAAAGTAATTGCTTTTATACATAACATTAGGAGATATAAATAGAGTTGTAACAGCATTACATATTTAAAATACAAAATATTAGAAAATGTATCACAGTTTACAGAGATAACAGTTATATGTGTATGTGTGTCTGTACGTATGTGTATAATTAGTTTTATTAGTTTTATATTTATTTTTTATTATTATCTATGTCTTGCTGCTGTTTTTGTATTGTTTATGTATTGTTGTACACTGGAAGCTCCTGTCACCAAGACAAATTCTTTGCATGTGTAAGCATACTTGGCAATAAAGCTCATTCTGATTCTGATATGCAAAAAAAAAATAAATAAATAAATAAATAAATTAATTAATATATATATATATATATATATATATATATATATATATATATATATATATATATATATATATATATAGGCTACTCAAGGGATTATTATTACTTAAAAAGTTTGTGTTTTTAGTGATATGAAATGAATACAATTTATGTTATAGAAATACAGAGGTTTCAAATTTGGCAAAGGTCACAACAAATCAGTGCAATGCAAGCTGTTTACCAACAACCAAACTGTTAACTGCTTGGAAAGATTCAAATTCTAACCTGAAGAAGAATCTTAAGGTATGCTTTCTCATGGAATATTTCACCCAAACATTTTGTAATCATTTGCCTACTCACCCTAAACCTGTATTCCCTATCTGTCACTCACTCGACGTTGTGTCGATGTAATGACACTAGGGGACACTAGGGGTCGCCCTTGGGAGCCCTAAACACATCTGATCTTTGAGAAAAGGCCAGTGGGAATTGGCAAGTGGAATTTGCATGCCACTCCCCTGGACATAGGGGTCTAAAAATTTTTTTAGAGGTGAATGGAACGGCAGAGGATTCAGCACGCTGAACACAACCGCTTGGCTCCGAAAAATAAATATGAATGAGTGATTGCGAGCCAGCTCCTTTTATACCCGTATGTCCGTGGGAGTGGCATGCAAATTCCACTCGCCAATTCCCATTGGCCTTTTCTCAAAGATCAGAGGTGTTTGGGGCTCCCAAGGGCGACACCTAGTGTACCCTAGTGTCACTACATTGACACAACATCTCGTTCCCTCCATCGGGGAATGGAGGTTACGAAAGTAACCAGGTCATTTTGTTCTGTGGAAAACAAAAGGTGAATTTGAATGAGGACTGGAGCCTTCCAGCTTCAAAAGCACCATAAAAGTATATAAAAAAAGATATATTAGTAAATATAGTTTGCACTGAACTACGGAAAGCCAAAAAGGACAAAATAGTTTCTTTTATTTTATTTATTTATTTTTATTATGTTTAAAGGTACATAATGTTAAAAGCACATGCACAGCTTCTGATTATTAAAAGAAT
The DNA here is from genome assembly GCF_019703515.2 of Myxocyprinus asiaticus. Classification (NCBI taxonomy): domain Eukaryota; kingdom Metazoa; phylum Chordata; class Actinopteri; order Cypriniformes; family Catostomidae; genus Myxocyprinus; species Myxocyprinus asiaticus. The sequence continues at coordinate 22,499,916 of NC_059361.1, forward strand.
TGTTTACCCAAAAATGAAAATTATCTCACTATTCACTTACTCTGATGCCATCCCAGATGTGTATGACTGTCTTTCTTCAGCAGAACACAAATGAAGATATTTAGAAGAAGATAGAGCTCTGTCAGGTCCTTATAATGGAAGTACACAGGTGCCAGCACTTTGATGGTCCAAAAGTCACATTTAGGCAGCATAAAAGTAATCCATGCAACTCCAGTCGATCAATGAATGTCTTCTGAAGTGAATCGATAGGTTTATGTAAGAATCATATATAATAATAAAAAATAAAAAAAATGTAACTTTAAATTGGGGCTTCCATCCAGGGTTCTGATGTGGTTTGAAATGGCTGAACTTTAGCGTGACGTGCATTCTTCTGTTGTAAATAAGCGCCACTTCCGAATTCTCGCATGAATTCACCGACACGCTTATGTCACGCGACAGCAGCATGATGCGTCACAAACGTGATGCATTACAAACGTATCGATTTGCTTCAGAAGACAATCATTGATCGACTGAAGTTTTAGGCAGTTGTGAAACATGTTGTATAGTGAGAATGTTTTCAAAAAGAATGTCATGAATTATTTTTATTTATTAATTAATTTCATACAAATTGCAGCAAACATAGAAAACCAAATAGATATTATTTGTGACAACTAGGCTTTGGATCGATGCCTTTTCACGCATCGATAATCATACATTTTCCCGATGATTATCGATATATGTGGGGATTTTTTCAGATATAAATAGGGCTACCCGTTGCATAATAGTCTTTTCAAACATATTTCTATATGGTAAAGCGTGAGCTGCTAGGGTACATTGATGGGGGTCGCACACCGGACGTGTCTGACGGATGACATGGCCCATTTTAAAATTCAAAACAATTATTTTCTATGAAGGTACATATACAGTGCCAGCTCACCATCTCTTTCCCTCGAGGCTGCTCAAAAATCTGCAGCGCCACGGAGTGTAACTTGCATAGTTTTCCAAGTCAAGCCACAGCATTATCAAAGGACAAAGATTATTTACTATAGCCATCAATGGATGATATATTGTGTATAAGCATCTTTCATATAGCCTACACAATGTATTTTCAGTTACAAGTATGTCTTTTTGTGGTTTGACAGCTTGAATGAAACCTTTTCATACATACAGAGAAATTGCATAATATTTTGAATCGTTCAGTTTGCGCAGTTAAACCAGTTTCATACACTAACCTGCAAACTCATCAACGTCACTTTCATTCATGAAGAATTTGAAAAACCATGGTAACTTTTATGTGTATGCGTCTATGCAAGGAGTTCTAAAATACCTGTCCTTATATTGTGATACCTGTGCCTTGTGACCTCCTTCAGTAAATGTTATTATCACCCCCTTATGGTCTCCCAACGCTATTACGCCAGACATTCAACAGAAGCCCAACTGAGTGAACTGAAAACCATGCAAAGTAAGCTTCTAATTTAAATGTCGGCTAATGTTAATCTATTGATGCCTCAAAAATATATTGATAAAATAATGTGCCGATCAATAATCAATATATCGATATTTTATGACATGCCTAGTGACTTTCCTATGCCTTTTAAACAGCACCAATTATCCTATGTACACTTGCGCAGTTTTTCAAGGTTGTTCCAAGCATCTTGGAGAACTTGTCACAGTTCTATATATTTAGGCTGTCTCAAATGCTACATTCTCTTCATGTAATCCCAGCTGACTCAATGCTGTTGAGATCTAGGCTCTGTGGAGATCATCCCATCTGTTGCAGGGCTCCTTGTCCATTTTCTATTCAATTCTATTTGCAAAAGGAAAGTTTGGAAATCTAAAATGTATACAGTATTTCCTTTTGAAACATCAATACAAAAGAAATAAATTTACCACCTTAAGACAAATGTTTTTGTGAAACATTACATTTTTGCACAGTACTGTACATTATATGTTACATTATGTATTCTGTAATCTGTATTGAAATACATTTTAAAACTAACCCTCCCATCCATGGGTATAATTATTTTTTTTATTTTTTTTTTTTTTTTTTTTTAATTAGACAGCCCCTGGTCACTTTATGCTTTTGTTGTATGGAGAACAGCACTGTCACTCGCTCTCAGGACTGGTTTATTTTTCTCAACATCCAACCAGAATTGTTGAGCTTCTGTGATTCAGCAGTCAGAATTCATCACTTAGGATTTGTTGGATCTCACTGATTAGTCTTTATAGTTGCTGCTTATGTCCTTTTATGTTTTCATCAAAGTGACAAAACATCTGTTTAATGATAAATCTGGGTTGTCACACCTGTTGGTGGGTCATGTGATCTGGAAGAATGTGATCTGGAAATCACTGCACAATTTCATTGGTTTATTAACACATTTTACTCCTTTAAAGAAAATAATGTCTGACTTTTTATCTGGAGATGCAGATAGCTTGTTGATGCAAATAACTTGGGGGTTCTTCACACATATAATTGGATGTGATTTCTTGACATTCATTAAGTCATTAAAGACAAAAATTCAAGGTGTTGAAATGTAGCCATTCATTTAAATTTCTAAGTATCATTAATCCCCCTTTTCCTTTATGCTATCTGAGAAAAGCTGAATAAAAGTGGAAATGAATAATGATCAAAACATTCAGCTGGTGGTGAGGCTTTCATTCTGTTATGTTCAATGTGTTCCTGCTTTAAAAATAGATGAGAGAAAATGAATCACCAGCGTGCTGAAAACAGCAAACCCCAATGACACAAGGCCACCTCTATTCAGAAACCGCTATTCCATCAACAGCCCTGGGATACAACTTCCTCTTTCAAGCCATGATAGCACATAAAATATGAATTAAATCCCCATGGTGGTGCACAAATAGCAGTGTGACGGGGGGATCAGTGTAGAGCTTGGATGGCCTGTTTCCTTTTTTATGCGTGTCTTGTGTATGTGCACGTATGTGTGGTTGCCTGTGGTTATTGTCTCCTCTCTTTCACAGTGCTTACCAACCTACACACCTCTGTTCAGCCATGACTGGGCTGAAGGTGGTAGGGGTTGCAGTGGTAAATGGAGTTGCTCTTTCAAAACATTGGTACACAATTAAATGGGTCATGTATGGAGTCAAATTCAAGTGTATATTTGTATATTTGCAAAAAAATCAAGTATTGCAAAAGACAAAGCTGTATTTAATTGCAAAAAAAAACAAAAAAAAAAACATGTATGTTGTAAATGAAACCCAAGAATTGAAATCCTTTTTTTAATCTGCAACAGACTTCTGGCATGCATTTTTTTGCAACACTTTGTGGGAAAGTATGTTTTTCTTACAATGCTTTTAATGTCCACGGTACCTCTTTCCCTTTGTGCTTCATTTCTTGTTGCGCTGCACTATGTGGTACTGTTTTGACATGAGATGGAATTTCGAGTATGACAACATCACGAGGTCGCATCTTCACGAGGTCAAGGTACATGAGCAGTTTACATGTATCATGGGGCCCGCTAACTTCAAAACAAGCGGACGCGGTCAGCGGAAAAATGTCACTGCTATTTAAGGTTTGTCTTATTTTCTCTCATTTCTAACCAATAATATCACTTAATGTTACAATGCCTTTGTGCTACATGTAGCTTTTTTGCTAACATCACTGGGATGTGTCCTTTGATGTTACAGTCTGCTATTTTCATCTTAACTAGATCTTTCTAAACTCCTATTCACATAACGGAAAGTATGTGTTTGTGCCATCAAAGCCTTGATTACAGTTCTTAATATTACCTATCTGATCACTGTTTCATGTTGTCATTTGATTCAGAGTAAGAAGCTTTAAGGGGAATATAACATTACAGTCTTTATAGCTTGTTTTTAAATGTTAGTAATAAAAAAGCAAGGCACTGATGCAGAAGAACAGCAACGTAGCTATAGAAGTGCCTTTATGAAATATGAATCACAATTCCTGAAGAACACATACCATAAATTAATACTCTAAATTAGAGTAACTTTGAGCACTTGCCTCACCTGCTCCAAAAACTCCTTGGTCCCAGCTCCAATACAGGATACATTTTTCAATGTGTAATATAAGATCAATAATTCTTCTCTGAGGTGGTTATATCAGACTTTTTAGTAATATTTCCATGTCTTCAAATGAAAGTGCAATAAAACCTGACAAAATTAACATGTCTTCTTTTGGCTACATTAAAGGACTAGTGCATTCAGAAATGAAAATTCTGTTTTTGTTTACTCGCCCTCATTGCTTTTTTGAAAGGAAAATATTACACAAAGTAGCACAAAAGCCCCACAACTTTTTTCATCATCTTGTGATAAGGAGCAAGGATCACCATTTCTCCAATATACTCTAAATTCTTTGGTCTTCTTGTACCTTGCAGCCATATACATCCTAAGTAAATAACTGGAATACACACTGTTTACAGGTTTAATATAACATAAGTATTCCTCATGAGTAACATTGATTTGGTCTGACACAAAAGCATTCAAAAATGCTTAAGAAAATAAAATGCTGTAAAATTATACTGCTGTTCTTCTGCATTAATGCCTTGTTTTTTATTAATAACTTTTAAAAACAAGACAAAGATTGTAATGTTATGTAGCCCTTATATAAATAACAGCTTCTTACACTGAATCAAATGACACCATGAAACAGTGTCAGGTGTTTTGATTAGACAGGTAATATTAAGAATTGTAATCATACTTCCCGTAATGTAAATAGGAGTTTAGAAAAACCTAGTTAAGATGAAAATAGCAGACTGTAACATCAAAGGACACATCCCAGTGATATTAGCTAAAAAGCTACATGTAGCACAAAAGCACTGTAACATTAAGTGATATTATTATTGGTTAGAAATGAGAGAAAATAAGACAAACCTTAAATCGCAGTGACATTTTTCCGCTAAACACGTCTGCTTGTTTTGAAGTTAGCGGCCCCATGGTGCATGTAAACCGCACATGCTCCTTGACCTCGTGAATAAGCCACACCCCACGTGATGTCATCATATGCGAAACTATGCCCCATGTCAAAACAGTGCCACATAGTGCAGCACAACAAGAAATGAAGTGCAAAGGGAAAGAGGTACCACGAACATTAAAAGAAGCATCACAAAGAAAAAAAATACTTTCCGCAAAGTGAAACTCAAAGAAAAAGAAGTGTTGCAAAAGAATTGATGCCAAAAGTCTGTTGCAGATTAAAAAAAGGATTTCAGTTATTGGGTTTAATTTACAACATGCATTGTCTTTTGCAATACTTTATTTTTATTTTTGCAAGTATATAAGTCATCATTTTGACTCCACTGTGTGTTAACCACAGTCAAAGCTTGGGTAAATGTAAGAAAACATAGGGAAGCTAAAAGGGCTGAGGGTAGAACCTCAACAGATATCTGTGTGTATGTGTTTAATACAAGGCTGTTCATAGAGCTTCTGTTCTATTCTATTAAATTCTATTCTATTCTATTCTATTCTATTCTATTCTATTCTATTCTCTATTCCATTTTCTCAATAAAGAAATTAGAAGTTAAGGATATAGTTTACCCAAAAATCTGTTTTTTGAACATATAGAGTAGACAATACACACACACACACACACACACACACACACACACACACACACACACACACACACACACACATATACATTATATAAAGTATCTTAAGAGGATACCCTGGGATTTTTTTAGAGATTCCAAATGTTTGGGAGTTTGTCCATGACTCCTTGGTCTATAGAAATGTATGACATTACAATTCAGCACATCAAATCAAATAGTAATATAAAGAAACAACAACAATTATCATATGATTTTTATGCACCAAACATTGACGTTAAAAATATTGACTTATATTTATATATTACATGTATAAAAATACATATAAATAAGAGTTTCCACTTTAAATATATCTTCTAAAATTATATGCCAGTATTTTCAAAGCTGAATTTTTTTTTTTTTTTTTGGTGGGCATGCATGAAATGGAATGATGATTTAGAGATATACCTCAAAAACCTGTTGTATCATATTTGATACACACATTAAAACTTATTCAAAAAATGTTTTTTTTTTTTTACCAAATTTCAACCAAGCACAAGTTGCTTCAGTTCAGCAAATACAGCAAATAAAATCAGTAACAACATAAACATTATTGTTACTTTTACTAAATCAAAATCAGCAAAGATTACACAGCAGAAAGACATATGCATCACATTATGATTCACATTACATCACATTACACATTATGACATTTTGTGAATGATATGACTGTCACAGATACCCAGACTCAAAGATGCTGTTGAACCCGATGGCAGGTGTTTATTGAAACAAACGAAACAAAAACAGAAATTAACAGGATTAGCAGGTGCAGGTGATCAGTACTCAGGGGAGAGGGATGGTAGGATATTAGTGCTAGGAGTGTCAGGTAGATCCATGACATTACCCACCCTCCACAGACCACTCCAGAGGGACGTGCTTCCCGACGCCATGGACGACCATGTCCGTGAGGAGCTGGACGATCTGGGTGAGTATCGTGGGAATTGGAAAGTAGGGTGGGGTCCAGGATATCGTCTCGAAGTATCCATGATCTTTCCTCGGGACCGTAACCCTCCCAATTTACTAGGTACTCGAGACGACCCCTACGGCATCAGGAGTCCATGATGTCTTAGACTGCGTAGACAGGTCCATCTTCCAGTAGTAGCGGCTGGGGGAGAGAGAGACGGGTGGTAAGATTTCAGAAGAGAAACGTGGACGGTAGGGTGGATGCGATATTCGGGAGGAAGTTTGAGTTGGAAAGTGACAGGGTTAAATTGTCTGGTGATGGTGAAGGGACCAATGTAACGGGGACTTAGCTTTTTGCATGGGAGGCGCAGCCCTTGTAGAGAGCCACACCTTCTGCCCGGGATGGTAAGTGAGAGTTGAAGATCTCTGGGCATCAGCATGAAACTTCTGGTGGTGCACAGCCCTTGCAGGTGGTGGTGACCCTCTCACTCTCTCTAAACCAATGGTTTGAAAGCGCTACGTAGGTCAAGCTTGGTGAAAAAAGTAGCTCCTCTCAGTGGTTCCAAAGCAGCTGGGACGAGGGGGAGTGGATACCGGAACTTAACATTTATCTTGTTGAGGGAGCGTTAATCGATGCAGGGCCGTAGGCCTCCATCCTACAAAGAAAAAGCTCAAAGCAGCAGGGGAAGTGGAAGGCCAGATGTAGTCCTGGGAAAGGGCCTCCCCGATGTATTCCTCCATGGCCTTTTGCTCTGGAATGGAGAGAGGGTATATTTTGCCACGGGGCACTGGCTCACCAGGTAGAAGGTCTATTGCGCAGTCCCATGGTCAGTGAGGAGGTAATTGTAAGGCATGTAGGGGGCAAATGACGTCCTGGAAGTGGGAGTAACAGGAAGGGATTTCTACAGGATTGGAACTGGCTGGGCTCTCGATGGTTGTGGTATTGAGAGAAAGAGATCCCTTGACTGAGTTCCGGGGTTTTGGAGTAGGTAGGTTGGGGAAACAGGTTAGAAAGCACTGTGACCCCCACTTCAGGACATCGCCGGTAGACCAGGAGATGACTGGGAAATGAAGTATGAACCAAGGATGCCCCAAGACTATGTCGGTGGTGGAATTCTCCAGAAGCAGTAAGTTTATTTCTTCATTGTGTAAGCATTCTACTTTAAGCTTGACTGGGCCTACCCAGTAACGGATGTAACCCCTACCTAGGGGTTTGCCGATTATTGTTTGGATCTTGAGGTTGGGGTCACATGGCCATCTTTGGAGTTGGAGCTGGTTGCAGAGCATGTCTGAGAAGTTGCCGGCTGACCCTGAGTCAAGAAGTGTGGGTACTGTGAAAGAAAAATCAGAGCCAGTCAGCATCACATTAGTTAACAAAGGAGAGGAACAGACCCTGGAAGTGTGTATGTGACTCACCAATGGACGTGGAGGATGAATGGGACACGCCGAGATGACGTGTACCTTACCACCAAAGTACAGACACAACTGCTGGGTCAGCCAGCATTGGCGCTCTGCTGATGACAGCCGGAACACATCCATCTGCATTGCTTTGCTGTCTGGTTCTGGAGAGTGGGTTGTGGAGCGTTGAGAGGAAACAGGCGGGAACTGCAGGGTGGGTAGATTGTCAAGGCAGGTCTTTGTTCTATTTGCCACTCAGATGGAGAGCTGGATGAAGCGCTCAAGCCCCATGGTGTCATCGAATGAGGAGAGATGCAACCGCAACCTTGGTTCGAGCCCTAGACAGTAGGTGGTTAGAAAAGCAGGCTCATTCCATCCACTGGAGGTGGCCAGGGTGCGGAATATAATGGTGTAATCGTTAATAGAACTCTCACCTTGACGGAGATTGTAGAGTTGTTCGCAGACGGATGAATCTCCAACCAGGCACCCAAATAATTCTCTGAAGTGTTGGGTAAAACTGTCGAGGGATTGGTTTACTGGGCTGTTTTGATCCAAGAGAGGTTGGGCCCACTGCAGTGCTCGTCCAGTCAACAAAGAGATAATGTAAGCAACTTTAGCCCGCTCTGTGGGAAATCGTTGTGGCTGCATCTCTAGAGCGAGCGAACACTGGAACAGGAAACCGCTGCAGTTCTCCGCCGATCCAGAGTATGATTGGATTGACCACAGGACTGGCAGAATAGACAGAAGGAGGAATAGCAGAAGTGCCGGAGGAGATCGGGTGTGCTGAGGGATCTGTTGCATGAGTTAGTGCTCATGTGTATATGCATCAACCAGCACCTGGAAGGGGTCTGGACCTGCTGGGTTCATGATTTTAACCGGTCTTCTGTCACAGATACCCAGACTCGAAGATGATGTTGAACCCGGTGGCAGGTGTTTATTGAAACAAACAAAACAACAACAGAGATTAACTGGCGTGTTATAGAACAACAAACACAGAGAGGATGCGAATGACAGTAACCCTGGGGATTGCTTGAGTAGCGAAGGAAAGGAATCAGGAAGATATTGCACAGGAATGCCTTCGGAGAGGCTTTCAGCGATAACAGGTGTGTGAGTCTGTATTCTGAATCGAGACCAGAGTGAAAGGAGAATCGGGCTTTTACATAGTGGAGCTGATTGATGCAGTGATGAGAGGCAGGTGCAGGTGATCAGTACTGTACAGTACCGTCCTGTGTACATTTATAACTGTCTGGTTTGGTTCAGCCACCAAATCAGACAGAAGGAAACTACAACAGACAGTCATGACATGCTGAGACGATTATTGGTGCCCCCCTGCCCACCATTTAAGACCTGCATTTCTCCAAAGTGAGAAAACGTGCAGGTAGAATCACTCTGGACTGCACACATCCTGCCCACTCCCTCTTTGTACTGTTGCCCTCTGGCCGGTGCTAGCACTCAGCACCAGGACAGTTTTTACCCTCAGACCATATACCACATGAACAACTAAACTACCTTCAGGACTCCCCCATATTGCAATAATGTAAATACATATATCATGCACATATGTGAATTCACTCATATTTAATTAAATAACTGTGCATAACCCCTACCTTGCACATATTTTACCACTTGCACATGTACATACGCCATTCTATGTTATATGTCCTATTTGTCTGTATGTCTATTTATACTCTTACCTTGTTTTATTTTCTGTGTCTCACTGTAATGTTCTGTGTGCACTTGTTTCTCCTATCACCAAAAAAGAAAAAAAAAAATTCCTTGTGAATGTGAGCACACTTGGCAATAAAGCTCATTCTGATTCTGATGTTGATGATATAGAGGCTTTAGAAAATCATGTATCAAATATGATACGCATGGCTTTATAAAGTTAAACCCATATGACTTTCTCTCTTCCATTGAACACAAAAGCAGAAGTTAGGCAGAATGACAACCCGAGTCACCATTCACTTTCATTGTATGGAGAAAAAAAAAGGTGAAAGGTGACTGAGGCTGTCAGTCCCCATCATTCTGCCTAACATCTCATTTAGTGTTCCATGGAAAAAGTAAAGTCATACAGTGTTTGGAACAACACGAGGGTGTGTAAATTATAACAAATTTTAAATTTTTGGGTTAAATATCCTTTTAGTTGTCTTGTCAATCCTGCATTGAGGGATTAATAGAATAGAGTAGAACAGAATAGAGTAGAACAGAAATATAAAATATACCTCCTCTTTGAGCAAAGGACTGGGAGAGAGTAGAATAAGGAGTAAATGCATGAGGGTGGGAGGGGAGGGGTAAAGTTTGTGGAAACCAAACTGTAAACCTTAAGAAGGAGAGAAGGGAGAATGATTAAGGATGTAAGTCAGGGCTTGGGAGAAGGCAAAAAGGGAATCAAACTTATAAGAGAGAAGACAGCAGTATGGGAGGAAATAGTAAGGAGTACTAATCCTCTATTAGGCTCTGGTGATCTAATGAGGCATCAGGCAGTGCTCTGTCTCCCACTCAGTGGAGCCAGCTGCGGCTGTGCGGTGTGGATAAGAGGTCAGTCTGTAATGGAGGGCTCCATGCCTTCCCCTCCAGAGAAGGGAGGGGCCTGCTCGCGTTGACCCATTAAGTCGAGTTGCTCTCCACTGACCCTCCAAAAAGATGGGAAGTGGGCGGCCGACAAGCTCCAGGCTCCCCACACAAACAGCCCCTCTCCTGCCTACAGCTATCCACCAACCACCCGCTATGAAGCAGGCAGAATGCATCCTGCAAAGGATGTAAATTGAAACGAAAAGGAGCAGAACTTTAACCTATGGGCTATTACGCGGGCGAGTGAAACTGAGCTGCCATTTGAAATTAACGGACAATAAGGAGGTTCAGGCTGAGAGCATTTACCCAATGGGCTGCAAGAGTATCACATCACAATCTTAGTGACATCGCTGACAACCTCTGTGCACTAACGCTGATCTGTGGTGGCAGCGAACGAGACAGAGAAAAAGACAAATAACAAGGGAGAAAACAGGGTCTGATAGAAAATAGAGAAAAAAATGATAAAAAAACAAAAACAAGAATGAAACCCCAGTGGACATTACAAGCCATGGTCTGGTGCAGAGGGGCAGCAAAGCTTTGTAAATAGTCACCGGCTCACGGCGTCAATAATTCTTGCAATCTGAGGGAGAAAGAAAGCTATAATCAACAAAAATCCACAACACGGGTGAATGCCAAAGTTTTTTCCAAATGTCAGCGGCATGTTTGCAGAAGGGCAGAGATGACAGATTAGGTGTGTAAACCAAGCAGAGTATTTGAGCCTGATGAGGTGCTGGTGCATGGTTCCAGAATGGGAAAAGTAAAGGCATCAGGGATTCACCCAAACCTGCATTCACGCTCTATATATTCTGGAGATTGCAAGTTCTGCTCTTATCTTTAGAAGGAAAAATGCTGATTTTGTGATCAAGTAGTGTTACGTTACTACAGAAATTAATGCTCTGCTGTCATAATCTCAAATTATTCCCAGCCTGTACGATTTAATACTTTTACTTGGCGGAGGTCCACAGTCCACAGATTCTTTGCTTTTCGTCAGACCGTAAGCTCAACAATCTGCCACCGCTCTCCATCTTTACTTCAACTACGTTGCAGTGAAATTGTGGTGTTTTTATGTTCGATTTCTCTCAACTCAATCATTTTGAATGAAATAAGTCTACCCCCCACCCACCCCCACCCCCCACCCTCCACCCTCCATTATGTTTTTTTTTTTTTTTGGCTTAGTCGGCTTGAATGAAATAAGTGCAGATTTGCTGGAAATCAGAGGCTTTTGTGTGCGGCTGCAGGAGCATGGTGAAATGTTTGGACACTAATACCCATTCATTTCAGGGAGCCCCATAAATAAAAGCAGCCAGCTATGTGGCTTGCCATGAAGTGGTATTCTTTGGTTCCCAGCATGACGTCCTGTTCACATTAGCCCAGCAGGGAAGCAAAGCGTCCGGAACAGCCAGACAACTAAATCAAGACATTTTCAACTTTTGACAAAAATTACTTACAGAGGAGAGAGCCAGTTTTAAAAGGTGGGGGGGGGGGGGGAGGGGGGGGGGATGATGTATTTTCATAAATGTTGTATATTCCAAAGAATACCCTAAAGGAAAGCTCCATATGGTTGACATGGCCAAGGAAGTATTACCAGAATTTGAAATACAATGCCCTGAATGATATTTAAACTGATTTAGTAGAGACCACATCTGTATATTAAATAAAGTAAACAACAAAAATATCTAACAACAACAATACCACCAGATCCCTCTCATTTGTATTCTGTAGAGCTTTGGAGGGTTTACTTTTAAGGCATAAGGGTATTAGTAGTGTTCCCTTGGTTTTGGAGTCAAAATAAAATATGATAGGATTTATAAACTTCCAAAATAATTTCATTATTATGGAAAAGAAGCCTCTGAAAATGTCAAATGCAATCAGTGTAATTTGTTTATTTATTTATATGTATTTGTTTGCTTAAGCCTAAAAACTAAGTATATGAGCCTTTAGCTGGAGTCCTGGTTTAGTTATCAATTAAATGACAAAATACATTTCTAGTCAATTTTGGGGTCAAATAGAGAGGCAGTGTCCAGCAATAATCACCACTGAAACACAAACGTATTTTCTAGTTGTGGAGTCATGGACTGGGACTCAATGTGCAGTTTGTCAGTTTCCTCTTTTTCTTTTGGGTTCCATCAAAGAGAGACAAAAAAGCTTAATCATAGACAAATAAATGGGTTAGTGACTAACCATTCATGACCCATATCTGACTTATGGTCAAGGCCTAACAGAGCCAATATAGCTGGTTGTGTGGCTAAGTCTGTGTGAAAATGTGTGTGTGAATTTATGTATAGCCTGTGCATGTGTTTGAATATGTGTGATAATTGGAGGGCTACTGACCGTTCATGCCAATACCAAAGTTGGGATGTGCCATGAGGAGGCCATTTTGATTGCTGCTGAGCTTAACCTCCTGAACTGAGAAAAAAATATATAATAATTTGATGATTGAGCTTTGCTCTATTGGATTTTCGAAAGAATAAAAAAGATAGTGTAGTGCACTGGCCCTTCCCTTCCCCCACACTGTCAAGCACTGTATCCAGTGGAGGAAAATGAGGTTTGGCACTGCCACCATGAGGTTGGGCCTGGACTTTTATTTGTCTTGAGGCAACCTGGAGCCCTTCCAGCCCTTCTCTCCTTCCTTCTTTTTCCGCTCTTTTGGAGTTCTATGAAGTGGAGCTGAGCGAGTTCTCCCTCTCTCGCTGCCATGTCTCTTTTGTGTGCCTCAGCGCCCGATCTTTGCTGCAGGGTTCAGTGGACCTTGAGAAAGCACCAACAGAATCTGTCACCATCTCCCATTCCCTGAAGGACAAAATTGGACGGCCACTTCTGAAGCTGTGACCCAAGGACTGATCCCTGCTGTTCTCAACTCCCTGTTCAACGTCACCACTGGGATTCTAGAGCGTCAGGAATCACACAGTAACAGGGCCATACCAAGCCAACACTGCTGTCATGTAGGGAATACATATTCTCCTTTACAATATCATGTTTTAATCTTTTCAGAAAAACTTCATCTTAACTAAAATTCTTCATCTTCTACCCAGACATTGATTGACAGTATTATCTTGATGCTGTTATCATGAGTACAATAATTGTGGTATATTTATGCCAATTTGTCCTGGCACAGATGGCCCTTAATTGGTTGGCAAAGGTGGAGAGGTAGTCCTCTTTGAGGCATGAGGAGGGATTGATGCTCTGAATGGCTGGCGGTGTGATATAGGGCTGAAGTGGGGAGAGAGCAGCTTGCACAAAGGGAGCACCAGCCATGCTCACAGGGGGTGACTCCTGAAGAAAGACTGCCAAAAAGTTCTAGCTCTACAGAGGAGAGGGAACTACAAGTGTGTGGGAATTTATCCTCCCTGCAGACTTCTGAGTGAATGTGTGTTATGTCTTTGACAATGTCTTTGTGTATGTGTGTGAATGGATTAGCTAGAATTTGTTTAGTCCTTTGAATGCCTAAGATGTCATATCTGCTTACCATAGCTTTATCAGGAGTGACACATGAACATTTAACTTACTCAAAATGTAGTTTTACTGTTTGTTGTGAATGATCTATCTATCTATCTATCTATCTATCTATCTATCTATCTATCTGTCTGTCTGTCTGTCTGTCTGTCCGTCGATCTGTCTACCCATCTAAACGTTGTGTGTAATAAAGACATCAGACTCTGACACTCAGTAGATGGTACTGGTAACACACACATGCTCTTATGGTCACCAATTATGCTTGCCTCAACCCTTACAAGAAAATAAATCGAGCTGTCTCTGATGTGGCACATTGTGATCTCTGCTTATTGCTCTTTTTAAATAAGAGACAAAAAAATAAAATAAATAAATAAATAAATAAAGAGAGAGAGAGAGAGAGAGAGAGAAAGAAATGGGAAAAAGGCAGTGGCCTTACATTGCCACAACACCTAGTAGTGGATGTTTCATGAGCACAAGGCTAAATTAACCCGTGTCAACTTGATAAGCGTGCAGAAATGTTGAGAGAGCCATCGAATCAGAGCTTAGTCCAATACCAGATCCCATTATTAATGACACAGGCAGACCTGGGTGCGGTCAGAAGTCAGCAGCACGGAAGAAGTTCAGGTTTGACTGGCTTCATTAGAGCCCCGTTTTCAGGTGAGGTGATGGCTCTTCACTTGTCCTGAAAGGGGGTGAGAAGCGCTGAAAGGGGGTGAGAAGCGAAATCTCTTTCACTCCTGCCAGCACCTTGTCACTTTAATTTCTTTTCTGACGTTCGGGTCTGACACCTGGGAATGCTATGAGACAAGAAGAGTAGACCAGGATCATGGCAAGGTCCTACTTAAAGGGAGTGCTTGACACAAATGACATTTCCTCTTCTTTCGTCTCGACTTCTTCATCATTTCATTATTAAGGAGAGGAATATTTCACAGTTTAAGGCAAGTTTTTATTTTTTTCAGACATTGCCTGACAGAAAAGATAATGTTTTTTTTTAATTTATTTATTCTTTTATGAAGAAATGCATCTTGATAGTTATGGTTAGATACTGTTCACTTACGCTAATGTTATCAGGTATGTAATCACCATCAAATGACACTTTTCTCTTTTCAAGAAACTGTGAATCTTTTGCCTCAATTCTGACTACCTGTTTTTTCGATCAACAGCAGATAGGGGGTGTATTCAGAAAACTGTTTTGATAACAATTTGTATTTTTTGCAATATCATTGGGTGGCTCTAGTGGTGCAGAAATTAATTATAAATACAGCTTTAAGAAATAGAAATTGAATGACTTAATTGGAAAATTGAATTTTTAAAAATATTTAATGAACATAAATTCTTGAAGATATCTATTTGTAGACCGATAAGTGATCAATCTATTTCAGTCCAAATAATTTAAACCATTTCAAATAATTATACTATAGGTAGAATTTTATTCCTGACAGCTAAAAGACTTAGTACCATATTCATCTGAAAACATCGAGTTAATATGATATTTTTTCAGGTGTTAAAATTGCTCCTGACTACTTTTAACATACATAATGGGGGCAACTGTAATATTCTGACCTCAATATTATGTAAATACCTGTAAATTCGATATTATGGTCTAATCTTTCTCATCATAAGTCTATTAATGGTACAATCACATATAAAGGTTTTTAATACCAAAAGATGGCAGAAAGTTTTGTAATAGTCTGTGAAATATGAAGGAAAATATAATTTTTTTTTACAATTGCCCCGATCTACCCTACTTGCAATGTATTGTAAATACATTTGTCCTATTAAGCCTGGAAAAAGGGTGAATGTAACTCTCAGAAATGAACCATGGCATCTTAACCATTGACTGGGGAAACTAATTGTTCCAGTTGTTTGGAATGGATTGCATCACATGACCTTATTATCAAGGATGATATCACCATTTAGCTACTGTAGATGACATCACCATTTGGGGGGGAGGGGGGGGGGGTCTTTCTGTATCATCATTCCATATTTTGAACTAAAAGCTCAAGCTACAGACCAGCCATGCTGAACAAGTGAGCTCAATAAAGTTGACAAGCTGTCAATGACATGTTAATAATACAATATGCTCCCCCTTCCTCAGTCTTCACTATGTGGGTCACTGACTGTATTGAAAAGGTTAAGGGTGGGCCATAAATTTATAGTGGATGCTACAGCACTATTGAGGCTGGAGCACTAATGGATGACCTTGTGACTAGGCTTTTCCAGACTCAGGCAGATCAGATCTCACCAGTTTCCAACCAGCAAGATGACCTCCTTCTCTCACCGGCCCCAGCCTCAACCTTTGACTTGCTGATCTTTGACCAACTTATTAAGCAGACACCTGCTTTCTGGTGTGGCAGTGAAGAGAGGAGAATGGCTTTAATTTGATGTAAATGTTTGGTGTGACAGTGTGCTTCCGACTAAAGGGATTCCATCTGTACAACAGTATGGATTATTTACTGTCTTTACAGCAGAGAGCTGGTCCTCTCTCCTTATATGCCCTGATGTCAGTGAACTCTGAGACCCTCAGTACTGCTTTGACAACAACAGTGCTTGGGGAGATTAAAACATAATGTGAAGGTTCATTTTTAAGTTTTCAAATTATACTGAATCTGTGCTGATTGTTTACACTGCACCAAATTTTAATTTTGTTGTCAAATCTGATTTTTTAAGACTTACTGTCCGCACTGTCATTTTGCAAGTGATGAAATCGTATCCTTTTGTTTAGACAGGGTTGTCAATATCTGTGTATCTACATTGGTTGCTATAGGAATTATGTAATCGTTAGGATGATGCCAAGAGATTTCTGATATGACTGAAAGTAGATGTCTGTAGAAAGAGAGCAAGGAAAACTGGAAATTTTGCCTCTGTTCATGTTTATCATGACATCTCGTGCCGTGAGGTGCTTGAGAGAACATAAGCAACAGAGGCATTTTAAGCATTCATGCACTCTCCAATACTGCTGACTTGTCAACATAGTCTCATGCAACTAATAATTTGTATGAGATCGTGAAATCAAACATAATTTTAAATCAATACAACACAAGCTTCAAATTTTAGCTACCCTAATATCTAACACTTTATTTTAAGAAAATAATATTTTCACAATATAAATGACTGATGTGTGTCAATAACCTGTAATGCTGTACGCTTCCCTTGTCTCATTCCAAACCCCGATGTTTCTGAATGAGCCAACTCTCATTCAGGATTTATTACAATTTCTGCATCTCATACTATCATTATGACTTGTCAGGAGACTGGGTTGGACTTGTTTACTCATTCACTATTCACTACATAGTGAATGTCACATAGTTTGCTATATAAGGAAGGAATGAGTGAAAATGAGTGCAGTAGGGCACATAGATGTTGCATCCTGAATGGCAAAAAAATAAATAAATAAGAATCTAATCTGACTGTTAAGACTGAAACGCATTCGAAAAATCAGATTTTAACTGGATTTCAAACAATTAAAAAACTATATATATATATATATATATATATATATATATATATATATATATATATATATATATATTTAAAAAGACTATAAAAAAACAAACAGATTTGAGATGGACACACCGAAAAGTATTTATTTATTTATTTATTTTATTTTTTTGGTGCATGTCTGAACAAAGAAGATATAACTAAGTATATCTGTTCTTTATTCCTTCTTACAGAAACACACACAAAGACACTTCGGATATGTGGCCCTCCTACATGTCTCCTGAACAGCCACAGACTACATCCATTACAATCTAACACACAGGCACACAAACACAAGCATGTACACTCACCTTTACTGTTGCATTTTATTTGTTTGGACAGCTCTACGGTGTTGGGGACAGGTAGTTATATGAGATAAACTGTGTCCTCATGGCTATGGACTCCAAGGGCATTACTTCCTGCCCTATCTAATGTGCAGTGAGAAGTAAATGTAGTGGCAGGAGAGAACGCCCAGGTGTGTGTCTGCAGGGCAAAGATCTGCTCTGTATTAGAGCAGCTCCTAGTGGCTTCTGACTGCAGTAGGTAAAACAATTCAGGCAGGATTTGGTGCTCTTTGTTGATGCAATGTGTCACTATTGTGCCCAAAGAGATTTATTAGAGGACAATTTGTATCCATGTACTGGCAAGGAACTGTTTAAGTAAGTTACTGTGACCTCTTTGTGTGCTTGTCTTTATATAGTTGGACTAAATTGTATCTCAAAATCTTACAGTAATAAATGAATAACGTCATAATTTTATGTCTTTATCACATTTCACACCTTATAACTATGTTGTCCTGCAAAGGCAAAACACAGTAAATACACTCTCTTTGTCAAAATTGAGTTATGAACGAAATTGTGCATCTTAGACTATGATCTGTACTGTTCCAGATTAATTTGTGGTTCAAATGATTCAGAGAAAACAGAATGAGACTACTGTAAAAAATCAATAACAAAAAAATAAGGTGGATACATAGTTCTTACCTTAAGGAGCTATTTTTAGTTGATTTGACCTTAAAAGGAATATTTCGAGTTCAATCAATGCAAGTTAAGCTATTTCGACAGTATTTGTGGCATAATATTGATAACCACAAAATAAAACAAAAAATTAAAAAAATATATATATCGTCCCTTCTTTTAAAAAAAAGCTCAATTAAAGTTACAGTGAGGCACTTACAATGGAAATTAATGGGGCCAATTAGAAAGGGTTAAAGGCAGAAATGTGAAGCTCATAATTTTATAACAGCACTTACATCTGTTGAAACTTGTGTATTTTTTGAGCTGTAAATTTTTTTAAATCTGTGTTTTTACAGTCATTTAAGGGTTTACAGTGTTATGTCATCATGATAACTAAGTTGTAAAATTGGATATAATTTTACACAGAAAAGGTTTAAGCGATTTAACTCATCTAAAACTAACTAAAATCATGTTAACACACATATTGTTTACATCCTGTGGCTATACTTGAAACAGTGAGCATTTCCGAGTATTTTTCGGATTGGCCCAATGCACTTCCATTGTCTCAATGTAACCCAGATTTTTGCTTTTATTTTTTTAAGAAAAGGAGATAAAAGATTCAATTAAATGATTTTTCTTTCTTTCTTTTTTTTTTTTTTTTTTTTTTTTTTTTGTGGTAGTCAACATTATGCCACAAATGCTGTCGACTGAGCTTAACTTGTATTGATCCTTTAAATGTGACTTTAAGTGGTGTAACCAAATGTACTCTTTGTGTGTGTGTGATTTAGTCATAATATTTTTGACTTGGAAAAAAAAAAAAAGATAATTTTTGCAATGTATTTTATAATTAATTGGCTGGACAAACAATGATGCCATTTTTTAGGGCAGTATGTGTTGATGTTTCTCTACTGCATTAGGAATCTTTATCCCTCATTTACAATTTATTCTTAAGGATGGGGTGGGGGGTATAGTTAGTAATTGGTGTCATAATACAGTTGAGGATGTAGTCCTCTGTCAAGGGCACAAAGCTGGAAGCAAAGGCCCTAAAGACCACTTGGTATCACAGGGACCGGCCTATGTCAAACTTCAAGTGAACAAAGAAAACCCAGCCTGAGCCATTAAGGTATGGCTTGGGAATGACATTGACCTAGCTCTGCTATCCTGTATTTTCCCACCATCTGCACCATTGTGAACTTTGCCTTTGAATCCTGCCTTCTAAATTATCATGTCCAGCTGGGTGGAGAATTCCGCCAGCTCCCTAATATAATTACTACGGTGGCCGAGTGGGATATTAATATTAAAAAAGTGCCCAGAGCTCTTTCTTGGGCTCTGGGAAGGCCTCTGCTTCTCACGCCGTAATGAGTTGCACATACACAGCAGTGTAATTCTAGATGCCATGCTCTTATTAGGTTCTGTTCAATGGAAGAGGGAGGGGAGAAAAGAGCAAGAGCGAGAAAGAGAGAAAGAGGGAGATGTCTCAGAGTGGCTTTGTTAGTTGGACTCTCACAGATTCTCCTTTGTGCTCCACAGAGAGTCCAGACAAAGGGCCATCTCTAGCCTCTCACACCTTGATCATGGACAAGTGGCTTCCTCCGTGCCTCTATCTCGCACTCCGCCACCAGTGTCAGATATGCTGCCTGTCCCGGAGAGGAGAGGGAGAGAAAGTGTGTATCAAAGTGAAACGGCTATCTTTCAAAGCCAGCCTTGTGAGGTCTCTTTTGATATCCTCAGATTCCATAAGAAGGGTACTCTGATGCCTGTTCGGTTGCCCTTGGGGGATGCTTTTTGTACACATATACATCTATGACTGTGTGACTGTATGTCTTAAAAATGAGGAAGTCTTTGTACGTAGAACACTGCAGCCTGTGACAGTTAATCTCCCCCCACAGCTTTGCAGACGGTCATGGATTTAGGGAGTTGGCATCCTTGCTGACCAGTGCTGTTCGATTAGATAACAGGACCTACTTCTGATGGTAGCAATGGTCCACCATGCTGAAATGAAATGGTTCACCCAGTGGTCACTGTCCGGCCTGCCTATAGAATGTTGGGGGGAACTACTCGCCCGTCTGACACACTGTGCTGCCAAGCTGGCGTGGCTCTGCCGATTCCATGCAAAGGCAGCAGCTTGCACCAGATGCTAGGAATTAGTCAGTGCCTGTGACAATCAGAGCTCGTGAGCACCTCTCTCTTCTTGGGACAGATTGCATGGCATTGTTGGTGTTGCAGGGGAAGCCAGCATGATTTATTCAGTGGGTGAGGCTGTCCTCAGCATTCGTTTTATCTCTCTGACTTTTGCTTCTGTTTCTGGTTTACATTTGAAACTGTGGCTCTGCCAGAAGCAATGACGGTTAGAACTTTCATTGGCTTCAATAACGCTGAGTGGCCCAAAGCATGCCGCTTGGCTTACTCATTATGCTTGGTTAACATGTTGACCAGATCAAGACCCCCTCTGTGCACTTTTGTTGCCAGATGAAGTCCATTCACTACTAGAAGACAACAAAGAATATTGACACTGATTCCAAATCCATAGAGAGGCATTATTGGATAAAGAGAAGAATCATCTTCATATATTTAGTGAAACCAAATCAATTAGTATCAGGAATGTCACTGTGGCACTAAACTATGCTGTAGAAGGCAATGGGGAAACACAATGATTTTTGCAGACTGAGCTGTGTGAATTCAAATGTTATGTGAACCGTGCCTTTGGCTAGAAACAAGGTTGCTCTGGCCACAACATTCAAACCATGCAGCTGTGCAAACAATAGGACAAAATGTAAGAAGGCTTGATTTGTTTGTCTAATTGCCAGGGGCTACAGTCATGCTTTGCTTCACTTAGAAATACTAATTTCCCTTCTTTTTTACTCCTTTATTTTAACTTCCAGGGTCTTAACATTGTGTATTTTTACCTTTGTATTATTTTTTTTTTACTCTTGTCAATGAGAGTGCAATGTCTGGGTTTAATATTTAATTACTGATGTTCAAAAAAGGTTTTATTATGATTATTATTTGTATTATTATTTTATTAGAGGCATTTTACAGATGAAAGGACTGCATGTATTTTGGGGCAGTATGAACTCGAAGGAGCTTTCACCCCAACTCACAAACATAGTGTATGTGGTAAAGCACTGAAATGCATGAAGATTTGTGCATAAAGCCTACCTACCATTTGGATTGCTCTGAGCATTGAGCTGTATCATACATCAGTTTAAATCTTGCTTTATAAAGCACCAAGCCTAAACTAAATGGAAATGAATTGATACTAGAGTACATGAGATTATTTCTTAGGTAAATCTTTTCATACGTTGCCCTGTAATAAAGCCAAATTCAAAGCTGGTTTGTCTTGTAGGTCCTCTCTGAGCCAAATCTTTGCACTGTGTATTTAAGCGTGTGCTTTTCTGTGTCATACTGGAACCCACATTTGGGGTTCTCATGGGGGAAATGATATACAACAATGATATCTTTGATCATCATAAGAACTCAGGCAGCCCAGGAGCTGTGTTGAGTGTGGTTATCATCAGCCCATTTTATATCCCCCTTCTCCTCAAACACACACATACACACAAATACATACACTTACACACATACACACACAAAAAACAGAAAGCACAAATCATTCCTGGCCTGCTCCATCCCATGCGCCAGTGCAAGGCTTCAAAAGCAATTTCCGCTGAAAAATAAGGTGCTTTTCTTCAATTTTCGACCCATTTGTGCAGGGGTTAGTCTTGTTTACCTAGCCAGTACACTGGTATTTACATACCTCGTTAAAGGGAAAGGAAAAGATGACCGGTATGATTTATGGACTGCAGCAGAAGCACAATTTTCCATGTTGTGCACCTAATCTAAGAGGCCAGAGAGAAAGGTCACATCAGCCATACAAATACCAAGGCCCCACTATGGAGAGGGGGAGAGCATATTCACTCCCTCTGAAAAAAAAAAAAAAATGTCAGTGGACCATTTAAGGTACAGGATTATGGAATGCATAAAGCTTTGGATTTTCATATATGACTTTGAGGTAGATGAGAGTGCCCTAGCCACCATTGGTAAAGATTATTATTAAAAGACCTAAAGAAATACATGTGACCTTGATGTCTATCAAAACTAATCTAGTGTGGGTGGCCATTATCTTTTTTTCTTTTCATTTTGTCCTACCTTGTATTGTTACATACAAAGGAAGCAGTTCTTCTAAAATAGTGGGTCTCTGTATTCCAGAAAGCATATGTTAGTCTTGACATACGTTAGCATATGTTAGTCTGTTTTCAGCCAATGGATAAAACAATAATT